>NW_008804550.1:1610885-1643072 GCF_000145635.1 Gaeumannomyces tritici R3-111a-1
CCCCGTCGGCGAGCCGCTCCCCGGCGAGGGCAGGTCGCTCCCGCGCGAGCCCGAGCTGGGTGGCACCGAGGTGCGCGAGCTCGAGGCCTGCGAGAAGCCGCGGGAGCTGGCCGGCCATGATGATGAGGAGGATCATGGGGATGTCGGCGGCGCTGGGTCGCGCGGCTTGCCGGAGGGCGCCAAGGCGGAAAAGGCGGGGGTCGGGGTCGGGGCCGGCGGGGGCCCGGTCTTTGAGTTGGAGGGGAGTCGGCCGGGGTGAGCGACCTGGGGCACAGCAAAAGTTATGGCAAACCCCATCTGAATTATTATTATTTGGTGGGTTTCCACAGCCTGGCGCTCGCAGTTTGTCGCCTCGTTTGGCATAAAAGGGGATGGCACAGCGTTCAGCATGCTTTTTCGCAAGATTACCCCTGTGACATCGCCATCTTACATCAAAGAGGGCCAACACAACCGGCACGAGACTGTGGAAACGGTGGTTTTTCTAGCAAAGATATGTTTAGAATAGCCGCCCCGTTACATCCAGTAAGCCAAAAACAACATGCCCGCTTCATATGCCGTGAGCCTTGGACCGCGCCCTTTCGCTGAGCCTGACCCTCATCTGAGTCCCATCTACAGGTTTCGCCGTCACCTCCATGCCCTGTCACACCCGCAAAAGGGCAAGTTAGCACGACGGTCAATCGCAAGAGGCGGATGGAAGAAAAAGAAGATAAACGCACGTTAAACAGCTCAGACTTGCTCTCATAGCACCCCTTGGCGTTCAGCACCGGCCTGCCCGCCGAGTCCTTGGCGGCCTCGCCCAGCCCGACCTTTTCAAAGTCGTAGCGCGCGAGTGTGCAGGCCAGGATGACGCGGAACTCAATGTTGGCCAGCTCCTGGCCGATGCAATTGCGGGGCCCACGCTCGAACGGCCGCCACGCCGACGCCGGGATGGCGTTGTTGTTGTTATTGTTGCCCTGCTGCTGCTGCTGCTGCTGCTTCTCGTCAGTAGTCTCATCGTCGGCGTGCGTGTTGGTGTTGCCCAGCCAGCGCTCGGGCACAAAGTCGTCAGCGTCGGCGCCGTACACGTCCCTGTCGCGCTGGATCATGAAGTGGCAGACGTAGACGAGCAGGCCGTCGAGCGGGGGCGTCTGGGTGCCGTCGGGTAGCGTTAGCCGCGTGCCGGGCGCGGGCTGGCGCGCCGTAGACGCGGGCGGGTATAGCCGTAGCGTCTCCTTGACCACGGCCGACATGTACGGCAGCCGCGATATGACCTCCTCGCCGCCGGGCGCCAGCAGCCGCGCCCGCACGGCCGCCGGGTGGGCCGCGCCGCCGCCGGCGGTCCCGAAGACGGAGTCGAGCTCGGCCCGCAGCGACGCCAGCACCGCGGGCCGCCGCGAGACCTCGTACACGCACCACTGCAGCGCCACGCTGGTGGTGTCGTGGCCGGCAAAGGCGAACGTCTTGAGCTGGTCGCAGATCATGCCGACGTAGGCGTCGTCCAGACTCTCGCGCGCCGCCACGCCTTCCAGTCCAAGCGAGAGGACGCTACGGGATGATGTCGCCGACCGCTTGCCCAGCTCGTTGCGCATGGCGTCGAAGCGGGCCCGCACGTGCGCGTGGATGGCGCGGTCGAGCCGGCGCATGGCGAACCAGCGGCGCACCAACAGCGGCACGTTGAGCTTGACGAGCCCCGGGCCGGGCGGGGTCTTGAAGGTGGACAGCAGGTCCTTGAAGTGCCGCAGGATCGGGCTCTGCCGGCTCACGTCGGGCTCCTGGGCCGAGAAGTCGGCGTCGGCTACGACGGCGCCGATGATGTCGAACGTCAGGTTCACAGTCAGCTGGTGCAGCTCAAACATATCGCCCGACCGGGCCTTTTCGTCGAGCAGGTTCAGGAACAGCTCCGTCTTGTCGAGGATGACGGGCAGAAGGGTGAGGAGGTGCTTGGGCGCGAAGCCCGGGTTCAGGTGGCGCCGCAGCGATTTCCAGGCCTCGCCCTCGTGCAGCAGGATCGACTGTTGGCCCACGAGCGCCGTGAGCTCGCGCATGGTCGGGGACTTTAGCGTCGAGTACGGGTTGGTCTTGGTCGAGCGCGTGAGCTGCTCGGCCACGAAACCGCTGCAGATGTTGATCATGGAGTACGAGAAGGGGCGGAAGTCGGTCAGGAAGACGGGCGGGTTGCCCAGATCTTCCCTAATCCGCTGGAACGTGTAGTCTGTGGTTTCATCACGCCCTCGTGAGCACGCGAGCACACGAGCAATGAATGCCTACTTCTCCGTGGCAGCAGCGCCTTACCGATGTGGCATTTCGGGGGGAGCTGTTGACGACGGTCGTTAACCTTTATCGCGTGTCCCCAGGCCAGCGACGACTGCAGCTGGGGCCAGCCCCCGAACTGTTTTGTGCGGCGCCAAATGACATCGTGGTAGGTCCGGTAGGCCCAGTAGGCGAAGAGCAGGACGCCCGAGGCCACGAGGACCTGGGATTTTGTCAATAGACCGTCCATGCTGCTTGTCCTCTGGGTGTGGTTTGCGCGTGTGTGTGTTCCGACCGAGTGGGACGAGCCTAGGGCTCTTGTTTAGCTTGTAGATGCGCCAGCCAAAAGGTCGAGCAAGAAGGGGCAAGCAATCCCATATAAATCCACGAGCACAACCCCTGCGCCGGCGATCTAGCAGACGGGCTAGCACGGAATGGCTTGTCCCAGAACCCACGACGCAGGATGGGACTCTCGCCAGCGCTGGGGGGAGCTGCCAAAACCGGCCTAGCAGGCATGCTCTGACAGGCGGACGACGCCCCAAGTGAGGGGTTCCGTATTGTTGGCTATCGCGGCAGGGAGCCAGCCCACACAAACATTGTTGCTCCAAAGGTGCGCGTGCATGTGCTCTTGTGTGATGAAAGGTCTGGGCACCATAGCAACCCTGCATGACAGGCAAGCACCTGCAACCGGGTGGCGGGTGGGAACATGGCGACCCGAGCCCCAGGTCCGCGCTGGCCCGCGTGTTGGCAGCAAATAGGCGCCCACATGGGGAGAAGATGCATGAAGCCCGGAAGCGTCCCGACCCGAGGAGACGACGGCTAGAGCGTGGCGTTGGTGATTACCAGTCGCCCTGCGCGGGTTGAAACAGTGGCTGGCCCAAGTCGGGGAGAGTGTGATCAAGTCCGACCTCCCAAACCTGATAGGTGAAGGTCCCTGCGCTCATTGATCGCTTGCCACCCATCTGGGATGGCAGCATCGTATGTTTTCGTATCCTTCGTATGCCGCCATATCACTTAGCTAAGGTGGCCCATCAAATGCGTCCCGCTTGCCCCGCCCTGTTTGTTAGCTGACGGCTCACTCCCCGAGTGGCTGGGTCGGGAATTGATTGCTCCGGGATCGTTGTGGATTTTGGATTTTGACCACAGCATGTGACGAGGTGTAGTTCCCCCACTGCTCCTCATTCTTTGGTGTGGTCGGCTTGACATCGGACGAACAGTCAGGAAGTCCAGATTTTGCGATTCCGACATGCAAGGCCAGACCTTGGCTTGCGCCGTCGAGTGCAAGGCAGGCCAGGGACGCAAGTCTTTGGGAATGCAGTAGCACGGTTGTTGAGGCCAGTCCCAAAATCATGTCGAAACCTCCTTTACTCTTCTCGCGCCTTCTTCCATCCGCACGGCTCAGCCCGACGCAGGTATTCGGGCATTGGCATGCAGACGTTCCTGTGCCCCTGTCTCCAGATGCAGACCCCCGCAGGCATCCCAAATCCTAGCCCTGGGCAGTATTTGTGAGCCTATTATCCGGCGGATAGCCAGCAATCAAGTAAACATGGTATACACTTTTATTGGACGTAACCACCACGGCTTCGATTTAGGCAGGACGGTGATGGGGGCGGTTTTTCCCGGAAGACACTTTGGAGAACAATCTTGCAAATCGAGAGGATGTGGCCTCTAACGTAGCATACGAGGATTGCTGGGATGTCAAAAAATATTAGGTGGTTCATCGCGTCTGAATGAGTATCTATCTGGGGAGATATTAGATCGCTTGATCATTTGCAAGCCTCTGACAAAACTCGTACTTCACTCAGAGAATAACCATGTCTTTACGCCGAGTCCTCCGTAGTTCCTTGGCCTATCTCGGGCTTGCCGCCGTCGCGGCGTCTGTCGCCACGGCCGATCCTCAGGAAGTCGTCCTGCTCCACCCCGACTTCTGCCCATGGAACCCTCTAGGCCCGCTCCGCCAGCGAGAAGCGCCGCGCTGCCGGCCGCTGATCGACGACGAGATCACTAGTGACGCGGGCTCCTGGCCGCCCTGGACTCACACGCCCGTATGCTCCCGCGCCGACACTGACTCGGCGGGCGGCGGCGGCAACGGCAACGGCACAAAGTACTGCGCCTTCACCAATGCCGCCTTCCGCCAGTGGCACGGCGTCAGCTTCGTCGCCACCCCGCAGGCCGTCGCCGGCCTGTCGCCCGCCGCGCGCATGGCCGACCCAGCCGCGCACTGGCACCCGGCGCGGCGCTTCGAGCAGACGCAGCAGCAGCAGCACGGCGACGGCGGCCCGCCGTACGCCGTCGTCGCCATCCCGGGCAAGGGCAAGGGAGTCGTGGCGCGCCGCTTCGTGCCGGCCGGCGAGGTCATCATGGTCGACCACCCGGCCGTCATCGCGTCCATGGACTTCCCGCACGCTGTCGGGCCCGAGGACGGCCGCCGCCTGCTCGGCTCCGCCGTCGGCCAGCTGCCGGTGCGGCGGGAGGTCCTGGTGCTGACGAGGGGTGACAGCGGCGGCGGCGGCGAGGGCGGTGCTGGGGACGGGGTAGTGGAGAGGATCATGAGGACGAATACGTTTGGGGTTGAGATCGAGGGCGAGCTGTATATGGGGCTCTATACGAACATCTCGGTTAGTCTCTTCTTACTGAGCTCTTCTGTCCTTTACCACCCGAATCTGCAATACCGACTCACACAACCCTCTAGAGAGTCAACCACGCGTGTAACCCAAAGTAAGCACCAGAAACCCTCATCTACCTCATAATCCCGGGACGGCAGCGACCTAACCCCCAAACAGCGGTTTCACTCGATTCCACCCCACCGACCTGACCATGGACGTCAGTGCTGTGCGAGACATCCAGCCATACGAGGAAATCACAATAAGCTGTATGAGGCATCCAACCTCCTTGGATAACTAGGTACCTTGACTACCCATAGAAGCTGACGTCGAGGGTCATCCCAGACATCCCGCTGGGCCTCAACTCGCAAGCCCGCGCCTGGAGCATCCGCGACTGGGGCTTCGAGTGCGCCTGCGCCCTCTGCTCCTCGCCGCGGGACGACGAGCTGTCCGACTCGTACCGCGCGCGCCTGGCCCAGCTCCGGGGGGAGTTGCAGGAGCGGCAAAAGACCCCCGGCGGAAGCCACGAGGAGCTGGTCGCCCTGGCCGCGGAGCTGCTAGAGATTATCGAGATTGAGGGGCTCCGCCCGCACCTGGGAGAGCACTACGAGGCCCTCTCGGACGCCTTCGCCGTCAGGGCCGAGGCCGACGGCGGCGGCGGCGCCTGGGGCGACGCGGTGCGCTACCGCCGGCTCGCCCTGGACGCGTGGGTGCTGTACGGCGGGGAGGACCATGTGCACGTGCCGAATGTGAGGAGGAGGCTGGGTGAGCTGGAGAGGCTGAAGATCGAGCACGCAGGCGGAGCGAGGAACACCTAAGAGGGGATGAGGAGGTCTGGGAGTCCTGCTGCTGCAAAGTGTCACTCGTTTTCCTTCCTTCTGTCTCTTTGCTGCTCACTATAGTAGGCTTGCCTGGCTGTGATATTGCTCATATTCGCTAGTAAAATATTGGAATGCTGGCAGGGGCCGATATATACTATCCAAGAAAAAATGTGGGAGACGAGCAAGCCAAGTCCGCACACACCCGTCAGGGATGACGCATGTCCCATTTCTCTAGTCCTGGCCATTGGAGCGCGACCTCGCCCCGATAACGGCCTTACCGACGCTGCTGTCGTGCGGCTTACCCAGTTCCTTGGTGATCCAGGCGCCAATGTCGGCGACGGCGTCGAGGTCGACGCCCGTGTCCATGCCCAGCGTCTCGAGGAAGTAGACCATGTCCTCGGTCGCCACATTGCCCGTCGCGCCGGGGCTGTAGGGGCAGCCGCCAAGCCCGCCGACTGCGCTGTCAAAGGTGCGGACGCCGTGCTCGAGCGCCACGGCCGTGTTAACGAGGGCCTGGCCGTACGTGTCGTGGAAGTGCATGGCCAGGTCCTCGTTGCGGACCCCGGCGGCCGCGACGCAGCGCAGCAGTTCCTGTGTGCGCGGCGCCGTGCCCATGCCCGTCGTGTCGCCCAGCGCGATCTCGTCGGCTCCCATCTCGAGCAGGTCCGTGGCCACCGACGCGACCCGGTGCGGGTCCACGTCGTAGCCCTCGAACGGGCACCCGAGCACCACCGATATGTAGGCCCGCACCCGCAGCCCGGCCTCCTTGGCGCCCTGGATCACCTCGCGGAAAGCGTCGAGCGTCGTGGCGATATCGGCGTTTAGGTTGCGCTGCGAGAAGGACTCGGTCGCCGCCGCGAAGACGGCGAGCTCGACCGTCGGCTTGCTTGGGGATGTTGTCCGTGGGGCGTCGGGCGATGGTTTAGGCGACGCTGCTGGTGCTGGAGGCGGCGGTTCGGTTATGAAGGCGCTGGGGTGCTGGCGCAGCACTGCAAAGGCGTTGGAGAGCCCCTTGGTGTTGGGGGTGAGGAACGAGTACGAGATGGGCACGGGCGACGGGATGGGGTGCTTGAGGATGTACTCGAGGACCTCGCTCGAGTTGTTCATCTGCCGTCATTGGGAGGCTAGGAGTCAGATCCGACTTCTTTTCCTTGTCGCATTTGTTTCGCCTTGAAGAGGACAGGACACCTCAGACGCCACCCACCTGAGGAACCCATTTCGGCGCCACAAAGGATCCGGCCTCGATGGTTGTCAGACCGGTCCTGGAGAGCCTCTCGATCAGATCGATCTTGGTGGCGAGCGAGATGGTCGTCTTCTCATTCTGCAGGCCGTCGCGGGGGCCGACCTCGACGATCTTGACGCGGTTGTCCGACTTCGGCGGCGGCGGCGGCGGAGTGGCGTAGGCATCGGGCGACGCCGTCGCAAAGGCCCGGGTCCGAGAAACGGGACAGTTGGCGACACGCCGTATAGCAGCGCCGCCGTGGTGGAGGAGAAAGCGGCGGGTGAGGGGGCCTAGCGGTGCCATTGTCGGTCCCCAGGTGTCGACATCAATCACAGCGACCTAGATTGGGATTGCTTCGGGTCAAAGGACATGAGGCTGTCTCCTTGGAGGGCCAGGGGCAATGACGTTTAGGTCCAAGAGCTGTAGGTGGGTCCGCATACCGTCGGCATTTAGATGAGGGGATTCAAGGTCGCGTGCACAGTCACGTGCTCCCTTTGTAAAGCCCCTGAGCGCCGACTGCTGAGCAGACACCGTAACTTCGTGCCCAGATTCGGAAGATCTTTACCCCCTGAAGAGGAGGATATCGTGCGTTTTCTACGCCCCAGAACAAACTTTTTCGAGGTGGTTCTTCATGCCTTCATTATAACTGACGGTTCGGCTTCTCCCGTCCATTGGCTTGAACTGAATGTCCCAGCCAAGCACAATTATGTTTATTTGGCCGCCATCCAGGCGAAACTTCTCTGTCCCGTGGTTTGCGGCGCCACGAAGCCATGCCACTCATGGAGGTGCCTCTATAAGGCCGAAGCTAGCTAGAAAGGGGGCTCCGATCTTCACTGTTCGTCCTCCCATCTCCGCAAACAAAACGTTCACGATGTGGATAGGGAGAGAAAGTCACATTTATACAGCCATTACTATATATTCTACCAAGGCCTTGGTATGACAACACATCCGCTCAGCTGCCTGTCGCTATTCTGCCCACTTGTGTGCACATTTATCATGAGATACACCCCGGGGCGCAGGCTCCGCCCTAAACACGAACCCTTATGTCAATGTCTACCGGCGGCCCTCGATACAATTTCAGACAACGAAGACGCAAAGGAGATGGGGATATGATAGGTGGATCCTCCGGCGGTGGACATCGGGTCTCTGCCAGGCCCGCCGTGATGGCAACAGCAGGCCCTGTCCATCCGATCGCTCAAACCCCTAACCCCATACCGACGGTTGATAGGCGGCCCAGAACATCTGCCGATAGCATCCAGAGCTTCGAATGCCTACCCGCCATCCATCCTGAAGGCCATTCACCGCCGTCTTCCTCCGGCTCTAGCTCCACCCTTAGCGAGCCTTCGTGCTTGCTATGCTGGGGCTGCCGAGGTGGCAAGCTAGACACAGCACCAAGGATCAGCGGCGCTACACCACGGTCACCTGCGACTGTCCTTGTTGCCAACGCGGAAACTTCCTGCACGGAGCGCATTCCCATGGAGAACTTGACGTTCGTAATGAAGCCTAGCCCTGCCTGACGGGGAAGCAAGTCAAATCGCTAACATTATGAGCATTCCGCTTTTGCTCCTCGACATTTAGGTACAGTTACATGGCTAGTCGGGGCATTTTCACAACACCCGGGTCCGTCCAGCCCCCAACTTCCAACGTCAGGGGTGCCGTCAGTGGGAGCAGAGATGCGATGTCGCTGCCGGCGTTCTGTATCGTATGCGCCTCAGCCGAGTTTGTGAAGAGAACCGAGAACGAGATGCAAATTCGAAAGAGCAGAGACGGCAACGAGGCGATTGGGCGTTTCGAGATGCCCGATGGGCCTTCTCACCTTCGCATTCCTGAGGTCGCAGGGCATCCCGAAGCTCGGCGGGTGGTATCCGAAACGACGCTCGATAGTGATACCGAGACCACAGAGTTATCGACTTCATCCACCCGGGTGTACGATTCGGATGGAACAATCGAGGCGGATGGACCCGACTGGACGATTTGATTCGAAAATGGAGGTCGACGGATAGCCCAGTGGTTGTGGTCCGTCGCGACGGTGGTGCAAGCAGTCGATTCGGAGCCCGCGAGTGTCTAGCCTAGGTGGCGCGAAATGAGGTCGGGACGGTACACGACGGAAATGTTGTTTTGTTCCTATTTTCTTTTGGGTTTGGTTTCTTCATCACAACTCCGACCATGGCAGGCGATTGGGGTTATCTGGCTTGATATCACATCTCATTGGGGTTTTATCCGAACAGGTTTGCGACGGAATACACCGATAAAGCCCTAGTAGATATGTGCCTCGGCAGGCAGGCAATTTTAACGTATTTCCTTGACCTAACCATGCCGTCAGCGCAAGCATCCACGGGGTTATCTTGTCGCCTCTGTTGGCGCCTCCTTCGCGAACGTGTTCGCAACAATAAAGGGGAAGCACGAGGTCGCCTCGAGATACACCTGGTAAAACATCAGCAGGTGTGCGTGTCAGTAAAACACAGCACAGTGGGTGGCTATCCAGACACGCAACGACAAACCTTGACAGCATCAGCCCCGATCTTGATCTTGCCCCACGAGACGGCCTCGTCGGGCCTGGCGCCAGCATCACTCCCGTCAAACTCCTGGGCCGTGTTGATGTAGACGGCCGATTCCGCGCCGTTGCGCATCAGGCAGGCGTTGGCGATGTGGTGCTTGACTATGCCGCCGCCGAGGATGATGATACCCGCGCGCTTGGCCCGGACGGCGATGGTGTTGATGGCGCGGATGTCCTCGACGATGTCGATGCGGAGATGGCGCGGGGACGCCTTGAAGCTGTGGAAGTAGAGCATGTCGCCGAGGCTCCCGTCCGTCAGGGCCGGGCAGAAGACGGGGATGTTGTTCTTCCAGGCCCAGTAGTAGACGGAGCGCTCATCGTTAATCTCCTTGCCGAGGCGGTGGATGACCCTCGACGGCGTCCAGTTGATCTCGGCGTCATCGCCCTTGCCCTTGCTCTCCTCCTGCTCGTCCAACATCTTGTCCAGGATGGGCACCACCCAGTCCTCGAAGGCGCAGTAGTTGGAGTTAGGTACGACGAGGTTGCCGATCCGGTTCAGGCCCTTCTTTCGCAGGTCGGCGCCCGCGGCGCTGAATGACGACATGTAGGTGTCGCCCAGGCATTTGATGAAGTCCTCCTCGATGCCGCCAGCCGTAGTTACAATGCACGACACGTGCTTGTGCTGGACTAGATATCGGAATACGCCGCGCAGACCGGACGAGATGAGATTGGACGTGTAGCCCAGGAAGATGGTGGTTCCATCGCCAGTCTCTGGGTCGCGCCATGCTCTCTATCGACATGGTTGGGGGAGTGGCCACTTGGTCAGCTCAACTCAGCTCAACTCAGCGCAGCTCGATATCGTTATCATTGTAATATCTGCCGCTCGTTTGTGCTCTCGGCACACGGCAAAACCCAAAACTCCTCTCTATCAGCTGACCATTTCGTTTATGATGCGGACGGCCTCGCTCATGGAAGAGGCTTGAAATCCCATGTGTTTCATGCCTTCGAGCAGATCTTCGGCGGTGATGGGTCGGCCCTTGAACTTGTTGAAGTCCAGCTCCTCGACCTTTTGTGAGCCCTCCGGCATCTCGACCGACTGCACCAGGACGGCATCCTTGGCCTGCGTGGGAGGCTGCCCCTCCTGAGACATTATGGGCGACGGAGCAAGGAGCAGATGAGAAGATGATAGAAAAAATCCACACGGGAACACAGGATCTCTCTTCTTATTGAGTGGCAAAAAGCTTTTCGGGTCTCAAGATCTCATGCGGTTCGTTCTAGTGTCTCGATCCATGTGATGGATCCTCGTTTTGTCACAACTGGCAGGGGCTTGACGTCAAAAGGGACCAATCTCCGTTCTGGTGTCGCGACAGAATTTAGTTGCCACAACGGCCAAACGACTGGGGTACCCGGGCGGAAAATTCAGTGGCCAATGGCGTGCCTGGCCCGGCAATCATGATCCTTGGTAGGGACTCCAGGCCGTCGCATCCATCTTGAATCATGGCCTTTTTATTATTATTATTATTATTATTATTTTTTATTTTAACAATTTCTGCCCAGTCGTCACCCCCCCAAGTCAATAGCGAGGTGCTCGTAATGGATTGTCGACGCCCTCGCCAGTTTTGCTTTTTGCAGCCCTCGTGCTTATTTCTGAGTACGCACGTCCGAGCATGCACATCGGCAGCCTGTCAAGGATTTCGAGGATCGAGGACGGGGATCTCAGCAAAATGAAAAACCAGGGCAGCAGAATCGGGCAAAGCTTTTGCTTGGCCCCGACTGTGGCCGAATCGGATGTCGAGTACTGCCCGCCTAGTCGCCTCTGCCTTGACGCATCACAAAAAAAAGCTGGGGCGGCCCAGCCAGCACATCGAGGCGGAAAACCAGGGGTCGTTAGCGAGGCTGGGATTGGGCGGCAGCGCTGGTGGGGCGCTTGGGACAGGTGTTTTCCCGACAAGCGCGGCCTGTGTGGCCATTGAAGCTTGTTCCCAACGCGGCCTAGCGCCCTTCGGCAGGCCCTGTTGGGTGCTAGCGGCATGGGAGACGCCACGCGCACTGAGGCTGGTGCGGGCGCTGATTGGGCATGGTTTGTGCAGTTGTGTGCGTTCGTTCGTGCTTCTCCCAGCCCGGGCCTGTGGGTGTGGGTGCCATCGAACGGATGGATCTCGAACAAGCGGAGGCTCCAAAGCATTTTGATCTTCGACTCGCCATCAAACAGCCACGCCTTCCACACCCTATCGCGGCGACCCAGGCCATCCAGCATCATCGCCGCCGACGTCTCGACCGACACCGCGCTGCTGGCTTTTGGCACCCTGCACCACGATTTTTGATTTTTTTTTTTCTTCTCCACGAGGCTGGCGCGCCTCTTCGGGCAAACGGACATCGCGGACCGTTCGCCATAGCTGGCCAGCCTGCAAACTCTACCAGCCACGACGACTACATATCTATCCGCCAGCATCGGCAACGGACACCTCCATCGCCTATTATCGCTGGCTCTTCCTCATTGACCTGCGGCCGGTCCTGTCGTGGGCTTGTTCGTGCACATTCCCGGCAGATAATCTCTGTTTCCCCCCAAACCCTCGCTGGGGCTAGAAAGCATCTCGCGTCAACGTTCCACATCTTGCGCTGCCATCCCCACGTAACTCAAACCTTGAGATGCGGATGGTGCCTTCCGAAAGCAAGTCCAGTTAGGGCCCGCGCCCTTTCATGTAATGTGCGTATCTGCCCTTCTTCCGGGACCGGTCACTCTCTTGGAGCTCCGTTGAGAAAATGCCCGCGCCATCTTGGGATCCTTTCACAGGGCACCATCATCGCCACGCTGCCGCCCGCGGCGCGCCCAGATGGTCGGACATAGATACTCATGGGCATAACGAATACAGGTCTAGATACAGCCGAGGATACGATGGCGATCGCCGCTCTCGGTCCCCCCACAGGTCGCCTGATCGCTTTCCCAACCGCGCCTTGCAGTATGGCGACGGTGACCGCAGACGCCCCTCGGCAGACACGCGCGTCAACCAATCCGTCTTCCAGACGAACCGGGAGTTCCGTGATCCCCTGACCGGTGGGAGAGAGCCTCCGCGTGGCCCGAAAGCTCTCCTCGACTCCCCTGGCCCTCCGCGCGGCGGCTACTCGGACAACTTCCGTGGCAGGGGACCGCGAGGCCGTGGTGGTGGGAGGGCTTGGAGGGACGACAGCCGTGATCGCGCCCGAGACCGTGATGACTACCGCAACGAACGCAGAGACGCGCCGTTCAGGGACGAAAGAGGCGAGCGGACCGAGAGGAGCAGGGAGCGGGAGCGCGACTGGCGAGACCAGCGCGACAGCTTTCGTGGAAGGCGTCCGTCTCCCCAAGGTAGGGGACGTTCTCCTCCCGGGAGAGATCCTGGGAGAGACCGCGACTTTCGCGACCGAGACCGGGAGCGAGATGGTCCGCTTGGTGTCGATGCCGAGCGTGCAAGGCGCGGCTCGAGGGACGGGCCATTGTCGGCGGGATCTTCAAACTCGGACCAGCCCTTTGGGGCCCAATCCTACCGTGGCGGCGGCTTCAGGGGTGGCCGTGGTCGCGGTCGCGGTGGTGGGGGAGACTGGCAGGACCGTGGACGGAGACCTGGCTTCTTCGACGATCGCGACCGTTACCGCAGTCGCTCTCAGGATGGGCGATGGGGCATCCGCGACGGCCGGGATGACCGTATCGAAAACCCGCGATTTGCGGACGATCCTCGTGCGCCAAGAGACCTGCGCGACGACCGCGATTCTCGTGACCGTGAACTGATTAGACCCAAGACCGACCGTGCCTCCCTTACTCACGAACTGCCAACCTTGACAAAGGAAGTTTCGCCGCCTCCGATCGCCCCTTCTGCCCCGGCGTTTGGTTCGGTTGTCCCCAGCCGAGCAACCCCGGCTGCCCTGGATATACAGACCCCGACCGGAAAGGCGCCACCGACAGGCCCGCGGGCGCTTACAGAGGAACGTCCTATGTCTGCTGGGCATCAAGGCGGGGGAGGCGGGAGCGGAGGGGGCGACCGGTTCCCATCCACTGGAGCATCTAAGGCCTCTAGCCATGACGGTAGTCCTCCGATTCCGACGGGCCCGCGTGCTCAACATCAGAAGCAACAGCAGCAGCAGCAGCAGCAGCAGCAGCAGCAACAGCAGCAGCAGCCACAACAACAGCCACAACAACAACAACAGCAGCAGCAGCAGCAGCAGCAGCAACAACAAAGACCTTCGAGCAAGCAATGGATAAATCCGGCGTTGGCTGGCAAGAAAATCCCCGAGTCGCCCAAGGTCAACAGGTCACAGAGCTTTGCTTCACAACATCCGAGACCTTTCGGTCCTCGTCCGGCATCCTCGGGCTCCGAGAATCATGTCGATTTTGGCAACCGCCCGCGAAGCCGCGACGCGCAATCCGACTCTCACATGTCCAGCGGAGAGGCCCACCTGCGCTCTCTTCACCAAATGATCGAGGATGGGGAGATTGTCCAAGACGACCACGCGCACGGGACGCTGTCCGCGCGGACTTCGGTCGACCGTGAGATGAGACCTCCCTGGTCTGCATCCGACAGCCACATGTCCGGCATGGGATACGAGCGGCCTGCCAGTGTCATGGGAACGTCACCGACCTACCAACGCCCGCCCACGCTGAGCCCAACCCAATCTAGGAGCGGCAAGGACGGACCCCATCCGAGATCAGAACCCACCCCAACTGCCAGCACGCCCAAACGACGAAAACCGACACTGAGATTTGCCCCCGTTAAGGTGTCGGTTCCGCCGCCGCCGCCCCCTCCTCCTCAAGACCAATCCTCTGAGTCTGACGACGAGGACATGAACGACTACTTTCAGAAGGAGATCCAGAAGAATGAGGCTGAACTTAAAAGGCTGGAGAGCGAATCGGCCGACTTGCCGACGAAGAATGTGTTCACTTACGCGTACCTCGTGCAGATGGCTGCTCTTGCCTTTGTCGACGAGACAGAGGGCCTGATGGACATGCTTGGAAAGATACCCGAGGGCGTCAGGATCCCACGAAAGTCGTCCCAGTCGTCTGCGGCCAAGCCGGCCGTCATCCAACAAAAGCCACTGCATGGCCCGAAAGAACCCCCCCACAAGGAGCCTACCAGCGCTGCCGCTGCGAACATTCAATCTGTTAAGAGCGTCGACCGCGATGCCAAAGCCATTTCCAAGGAGCCCAAGGTCATGGACAAGGATATAAAGGGTGCTGGCAAGGAGGCCAAGGCCCCAGAGGTGGATCATAAGGCGCTCACGAAGGAGATGAGGCCTATGGAGAAGGCTGACAAGGTGACTCCTGAAGAGTCTAAGGAGACCAAGGCCGCCGAAAAGGACGCCAAGGCTGTCAAGGAAGCCAATGCGACCGAAAAAGACATCAAGGCGACAGACAAGGACGCCAAAGCCGCAGTCGTTCCAGCATCTCTGGCACCTCCTACTCTCAGGGCGGCCGTAAGCGGACCTCATACCGCTCCTGTCCCCATTCCCGAGGCTGCTGCACCCGTGCCTGCGCCAACAGACGATGTGGTTATGACAGACAAACCCATGGACGATGCACCCTCTGCTAGCGGACCTACTACCGAGATAGCGGCTGCCACCGTAC
The DNA here is from genome assembly GCF_000145635.1 of Gaeumannomyces tritici R3-111a-1. Taxonomy (NCBI): domain Eukaryota; kingdom Fungi; phylum Ascomycota; class Sordariomycetes; order Magnaporthales; family Magnaporthaceae; genus Gaeumannomyces; species Gaeumannomyces tritici. The sequence continues at coordinate 1,625,854 of NW_008804550.1, forward strand.
CGGTGGAGCCCCAGCCCAAGGTGGAAGATGTCGAGATGGAGGACGCCCACGTTCCCATTCCAACTGTTGAGCAGGAGGATCCCAGGCCCGAAAGCGCCGATGTCGAGATGCAAGGCACAGCCGAAACTTCGGAGGTAGCCCCTGGGCAGGAGGAAGACGAGGCACCAAAAGCCAACGGCGTGGTTGCCAGTGGTGAAATGCCCGAGCCGACCCTCAACCAGGAAGTGGTGTCGCAAAAGGTCTCTCCAGGAAGGACGGAAGACGATGATGACGCTACTGAGATTGAAGAGCCAGACTGTGCGGCCATGGAGACGGTGCGGCAGTACATGGTCACTCCACCTCTGGACAGCGTCCCGGTATTCGATGTTGCTGCCTGGCACGAGGACAAGGTGTTCCTCAAGTCCATGGAACCCCAAGCGGGAATGGCAACGTTTGTGCTTGACAAGCTCAAGCGGGAGACGAGTGCGCGAGCCGAGGAGTATGCGGCTATTCAGCGCGACTACCGCGAAAAGTACAACCTCTACCTCCGCTTCACGCTCTCGGATGACCCCAGCGCGATCAGGAGTCGTGACAAGTTTGCCGTGTCTACGGGCTTCTCCGAGGCTGTGACGGCACCGCCGCAACCCCCTCAAGAGCCCAAGGCGGAGGGACGGGGCCGCAGGTTCGCCACGGAAAGAGACCTTGAGCGTATCCTGCAGGCTTCCAAAGCCGAGGAGGAGCAGCGGCGCGAGCGCGAGCTACGGGCGGAGAAGGAGATGTGCCGCAGCGAAAAGGAGGCAGTGATCCCAGACATGTACTGGGACGACGAGGATCGCAAAAAGCAGCTGTTCATGGACAGAGCTGGCTATCTCCCCGTGGAGAAGCTGGTGGCAGCCTGGCAAGTGTTGCCGCCCGTATGCAACTTCACGCCCGAGGAGGAGGTGTTCTTCGAGAAGGCATACCTCGAGTGTCCCAAGCAGTGGGGTAAGATTGCGGAGCAGATCCCGAAGCGCACCTTTGGATCATGTATCCAATACTACTATCTCAAGAAGAGGGACCTGCACCTCAAAGAGAAGCTCAAGAAGCAACCTAAGAAGCGCAAGAAGGGGCGCGGCAAGGCCCGGTCGAGCGCTCTGGTCTCGGAGCTTGGCAACGGCGATCACGAGACGGAGGAGAACCACGAGAATGGCGAGAACAACGAACGCCGCCGACCTAGACGCGCCGCGGCGCCGACCTTCAGCTTTGAAGCAGCGGCCACGCCCAACAATGCGGACTCTGATGGCGCAACTCCCAGCGGAACCCCTGGGCGACGGACGGGTGGCAACAAGGGTGACAGCGGGGCCGAAAAGCCCGAGAGTAAGAAGGGGGGCAGGAAGCGGCAGCCTAAGGAGAAGAAGGCCGAGACGCCCAAGATCACTCCCATCATCGCCCCGACGCCGCCCACGGCCAAACCGAACCGGTCGAGATCGAACTCGCGAGTCCAAGGCCCGCCAGGGCCCGAGTGGAACTCGCCACAGACCCCTGGCGGGCCTGGGATGGCGCCCAGCATGGGCCCAGCCCCTCCATCCTCGTTCGAGCCGCAGACTCCGGGCATGCAGCCGCAGCCGCTGGTACCGGCCACGGCTCTGCGCAGCCCAGAGAGGCCGCCCTCGCTGGCCCCGCCCGCCATAATGACCGAGATCATGGCGCCGCCCTCACTGAGGCCAGAGCCACCGCTGTCGGCGCCGCCCCAGGTTGGCGTGACCGCATTCGAGATGGGGCTCACGTCTGGCTCGCCGTCGGAGCGTGGCCGCGCGCAGGGCCAAGCCACAAGCTACTGGAGCGTGTCGGAGGCTAATGACTTCCCGGCGCTGCTGCGGTCGTTTGGCACCGACTGGAATGCTATTGCCCTCCACATGCACACCAAGACATCGGTAATGGTAGGTTGCGGAGCAAGGCCCAAGTCAGTTCCTACCCCTGATCCCATGACTAACCACGAGCACTCTCGGCAACCACAGGTCAAGAACTACTACCAACGGCAGAAGGAGGGCACGAAACCCGAGTGGGAAGGCATTGCTACCGAAGCGGATCTGCGAAAACAGCGCGGTCAGAAGCGGCCTCCCCCGCCGACGCCGACGACCGGGGCCCGCACCAAGAAATGGGAGTCGCCGTCCTCGACGTCACACCGACCGCTCGCTGCGGCAGACACGGCTGACGACACTGTGCAACCCAAGGTGGAGAAGCATGGTCTTACTGTCGGACCACCGGTTGGTCCGCAGCCGCAGCAGCAGCCGCAGCCTGCCTCAGCAACACCCGTCCAGCAGCCTTTTAGACCGTTCCCAGTGCCGCTCGCAATGGCACCCCAGTCGACCACACCGGTGCCCCTCCCACACAGCGTGCCCATCTCTGTCCCTGGTCCGGCGCCCGTCCCTACTGCCGCGATGCAGTCACCTCTCCCCCAAGCACCGCCACAGGGGCATGCCCCGGCCCCTCAGCCAACACCCGTCATGGTTTCGCAGCGAATGCAGATACAACAGCCGCCGCAACCCCCACCGCAGCAACCGCCCCAGCAGCAACAGGGACCACCGCAGGCACCACAGCAGGTTCAGCACCAGCAGCAACCGCAGCAGCCAATCTCACCGGCTGTTCTCTCGCCTGCAATGTCTCCCGCCATCTCCCAGTCCATGTCGCAGTCGATCTCGCAAACGGCTTCGCCAAGGATGCGGACGCCCCGTGTCCCGTTTACTCCCTTCCCCAGCGAGCCGGAGCCGGAGCGGGAGAGGGAGCCCATGCCGGCCCTAGTGCCACAGCCGCAGCCGCAGCCAATCCGCATCACGCAAAAGCCCGCGCCTTCCTCGCAGCACTCCCCCTTGTCCGCAGGCGGTGTTGGTCCCAGCTCCGGCTTGGGGCTTGGAGGTCCGCTTGGGGACATGCATCGGAGCCAGCGGCCTGGGCCCGGCTGGGCAAATCCCGAGGTGGACGAGAAGATTGCGCAGCTTGCTCAGAGGCGTAGCAACCAGCGCAGCGACATGCAGCAGCAACAGCAACAGCAGCAACAGCAGCAACATCAAATGCAGCAGATGCAGCAGCAGTTGGCGCAACAACAACAGCAGCTGCAGCAACACGCAAGGGAAGAGGCAAGACAGATCGCACGTTCGCATTCTGCGGTGGCGCAGGTACAAAGCCCGACTGCGCGACTGAAGCAAGAGCCCGATGTGCCGAGTTCGTACGATGCCTACCAGCCCGTTCTCCCCCATGGCCCTCCACCGCCTCGCGGGGCCCCGCTGCGCAACGAGCCCGGATCGATAGGCAGGCCGTCGGACCCGGCACCACAGACTCGCCCTACCGGCTCTGCGCCTCCTGCGTTTGCGGTGCAGCCCCAACCACCACAGCCGCAGCCTCAGTCCGCGCCGCAGCAACAGCAGCCGCCCCATCCTCCACAGCCTCCATCCCACCGGGGCCCCTTCGGCGAGCCCATGCAGCCCGCGCCTCCGCACGGTGTCGGAATGGGAGAGCGACCTGTTCAGCAGCCGCATGGCATGGCAGCTCCCGTCAAGTTTGAGCCACAGCCGTCCCGGTCTGCGACCCCCCAGCAACCGTCCGCGCCCATGGCGGCTCCTCCCGCAGCGGCGCCACGCCCTGCTCCGGAGCGCAAGACATCAAGCCTCATGGCTCTCCTCAACGACGACCCGCCCCCGCCGCCTCCTCCGGCCGCTGTTCCCCCTCCTAGTCGCCCCGCGGAAGCGCCAGCCCCCAGTTCCAAGTCGTCTTCAGCTGCGGCAACCTCGTCCGCGAGAACTGCGCCCACACCTCCTCCGGCGCCGCTGCGGCAGTCGTCCAAGCCCATATTCTCGCAGTACCTCCGCAACACGCCCACAACATCGACATCGGTCATGCCTTCGCTCAAGCCTTACAACTCTACTCACACGCAGTCCCCACAGCCACAGCACATGAGCGCACCCAGGCAGCCCATAGGCGCCCCTATAGACCCGTCAGCCGAGAGCGACTACTACGGACAACAACGCCCACAGTACCCGCCGCAACAGCAGCATCAATCCCCTGCAGCAAACTCTCCCCAGACTCACCACTACGGACCTCCTCAGCCGAGCCAGCAGCACCCGATGGGCTACCAGAACCAGCCGCCGCCATCATACCCCCCATATGGTGCCCCGATACCTCAGTCCCACTCAGGCTCCCCAACGATGCAGTACGCGCACCAGCCGACTCCTACCAGGCGTGACCAAGGCCCGCCGCAGCCACCGCCTCCTAGAGATGCGGTCTGGCCGCCTGACAACCGACCAATACCGACGTCGCAGCCGCAACAGCAGGGCTGGGCCCCCGGCCATGGGATGCAACAAGTTGCCCCCAAGCCAGGGCAACCACAACCCCAATCTGCCTGGGCCGCTCAGCACGGCGGGCCGCCAAAACCGCCCCCATCGACCAATCCCCAGCAGCCGGCGTGGGCGACGGCAGGACAGCAGCCCCAGCAACAGCAGGCGCCGCCTCCCCATCACATGGCCATGCGTGACGATCGCGCGAGCGCCCCTTATGGTGTCAATGATAGAGATCCGCGTGATTTCAGGGACCCGAGGGACCCTAGGGACATGAGAGACCCAAGGGACCTGAGGGACCCCAGAGACCTTCGAGATCCCCGCGATCCCCGTGATCCTAGAGATATCAGGGACCCTCGTGATCCTGGGGGTTTGAGGGATTTCAGGGATCCGAGGGATCTCAGGGACCCTAGAGATCTTCGGGGAGATCCTAGAGGCGACCCCAGAGGAGACCCTAGGGGAGATCCCAGGGACCCGCGCGATCCGCGGAACAACCCGCCACCGGGCGGCCCGGGAATGGTACAACATCAGCACGCGCCACCGTCACACCAGCAACACCAGTACCAGCACCAGCCACCGCCACCTCAGCACCAGCAGCATCCTCAGCACCAGGTGCAGCAGCACCCGCATCAGCAGCACCAACAGCAGCAGCCGCACCATCACCACCAGCATTCGCATTCGCACTCGCTCAGCGGTCATCAGTATCCGCCGCCGCCGCCTCCACGCGGCGGCGACCCGGGCCCGCCACCGCAACCAGGCGGATACACCCGCTACAGTGCCACGCCGGGCCCTCCCCCGATATCGAGGGAGCAGGTGCCGCCGCCGAGGAGCTACACGCCGGTTGCGTTCGAGGATAGGAGGCACGGGCCGCCACAGCAGTACGGTCACCCGCAGCAACAGCAGCCGCCGCCTCAGCAACAGCAGCGACCCATGGATCCCCTTAGAGACATGCAAATGCGCGACATGGGAGGCCCGCCTGGGCCTGGCGGCATGCATCGTGATCCCAGGGATGCGGCCGCCCAGCAGCACATGCAGCAGCAGCAGCAGCAGCAGCAGCAGCAGCAGCAGCAGCAGCAGCAGCAGCAATCGCTCCTGCAAAGGCAACAGCAGCTGAGGCCTCACGATGACTATAGGCGTGACTACCGATAAGCTAGCATTTCATCCGCATGGGTCTTTTCTGCTTTCCTTTCTTCAGCTCGGCTTTGGCTTCCTTTTTTCTACATCTTGGTCTTGGTACTTTTCGTTTAGTGTATTTTTTGTCCACTTTGGGGTGGAAGCATTGCCTTTCTTGGTGAGTGGCTTATCGGTTTTGTCTTTGTGCGACTCGTTCTGTTCGCCCTGTGGGAATTTGGCATCGCGGGGGTACGTCTTCTTACTGGAGCACATGCATCATCTTTTATTCCCAGTCCATTTTCAGCCTTCGTATTCTTTCGCGTTCGAGTGCTAAAGCGATATAGTTGCGGAGACAAAAGAAACATTGCAAAGATTCACTGCGCGTCCTCTTCGTGATCAAAATATGTTGGTAACTGCAAGAATACACCCGTCATCGTATCTTGTACCGTTCTTCCGTCAACATAAACACGCGCGGCCTGACCGCTTTACAAGGCAGTTGAGACGTTTGTTTTCCTGCTGTTACCTGGGCGTTGTTCGTTGAGGAACCCCCAGCCAGATCCCGGATCGTTGGTTCTTCCCCACCCTTCTAACACAACCGTAGATATGTACCCGCGCCAGACTCCATTCAGGGGGAGGGAGACGTCACGCCTGGTTGCCCTCCCAATCCTTTGCAAACCAGAATCGAGCCTCATTCAGTCGTGGCACGTTGTAGCCGTCAGGCTCAAACTTCTTTCTCCACTGTTCGGCCGGAAATAGCAAAAAAAAAAAAAAAAAAGGGAACACACCCCTTTCCGCGTGGCTACCCCGCAGGCCTCCGCATCTCCCGCCACCGCCGCACCTTGGCTTGCACCTTGTGCATCCTCGGGGTGTAGTGCCCGCGCAGCCACGCCGCGACGACCCCCCTGCTGCGGCCGTGGTCGCTGCCGCGCGAGACGCCGCTCACCGTCCGTATGAGCACGGTCCACGTCGACGCCCTCCTCGGCGCGCCAGCAGCAGCCGGTGCCGCCTCGAAGCTGACCGACGCCGTCGTCGCCCCGCCGGTGTGGTGGTCGGTTCGTCTCCGGCTGACGTTTTTGAGGGACTCGTACGAGCTGGTCCACGTCGTGCTGAAACGGCGCATCGGCGGCAGCTCCATCGTTGACGTCGTCGACCTGGCCCACGTGGCGAGGCGGACGGCGCTGATTCTCCTGCGAGGGTAGAAGACAATGTTACAGTGCGCCCTTTTGGAAGTGGCTCTGTCCCCCCCAGCCCCGGCGGCGAGTGTGTATGCGCCGTCGTTTGGGCGGGGCTTTTCCCTGTGCTGGGTCAGTCTCTGCTCACGGTTGTGCAGTCTTGTGCGCCCCCGCGCTGCCGAAGATGAGCGGCCGCGGCGGCGCGGTGGCGTTGAGAGGGAGCAGGTACGCATCGCCCATGGCCCCCGGAGACGCCTTGCGCGCAATCTCGCCCAGGGCGGTGTGAAGTTGCTTCGCATCCCACCGCTGCTTCACATCCACGACCAAAAGGCCACGCTCGATGAGGTCGATGAGGTCGCGTAGGGCCGTCCCCGCCGCGCCGCGTGGATCGTCCCGCACCGCCTCTATGGCACTCGCCACTTCGGGGTGGACTATGGCAGTCTTGGGCTTGTTCCTGCCACCATCGGCGAGGTAGAAGGCGAACGCAGGGTAGTGACGGGAGTCCTCGAAGGTGGCCAGGGCGTCGATGTCCCAGAGCAGCCAGATTATGTGCTCTAGGATGATACAGCCCATGGACCAGACGTCATACTTCCTAGAGCGCGGGCTATCGCTCTCCGTCCAGACCTCGGGGGCCTCGTAGGCGAGCGTGGTTGCTTTCATCTTTGTCGCTTGCCTGCCGAAGTGGCCGGTGGGGTGCATGTGGCGGCTGGAGATTCCGAGGTCGGCGATGACAAAGTTGTCAAGATGTCGGGAGGGGTCCGTGAAATGGAGGATGTTGTCGGGCTTGAGGTCGCCGTGCCGGAAGTTGATGAAATGGAGGAACTGGAGAGCGTCGGAGAGCTGGAGGAGCTGGTCTATGGACTTGCGGATAAGGGCCTGGTCTCGCACAGCATTCTTGTTCCAGTAGTGCTGCAAAGTACTACCCTCGGCCCAGGGCAGGATAATATAGTACGTATTAGATTTCTCGTAGCTGCTCAGGAATCTGATCAAGTTCGGGTGGTTCGCTTCGCGCGCGGCTCGTAGTGCATCGATTTCCCGCTTGAAGTCTTCCGGGTTGGTGAATCTCTTCACGGCTACCCGTCGTCCAGAGTTCTGCTCCTGTTGAACTAGAGTATCAGCCATACTTCCAATCTTCACGGGACCGATACCTCGACACATTTCTAGACAAGAGACCAGGCGCGCCCGCCCGCCGAGAGGGGCCGTACCTCAGTATCCGCATCACTACCACTGCCAGCGGCATCACCGCCACTATCCTGTAGCGGCTGTGGCGAGTTGTCGACATTACGGAAGCAATCCTTGTGGATGATGCACTCAAAAACTGCCCTTGCAGCCGTCCCCAGCGACTCGGGAGTGCCCAAAAACGGCAACGCGCATGTTAATTCAAGCTGGTGATGCTTGCCACTGTCGTCCAGGATGTGAGGCTGGACCACCCATTGAGAATCCAGAAAGGCCTGGACATTGCGGCGGTTGGCTTTCCAAGGGCTCCCAAACGGCCGGAAGCACTTTCCGCTACCTGAGATCAAGCAATCTTTCTCAAGTCGGAGAGGCAAGTCTGCATCTCGAATTCCGCACCCGAGGATGCTGCGGGCGAGGTCGATTCGGTCGGCATGATGAAGAATTATAAAGATCTTCCGAGCGGATGTTACGATGATCTCCACTAGTTCTTCGGGCACGCCTTCCTTTGTGATGTGTGGCTCCTGGGCGTACTTGTCCACTGCGCTTTGTGGATAATAATCGCCGCCGCCAAGGTCCGAATGGCAAGAGATCTTGCTTTCCTTCAGCACCTCGAATAGGGAGATTGGTGTCGTGGTCATCCTGATGCTTGGGCGGCTCTAGCACAACAACGGCTGCGGGTTGATCTGGAAGGAATGGAGAAGGAGTTCTGGAGTCGGACAAATAGCCCCGCGGGGTTGACTGTGCGGATAAGGACCACTGAATGACAAGAGGTTCCTCGCGGCGGCCCATTTGTCCAAGGAATGGGCCGCAGGCCGCCAACAAGGCGCCCATTACGCCAACAAGGCGCCCGTCACGCCAAGGCAGTATGGCAAGGCTGGCTGTGCTTTGTTGCCTAGTTATGCCGTATCCGTGGTCAGCCATCCCATGGCGTCCTATCTCCCCGCACGAGGGCGGTCAGGCAGCCAACCAGAAAGCAGCTGGCGCGCTACCGGGTGGTGGTGTGGTGTGCATGGGGGTGGCCATCAATGGTCACTGACCGGGCGGGAAAGGGTGTATGTTCACGGTGAGGGTGTGATGATCTCGACGCTCATAGGCCGGATAGATGACAGCTGGAATTCGCCGTGTGAAGGATGTGTGTTAGCCGAGGGCGCAGCGAGCACTTTCCCTCAGTTCAGTGGGTGCTGCTTTGGGCCGGCACTCCGGTACCACCGCGCCTGTCATGTTGGGATACCGCCGTCGCTTATTTTTGGTTACTTCGGTTTTGGCACACGCTTCCAGGTGCGCCCGCTCGCTGTATGGGATGGCATCCTTGGGCGCTCCCGTTCGCTCTTTGGCGTTGTGGCCATCTCACTAGGTAGCCAGCTCCCGGCTGATGTTGCTCTCTCGTGTTGGGAATGGCGAGGCTCATAGTAGCGCTGGGTGGAGCGATTTGCAGTTGCTCGGGTTTCGCAAGACCCCTTCCAACAACAACCGTCGGGCTTTTGAGCCTGAACAGCCATCCGCGTGTTTTAGCGGCTGGGACTAGGGCTAGGTAGGCTGCGCTGTTCTTCTTGTCTTCTCGTCATTCGGAGCTGGAGTCGGTCTTTCCCCAGAAAGGGGCTGCAAGGGGAGTCATCCGTTGATCCGATGTCGTACAAGATAGTTGTGCTAGGTAGGTACAGGTACCACCTGTCCACTTCGGGTAGGCAGGTGGCAGGTGTACCTACCTACCTACCCTAAGTATCACCGACCGAGGTACTCAGGCAGGCACCACCCATTGGATTCCGCGCCACTCACCCGCGTTCCGGACTGCAGAAGCCGGTTTTTGCGACGAGAGAAAAACCGGCCGTCGTCCAAGCCCATCTCATCCCCTTTCTCTCATCCCCTTTCGTGTTTGTCGCTGGCCATCCAATCATACATCCAACACGGCACCCCATCACCGCTGATATGTGCCGCGAGGGTGCTTGGCAACCATAGGGCCCCCTTGGACGGTTTCCCCGCAATGCTCTTCTGTGGATGAAAGAGGCAGGGCACTAGACTGCAAATGCGCCGCACGAGAAGCTGACGAGGTATTTCTCCACGCACCCAGAGGAGCGGCAAAGTCGTGCTTTTGCCAGAGCAGACTGTATGTGTGCTTTGGCTTGCTGGAGATGTCTGGAAAAGATGAGGCATCGCCCAGTCAGCGACAATAACATCGACGGCTGTCAAGCACCAGGAATATGGACGCACCTCCCCCGGTTGCGCCGTGGACGATTTGAGCTGGCTTGCTCGTAACGGATCCGACGTCGCCATGGGAGTAAGATACTAGAGACACCCGTCGGCGGCGATGGGCTTGCGGCACAACACAGGGTCCGCGACTCTTATCAAGATATATGATTATAAAGCCACTGTTGTTCAAGTCGTCCTGCCAAGTTCCATCAGAGAAGAAGGGCCTCCTGCGCCTCTCTGTAGCGCACCTGATTCTGTCTTCCTCGCGGTGCCTACTGTGATGAGAAGTATTCGGGGTGGCCAGTCGCCTAGCATGCTTCGATGGCGGCCAAGTGGTAGTCATCTGCAGCCGAAGACGACGTAAAGGACAACGGCGGACTGCGAACAAGACATATCGAGGAGAGAATCGAGAAAATTCCGCAACGCATGAGAACGCCTTAGACTTGCCACGGCCAGCGCCTTGCATCCATTAAGACGATTACCAAAACCGCATAGTTCCAAAACGAGGCTGCAGGGGGGCCGGTAGCCGATGTCGGGCAACAAATGAGCAAACCCAGTCAGTCCGAGGTGGTCGCATGGTGCGGTGTGTGCATGGGGCTAGCAACCTGCATATCTTCAGCGAATGAGACGGCACCACGTCATCGGCTTACCTGCAATGGCCTGCCGTGCAACCCCAGAGCCCGACCCTATCGGGGTGAAAGCGGGGGAGAAGCTTGAGCTGCCATACCTTTACTCTTAGGCTGACACTTTCTCCGGTCGTCCCAAACCGAACCGCCTCCGCCCCCTCTTCGGAGTAGCTTCTTTTGAGAGCAGGCAGCCTATTTTGAGGGCAGGCAGCCTATAAGGGTGTCATGGTATGGTGTTGGTTCCTTCGCCGGCGGCCTCTGGCCAAGGCGCCCGGGTCGCGCGGCCTCGGACGATCACCAACCGACCAGGACACAATGCCTATATACCCCGATTCGGAACGCGTTGTGGATTCAGATGGCGCCCCCGATGCCGAGTCGATCCAAGTGCCAGACATCAGAATCGAGCCTCCCCCGAGCGACACTGGGCGGGCTGCATCGAGTTCCATTTCAGCCACCATTCTGCCTCCCCTTCCAACCACGCCGCTAGCCTCGAAGAAAGTCAGTCCCCACAAAGCAAGACAATCCGAGGAAATTAGCGCACCCGCCGAATCCAAAGAACTATCGCCGCCCGCATCATCCATGACCACGTCGCCAGATTTTTTATATAAAGAGATCAAGGCCCTCAAGACGCGCCCGGACGGAAGAGATGGCGGATTCGTCCCGGACCACAGCCTGAAAGACCTGTTTCGGAAACTGGGTGCACATTTGAGGAACTTGGAAACTTTGCGTGGCACGCATCACATCGATGAGATTATCCCCTTTATCTGCAACCAGGCGCCCAAGGCCTTTGCAACGCTCGTGTTTTCAGGACATGTGCACCTCATTGTCTGCCTGTTTGACAATGGGATCGATGACACGTTGCTGCCGGTGACGACAAACACTGCCGGAGACCTGCGCTCGTTCCCGGCCGAGGCGAGAGTGGAACTGGCCGAGATGGCTGTCATGCTCGCGAACGAAGAGGTTTCGAGAATCAAAGACGTGGACATCAAAACAATAAAAATGAAGGAGGATGCCCGCGCCCAGGCTATCGCGGCCTCCGAGCTCGCGGCCTCGGCCAGGGAAGACGCCATCGTTGCCGCCGATAAGATTGCCGCCGCCTTCGAACGCTGGCCTCCCATGACGCTCGACCACTTTCACGAAATACACCAGTGGCCCTTCTTCGCACCCGTTTTCGACGGAGCTCAGTTCTACAACATGTTCGCCGAAAAGGCCAGGATGCCCTTCTGGCCGACCGACCAAAGTGTCAAACACGGCCCCTTTAGCTCGGTAGAGAAGTGGCAGGTCCCCCGTGTGCACCTCCCACGCGACATGGTGAGTTTGCCTTCCAAGGTGTACAAGTTTACCTACGGCAACGCGCGTTGCTTGATGGGCGTATACTCGCTCACCTTGAATGATATAACTAGGTGCTGCCCAGCGACAATAGTGTGCACCCCTATGTGGCAGTCAAGGTACTGAAGCGCGACCAGTTCACAAGCCCGGGAGACTTTGAGCAGGCTGTTCGGCTCGAGGCCAAGGTACTCAATGTGATGAGCTCGCTAAAACACCGCCACCTCATCAGGACGATTGCCTGTTACCGCAAGGGTCCAGTCGAGTGCTTCGTGTTCCCCTGGGCGGACCATGGTAATCTCCGCGACTACTGGAAGGATAGCAAGCTAGTGGCTAACCAGAGGCTGGCGGCCGACTACCTGTGGTGGGTCTTCCTCCAGCTGCGCGGCCTTGCCGAAGCCATTACGCAGCTGCACGGCAGGATCATCCGGCACGGCGACTTGAAGCCTGAGAACATTCTCTGCTTCCGCAACAACGCCAAAAACCAGCCCGATGACATCTGCAGGCTGGTCATCGCCGACGCGGGGCTCGCCAAGGTCAACTACCAGATCACGCAGCTGCGCACCAAGGCGAGCCTCGGGCCCAAGGGCGGCACGCTGATGTACGAGCCGCCCGAGGCCGAGGTTGGGAGTGGAGCGCCCGTGTCGCGCCGCTACGACGTCTGGTCCATGGGCTGCATATGCCTCGAGTTCCTCATCTGGCTTATCAGTGGTAATGAGGGCCTAACACAGCTCGTGGAGGACTTGAATCAGGTCGGCAGATTCTACGAGCCGCACTGGTCCAAAAGCGAAAGGCGCACCACGGGCGCTGGGCGCCAGAAAGAAGTCGACAACAGAATCCAATGGCTGCGCGAACATCCCCTCTGCAAGGGAGAGAAAAATCCGCTCGGCCGTCTAGTCGAGCTCATCGACAAGAAGTTGTTGGTCCACAGCCTCGGCAAACCCATTTCTCTCCCGCATCTCTCCCCATCCACCCTCCAGCTCAACGGCGACTTCACTCCTGACGGCTACACAACCTTCGCACCCCCCAGACGCAGGGAGACGGGCGGCTTGGATGTCTTCGAATTGCCCCCGGGTAGCCGCGTCAAAAGCGATACGATGCTCGCCGAGTTCGATGCAATCCTTACCGACAAGGCCTCGTTCCGGCTGCCCAGTGCTACCATGAACAGCTCAGCGGCATCATCGCTTGTGCACCTACCACTTCGGAACACCGCGCGCGGGAGCCATCTCGAAGTGCCCGGCGCCAACAGAGCTGCGGCTTCCAGGCCGTCTGCTGGGGTACGCAAACGTTCTCCTTCGTAGGAAGCGTCGGGCAAGGTCATGTGGATCGCCAAGAGCCCGCGTGCTAAAGAAACCTTGAGGCGTCAGGTATAAAAGCAGCCCTTGACTGGATGCTAACTATTGTCTCTCCGTCCGGTTAGGATGTAAGAATTCCCTTTGCGCCATGCGAGCCTCGAGTCTTCCTGCCTTGACTAACGCTCTCCCTCCCGTAGTATGTAAGCTGGCTCCATGGACACATCAAGTCCCCTTAGCGGGTGCGTTGGCGAGAAAATTGCCCGCTAACACGGCTGGCCTTTTCCTTCTTGTTAGAGAGTATGTTTAGTCGTCCGCCACCTGAGCATCTAGCCCGATTAGAAAATGTTGGAGAGCTGACACCAGACCCTGTGGCAACCATTAGTTTGTGAGTCGAGGCAATCCAAGCCGCCCAATCTGACCGACCCATCGAAATGCTATCAGCGGAGGGGAACTAACAGCGGCATCACCCTTCTAGGCGGTATGTTGGACACCCTTGGCCGCTCTCAAACAGGGCCCACTGTCCGGGTTTATTAATATGAGCTGCCCGGATGGTGGTCTCCACGTAGCCAGTATGGCTCTGCATAGTCCAATGTTCTCATGTTGACCGCCCTTTCTGCAGCTAGACGACAGTTGGAAATATGCCGCGGATATCGATTTCCCCGTCAGCGAGATCGCTTGGGCCGCCGAGATGAACCCCGGTACAACCATCTCGGGCCTTTGCGACCGCTGTGACGGCCTTCGGCTTTGGGCACTGACCTGCAGCTTCTCGGACACACTGAACGGCCTGGCCGAAAAGGCGCCAACATGTGCGCTGTGCCGGCTATTGCTCCAGCACCTCAGCCTTCGTCTTTATGAAAAAGACAAAAGATTTTATTTCTTCAGAGCCATGTCGTATATTACCTGCGCCATGGAGCGAGGACAGCCGCTTGTGTCCCTCTTCACGTTTCCAGGTGCGTGTCTTTCCCTGTAGCCCAGTGTACCCCATCGCCCCAAGGTCGGCCTTGCGCCCGTTAACTTAACCTTTCAGGGGCGCCGTCTCTCGCTCATCATGAAATCCACGCCGGCCTTCCCATACTCCCCCAGGCTGGAAGCTCGACGCACCTACAGGTTCTGTCCAGGTGGATATCTTGCTGTGACAAGTCTCATCAGTGCTTTCCCCCCCAAGACATAGAGTTTGTCCCGACGCGTCTTCTAGATGTTGGGAGTGAAGGATCTCCATGGATTCGGCTCATTGAGAAGCTGTCCGGGGACGACAAACCATGTCGCTACATTGCTCTTTCGCACAGATGGGGGTCGCCGGAGCTACACCGAGCACTTACCACCACTACCGCCAGCGTGACACAGTTCAGGCAGGGCATTCGCGTAGCGGAACTTCCACAGACCTTCCGCGACGCCGTGCAGGTGACGCGCGGCCTAGGCGTGCGCTACCTCTGGATCGACTCTCTATGCATTATCCAGGATGACCCGCAAGACTGGGGGGCCGAATCCAAGCTGATGGAGCAGGTCTTCAGCTCGGCATATGTGACCATCTCGGCGAGCTGCTCCAGCGGCACCAACGACGGCTTCCTGAAACCGCGTCCCGACCGAACCTGCATAACCGCAAAGGCGCTGGACGACGGCGGCTCCCTGTACTACCTCTGTGACGCCATCGACGACTTCCATCTTGACGTCGAGGAGGGCGACCTGAGCAAGAGAGCCTGGGTCTTGCAGGAGCGCGCCTTGTCGAGACGGACGATATACTTCTCCGAGAGACAGTCGTACTGGGAGTGTGGACAGGGTGTGAGATGCGAAACCCTCACCAAATTGAAAAAGTAGGTGCTTTCTGTCTGTCGATTTGCCGTGTCAAGTCCGCCAGCTGCCGCAGAGGCCGCCCAGTTAACGCGATGCCAAAAAAAACGCAGCCAACGGGCCTCGATCCTCGGCGACGCCAACTTCCCCCACTCGACCGACTCGTTCGTCAAGGGCATGAAGATTGAGCTGTATCAAGGCCTATACGAGCGCTTCTCGAACCTCCAAATCACCTTCCCCAGCGACCGGCCCGTCGCCATCAAGGGCCTCGAGACGCGCCTGCTGCGCACCTTTGGCACCACGGGCGGCTTCGGCATCTTCGACATATATCTACACCGTTTCCTTCTCTGGCAGCGCTCGGGCGGGCCGCTCAAGCGCATCACCGTGTCCCACGGGCCCAAGGTGCCGTCCTGGTCGTGGATGGCCTACACGGGCGGCATCCGCTACCTCGAGGTCCCGTACGGGGGCGCCTTGTGGGAGAGCGACGTGGTTTCGCCCTTTAGCGACGGCGACGTCGATGCGGGGGGGCCGGACGAAGGCGACACCGCCGAAGCAAAGGTCCCCGGGATCAAGGCCGTCGCGTGGGACCTGGCCTCGGACATGGCGGTCCTAACGACCAGGGGCGAGCGCGAGGCTGGGCGGGTGATACTCGACGAACCAGGCTCGGAAAGGACGGGAGCGCACAATCCAGATGCGGAGCTGAAGTGCGTCGTGGTTGGAAGGAGCAAGCAGTGGCTGGAAAACGAGGAGCAGGTCCATTATGTTATCGTCATCACGGCCGTGACCACACCGGAGGGTTCTGCCAAGGTCTGGGAGCGGATCGGGGTTGGTGTCTTGACCAGGGCCGACATCTCGCTGGAGGGCCCCGCGACAGATGTCATGATACAGTAAACGCCAGCAACAGGGTCAGGGTTGGATAAGATTGTCGTCGGCGGTTGGGATGATTGAACGGATGATGGGTCTTGGGTTGACTTGTATTGAGATAGACGGCGGCTATTGGTGGGCAACTCGCCGACCCCATTGTCAAACGCCAATCAAGGAGATACTAGAGAGAAAATTGGACAAAGTAACCCCTGGCGCAGTATTTCGAATCCGCGAGTTGAAGGAGATGACAAAGTTTACTCAACAGATAGCGCAATTCCATTCCGGCTGCGGGGCCCGACTACATCTCGGCAGTCGTCGCCCACGCGGGGTAACAAGCTGGCGGCTGATGCCGTGGCCGGCTCCATAGTTGCGAGCCGTGGTAACCCGTCTGTGTGCTTGCCACTGTGCACTCCCTGCCTGAACCCCTGAAGTGCTAGATAGGGCACGAAGTGTGCTCAACTAACTCCCTTGATAATTAGCACCACCAAAGAAGACAAGAAGCAGCCACCATGTCGAGTTTTGAGCAAACCATCACGCAGGCCGTCGAGGACCGCGAGGTGCCACCCGTGGTCCTCATCGCCGGGGACAAAACAGGTGGGGGGCCTTCTTAACAGCAGAGCAGCAGCAGCACTCTTCTCAAGAACTAACACGCGCCACTTCCTTCAAGGCAAGCTCAACTACTGCCAGTCATACGGCAGCATCTCCCTCGAGGGCGCCGGCACCGGCCCCGCCATCGGGCCCTCGAGCACCCTGGCCTGGATGTCGCTCACCAAACTCCCCACGGCCGTCGCCGTCCTGCAGCTCGTCGGCCGCGGCGCCCTCCCGCCGCTCGACGACCCGGCCGCCGTGCCCACACACCTGCCCGAGCTGGCCGCACTCCCCGTCCTCCTCGCGGGCGACGACGACGGCGGAGAAACAACAACAACAACGACGCCGCGCACCGCCCCGCTCACCCTCCGCCACCTGCTCACGCACACCTCGGGGCTGGCGTACCCGTTCCTGCCGGGCCCGCTGGCCGACCTGCTCGCGCGGCGCGGCGCCAACCCGCTCGCCGGCGTCGGCACGTCGGCGACGGTGGCCCAGCGCTTTGCGGCCCACCCGCTCGTCTCCCAGCCCGGCGCGGCATGGGCGTACGGCCCGGGCTTGGACTGGGCGGGGCTGCTCCTCGAGCGCGTCACGGGCCGGTCCCTCGAGGCCCACCTGCGCGAGCACGTGTGGGCGCCGCTGGGGCTGGCGGGCGACGCCGCGCCCACCTTCTTCCCCTCGGTGGTAGGTGGGGGTGGGGATGGTGCGGCGGTGGTGGCGACGAGCGCGCGGGATCCGAAGACGGGCAAGGTCGGGCCGCTCCCGACGACGACGCCGTCAGCACCCCGAAAGGAAGAG
>NW_008804550.1:1648454-1671329 GCF_000145635.1 Gaeumannomyces tritici R3-111a-1
GGTGCGCGGCATGTTGTTTGGCTTTGGTGCTGGTGCAATTGTGTTTGGGAGAGGTTGAGTTTGGGTGGGGAAAAAAATTGCGGTCCAGACTTTTTTCGGGAGACCGTGGGTAGCACCTGCGTCCCCCACGCAAGCCCTGCTAGGAGCGGGGTTAGAGCCCCAAGCCCAAGGCATGCCGGGAGAAACACACCAATAATTCCCTCAAGGGCGCATCAAGTGCCGACGAGCTAGCCTCGGTGATTCTGCGTTTGCAAGGCTGACGCCTCCGATACGGCAATCGGCGCTCCCCGCCAGCGCAGCACAAAGTTGGCAGGGGAACCGCAGGCGGTTAGGATCCGATCTATCACATTGCATCCATTTTCCGCAAGCCCACAGGCGTCTAGCCTAGTGGCAACGTCTTCAACACCTGGTTGGTAAATATCCGGATCGACATCTTACCCTCCCAGGGATGGCGAGCGAGCTGTGGGCCCTGGGATCGTGTCTATGTTTTCGATCCTTGGGTGGCGGTCAACTCCGCTTGAGCCCTCGTTCCCTTCCTGGTACCATGTCGATGGCAAAAAGCATAAAATTTATATCCTCGCTCCGGGCCTCGGATTGCGTTAGGTTATGAGAGAATGGGGTAAAGAGCTGACATGTTCTGGTAGTTCATACTGACCACATCCCTGGAGGTGACTTCTACCCGCCAAGCGCAAAAGTCCGAATCGTGCGAAGCACGGCTGGCAGGCGTGCAAATCCTTGCATTTGCAAAAGGGAGATGCAGGGGATCTATATAACAGGCATGCACGACCTGCCCGCCGTGGATTTTCTACGGCAACCCTCGGCACTGGCGGGGCTGCAAAATACATGTGGCTGTCCAGATGGCTCGCCAACCAGGAACAGCCTCACAAAACCTCCGCACCGCCGACTCTGCCTGACAGACCAGGGACTCCATTCCTGGGACTGGTATATCTGTCGACTTGTATCGTCTGCACAAACGTGACATGATCAAGGCGGTACTGTTCGAGGCGGACCGCTGTAGCTCACAGATCGCCTGTTCGTACACGCGCAATCGCACACTCGTGCTTAACTGTCATCCGTTCGATAGTGTGGTTATGGAACAAATGGCCATTTGATCCGATAGTCCTGTAGCTTGAACCGCGCACTGCTGTCCTGCCCATCAGGTCGTTGATTCCGGGCTCGCTATTTTTAAATTTTGTGAGGCTGGTTATTGAGGAGCAATCCCTGCTGAAATGCCTTTGGTACAAACACTCTGGCGTTTTTTTTTTGTTGTCCTTTTTGTTCGCTGCTTGTAAACAGGTCGTTGTTCAGCTCTCGTTATTTTCACCGTTGGTCACTGACATATGAACGGTTGGGGGTTTGTGGGTGTGCATTTACGCCGAAATGGGAAATATGTTTGTAACATGGGTATTTACATTGTTAGAAATTAACAATCCAAGGGTATGCCCTTGGAGCGGCAATGCCAAGAGCGTGACTATTGGGGGAGAAAAAAGGATGCTGCATGGCAAAAAGGAAGATGCTCAACGATTTCTGGGAATGAAAACGCCCGACCCAAAGGGGAAAAGAAACAGCTGGGAAGAATACGAATGTCCTTGCAGACTTCCCTCCATCTACCAAAGTTGGACATAGAGCTTGCCATTGTCATTTCCAATCTTCTCGTCTATGGGGTATCACGAGTCGCCGAGTTAGTCTAGATGTACCTGGTGAGCCAGGCAGTGCCTGGTCTGTGTAGGAAGGGGCAAGGCAAGAAGAAACTGGGGTGGGGACGACGAACCCAGAATGATGGTTTGCTCAACGCCCGAGCAGGAGCACTTCATGGCCTGGCGCAGCAGGAATGGATATCCCCAGTACTTGGTCTCGCGGGGGTTGTAGTCTCTGTACAGAGCGCAGGATGAGCACGCAGAGGTGTAGCCGGCACCATCCTGCTTCCACTATTGCAATGAGGAAAAAAGAATCCGCCGGTTAGTTTTGTGATGCTGTGGGCCATGAGGATGTGGGGGGAGAGTCTTCACTAACCGCAAGCTTGGCATCCTTGATCTCAATGATCCCGTTGAGGTCCATGCTGGCCGGGGCACGGGTGCTGTCTTCCTTTTTGCACTGGGCCTTGAGGACGGTGCCGTCGAGGGAGAGGTCGCTGCAGGTCACGCTGAAGAGCTCCGCGACGGCGGCGACGCTCTGGACGCCGAGGAAGAGGGAGAGTGCCGCGGTGAAGGAGGCACGCATTTTAGCTGCCTGGGTGGTTTGTGTGGGTGGGTAATGGATGGCGGTAGGTAGAGATGAGGATAGAAGGCAAGTGAGAGGATCGAGGCGGGCTGGAGTGATGATATATCCAAGGAGTTGCTCGAGATGCTGCTGATGATGAGGCAAAGAAGTGATACTGGACGCTGGAGGTCACGAAAGACCTGCTTTTATAATCATGGTCGTGGACGATGTGTGGGGACGTGATGGACAACCAAGGCCGTTGTGATGCTACACAAACGCATGAACGGCGCCATCCCGTTTACCGCTTTCTCCTGCATCTGCTCAGGATGGAAGGTAGCGTCGTAGCGTCGTCTGCACACAAGCCCACTTGGGTAGGTTGACAGTTGGTACCGGGCTCCGACTTGTGGGTTTCCTTTCTGGGTAGTCACGTAGCTGCAGGCAATATGTGCCCTGTTGCCCACATCGAGAAAAGCGGAAGCATACCTACTCCATTATCACAGAGTTTGCAAGTGCAGTGGTCGGTCATCAATCAGCCTCGAGGGTTTCTAGTTCTCAAAGGGCAGAACCGCGTCAGGATGACGAGATGGGAACACGCGGAGGCCGGGGGATGCTGGCCAGGGGGGGGGGTGCGGGTGGCAGGATATTCTGGTCAGGCGGAACAGGGCATCGGTTCCCCACCACAAAAGGGCAAAGTGACAAGAGGCGTGATTTGATCTCCGTTCCATCCGCCTTGGTATTGACGTGTTGGTATCGCACCGAGCAGGTCGTCGGCGCGCGGGTGGGACTGGCCATGCCTGCTTGTCAGAGTCGCATTGCAATAGCAGCACAGCCCAGTCCGCTTTCGGTGTGGGACTGGCCGGACAGCGAAATCAGACAGCCGAGAACAGACACTCCGGCCGGGGACAAGCTTTGAGGGAAGACTAATAAGTTCCACCAAACGGCCTTTTCCCTAGCGGCTAGCCAGACCGCTGGGATCTGCAATATGGAGGAAGGAAGTACAGTACGTGCAGCTGCCAACTTGACTCGGCAGACGCAAGGTGTAAGGATGTACGTCAGCTACCTAGGTAGGTAAGTGCTCTGTGCACAGTATCTCCACGTCAGCTACCTAGGTAGGTAAGTGCTCTGTGCACAGTATCTCCACGTCAGCTACCTAGGTAGGTAAGTGCTCTGTGCACAGTATCTCCACGCCTGCTGGCCAGCGGAGACTGACCTCGGCCGATCCCTGTTTCGTAGCTGCTCAACTGGGGAGGTGGCAGGCTGTGGACTCTCCCTCTTGCGTGATGGCGAGGAGTTAGCCGACGCTCCCCAAGCATAGTTGGCTCCCCTCGGCGCTCTCTTGCCCACCGCATGATGTTGACCGGTGGTCGGCGGGTAGGGCCCCTTCGGTGTGGCGCGCCAACTGTGGTAGGTGATGCGCCGGCGGGAGATTGTTGCGAGTTTCACGGCAGATGTGCAGTTCCCGTCGCCCCCTTTCCGCGCGGGATGATAGACGAAAAAAAAACGATCGATGGGTCGGGTGGGGACCTGTGGCGGGGGCATCATCAAGGGATCGTCCAATGAGCAGCCTGCCCCGCAGCCGTTGTGATGATAGCATGACAGGGGTGCTTTTCGCTTCAGGATGGGGTTGCAGCTCTCACAAGCCGAAATACCTGACCCCCGCCACCACGACTTCCTCCTCCATCGTCCGAGGTCGCCGCTTTGAGATAATGCCTCCGAAGAGAGACCGTCAAGGCGACGTCAAGCCCCGCGGCCCCAAGCAGCCGCCCAGGGAGGTCGTCCGCAATGCCTACACGCCCATGTTTGAGGGCTTCCGCGACGAGCTGGACAAGCACCACGACCGCCGCGAGAGGATCGTCAAGGCGTCACGAGACATCACGGCACTGAGCAAAAAGATGTGAGATAGATTATCCTATTCACCACCCCCTTGCGTTGCCATCGCCCGCTGACCGTGGTTTGACAACGCTAGCATTTTCTCTCTTCAACGGTGAGGAGCAAACGACCCCCTCCTTGCAACCTCTCCCGCGCATCCGAGTTATCCGCCTCCACAATGCTAGCTAAGCTACCAGGGGGCCACTGCTGCTGTTTCAATCGCGGCAGACTGCTAATTCGCTAAACCACTCCCTACCCCTGCCCTCTCTCCTCAGTGTGCGCAAGATCCACAATGACCTCCCCGCCGATGTCCAGTCGGACATGAAATCCCGCCTCGCCGAGGTGGCTAGGCTGTTCGCCTCCATCGCAGCAGACGTGCAAGGCGCGAACCGCTACCGCTACGGCCGTCAACTGGCCTGCGTCGAGGAGCTGGTGGAGGCCCTGACCTTTGCCCATTACCTGCGTCACCAGTGCCTGATGAGCCACGGCGAGGCCGCCCACGCCGTCTCTCAGCTATGTGCCGATGCTGCTGCGGCAGAGGAGAAGGCCAAGGCGAAGGAGCGCGAGGGCGGCGACACCGCTATGGCCGGCGTCGACGACTCCGCTCCCGCCCCCAAGCAGGATGAGGAGGCGTCGGCGGAGAAGAAGCAGCCGCTCGTGGTGGACGTGACCGCAGACGACTTCCTCATGGGCGTGTTTGACCTCTCGGGCGAGATGATGCGCTTTGCCACCACGACGGCCGCCTTCAACGGAGAGCTGGCCACCAGCTCCGCCAAGCCTGCCGCCGCTCCCGACGGCGGCGGCGCGGGCGAGGAGCGTGGGAGGAACATCCTGGCCGACATGCAGGAGCTCGGGACGCTGTTCCAAATGCTCCCGCAGCGCCGCGACAAGACCTACCAGATTAAGATGTTGACGCTGCGCCAGTCGGTGGGCAAGGTCGAGGCGCTAGGGTACGAGCTCAAGGTGCGCGGCAGCGAGCGGCCAAAGGGATGGATGCCCGACATGACTGACGGGCCGGCAGTCGACGCGGAGGAGTAGAATGATGTATGTGGATGTGATCTACTGCTATGAATGCATGTCTAGGTACGTGTGGGCGGTAGCTAGGTAGTACCCGCAATCAACCACCACATTAAAGTATAGTGTTCGGCATATTTTCTAGGTGTCCCACCCTAGGACTAGGAGTTTCTTTGTGATATCTACCTAGACATCTTACGGAACGAGCAAGGAGCCAGGATGTTCATGTAAGATGAGCAATGTTGACGAGCTACAACGATTAGATCTGTTCGTAAGGGCTTGATACTCTTATGTGTTGGCTCGAAGAATTTCTATTAATGGTGAACAAGAGGTTGACACCGTTACCAGGCTACGTCATCCGAACCCTTTCGTCGGCATGGTACGGGTAGGGTATGTTATGGACAAAGATAGAAACGGTTTATCCATATCTGTGTAACCACGACAAGTTAGGTGTGCGGCTGAGTACCACCCGCCACGCCGCCACTCTATCCGCCATATGCAAACTGCCTTCTTACCAAGCAGCCACTCAACAACGACGAGGAAAGTCCCCGAGTGGCTTTTGGCTACCAAAACCAAACTTTCCTTTACATTGCAATACTGTCCTGCCAGCTCTTAGTACTCTGGCGCTCCCTCCCACCATGTTGGGCTTCGAGGTGGCCGGAATCATCCTTGGGACTCTCCCGATCTTGATCACTACGATTGAGTTCGTCCGGGAAAGGGTTTCGACAAAAGGATATGACAAGCAGCTACTACGCCTCACCAGCGACCTCAACATCGAACAGGGTAAACTCGAATACGTATTCGAGAGCCTCCTTGACGGCTTGGTCCCCCCTTCGCGGTTAAAGGCTATGATCGGCGATCCGTGCGGGCCCTGTGGAGAGACAGCGAGACGGCAAGAAAGATCGAACGGCGGTTGTGGGACCGGAGATCCTATAGCGTATTCCACGAAGCCATCCAGAACATCAAGCAGTCGGTCGACGCCCTCGCGGCCAAGATGGATGCCCAACAAGATAAGGAGCCATCTCTCCTGAGACGATTCATGTTCTCTTTGGAGCATGGCAAAAACACTGAGCTACTGGCCGACATCAAAAGCAACATTGCAAACCTCGAGACGATCACTCAACAAGCTCTCAAGCAGGAGCAGTCACGCCGAGTGCGCTATGAAGGGAAGTTTTGTGTCAAGTCTCAAACCCTGACCAAGAGTCTATACCGAGCCATTCACTCCAGCCTGTCGAGTTGCTGTGGTCGCCACGAGATCGGGTTGAGGCTGGAGACAAGGAAGACCATCATAGCACCTCACGATAATGATGACGGCGTCGCAAGCCAGCTGGAATTCCGGATTGCCGTCTCATGCGGCGATGAGGGCAAAGAGTCGCCATGGAAGGATGTGCTCGCCTTCAAGTCCATGGTGGCCTCGAAGGCAACGAGTGGCGCCACCGCCGCTGCGTCGAGCCGTGAAAAGTCCATACGGGAAATGATCGGCCTCAGCACTTTATACTCGGCCCTGGGAGTGCCACCCAGCGCTATTGCCCATGCAATAACGGTCCCCGGTCTGCCCCCCATCCGCCCACCCGTTGAACCGAGCTTGGCGTTGTGTAGGGACCTCCAAGCTGCCCAAAGGGGCCAGTCCATGGCCCTGACGAGACAGTCCTACGGCACGATTATCGACCCTCGAGGAGATACGTCGTCAGCCCAACCACGGCAGCCGGTTTCTGCGCCTGGAAGACCGTCTCCCTGCGAGCTGCCCTTCAAGGCGAGGGCCCGTTGCCCCTCAGCCTGCGAGCGCGCTTCCGCATCGCCGTCATTGTCTCGTCGAGTGTGGCCCAGCTCCACGGCAGCCCCTGGCTACCGCAGACGCTCACCAGCGAAAACGTTCACCTTTGCGTCGACGCGGGGACCGGGCTTGTCCTCTCTTGCGGCGACCCTATCCTGGTACAGTCCCTCCCAAGCAACTCCACCGGCCGCGCGGTTCCGACGACGGCCACACCGGCCACGCCGGCCCCGGCGGCAGTTGTTGTCGGATAGAACCCGGTGCTACTGTCGCTGGGCTACCTGCTCCTGGAGCTCCTCCTCGGAGAGAAACTGGAGTCGTTCCGGGCGCCGGCGCAGGCCGCCGAGTCCACGGTAGCCGCCGCCATGGGGCGCAACAACTATTCCGACTATTGCACGGCGCAGCGGGCTCTGGAAATGGCCACGTTCCCCGAGCGGGGACTACCGAAGTGCCGTGTCGCGGTGCTTGGACGGGGAGCTACACGAGACTGAGCAAGGGTTCGAGAACGAGGACTTTTGCCAAAAGTTTTACAGAAAGGTCGTGGCGCCGCTGGAAAAGGAACTCGAGGGTGTATAGCGGGTCCAAGGGGCTAGGCAGTCCGAACAAGGAATGCTCGCACCTGGCCAAGTCGGAGGGCGGAGGGACCGGAGGTCGGACTGAGAGCACACAACCACTGTCCCGCCGATCCCTGGCGCACAAGATCGGCTCTTGAATGATCGGGGTTTGTATACAGGTTTTGAGGATCAGAATCGCTAGTGCGGGTGACAGTCCTTCTCAAGAACATAAAGAAGAGAGGAAATTGTCACAGGCCCGGGCAACAGATAGATATCGGGCTTCTTCTAGGCCGGCCTCGGGCCTGGGTCCTCTTCGAACGCCATCACTTTACTTACCTTTACCTGCCCCGGCAACTGCTTTCACAGTAGGGGCAAGTTTTAGGATATATCAAGAATAAAGAAAAAGGAATAATGTTGGTAACAGTTGTGCACACCGGTTCTTATTTAAAAATACTTTTAAAATGGTAAACGAAATTGGTTTCTCTAACGTGAGGGATAACTGTAGATTCGTATACGAAGGAGGGAGATACATATTAAACAAGGGGAAAGCAGGCGATGTGTTACGATAATATAGGGGAACAACAAAAACAAAGGGTAGGAGGTAGTAACGGTAGGGATAAAGGACCAAAAAGAAAGACCCTGCAGGGCAGGCTGCAAACCCACAGGACATCCTGTTCATGCCGCCCCATACTTATTGCCCTTATCCGGCGGATGGTACTCCAAACCCGCTTCCAGCAAAGAGAGGTGCTCCTTTTTCTAATTTATCCGCGAGGGCCTCAGGCCCGTGACACGATGCTAAGTATAGCCCAACGATCCCGTAATTGTCAAGTGCGGAATTGTAATCATCTGCTCCGCTTTAGCCTCATTCTTCCTAAGCTTAACAAATATGGAATAAAGAAAAAGAAAATAAAAAAGAAGAAAATAAAGAAGACAATAATGAATAAAGAAGTAATGAACCAAAGGTAGTTTTTGTATAAGAATTTAAGGCTAATATTTTATAGGGAGGATGTTTGTATAAATTTGATAAGGGGGAGAAGAACTTACGGCATTCCCCCTCCTTCGGCTTTTGCATAGTCAAGCCCGCATCTGCGGCCAGCTTAAGCCCCCGTTTGCTGCGACCGACTTAAGCCCCCGACTGCTGCGGCCAACTTTTGAGCCCCCGTTTGCTGCGATCAACAAGCGGCGGTATCGTGGGTGCTTCGAGCTATCCAGAGGATAACACGCTTTGCCTACCCCCTGAGTGTGTCCCCCAGAGACGCCAGAGACCTCCACGAGCTTGCCACCATGTCCGACACCATCGCGGACCATGTCGGACGCGCTCTCGCTGCCTTCCGTGTCCTTGTTGAACCAAATGACAAGCTCAACTTCGGTCAGTCGTGGATCCTTCCGCGGATCAAGGATGCACAGTCAAAGTTCATTGCATGGGCTAACGACATAGGCGCGCAGAAAACCGACACCAGCTCTCTCGACCATCGCCTTCGAAACGCTTCCCGGATGAAGAATTTGGAGGTTAAGCTCCTGGCGAAGCTGGTTGATTTTCTGGAAGAAGCCAGAGCGATCGCCACGGGAGAGGCAACTCCCTGGGACCAGCTCGAAGACGAAGTGCTGGACCCCGATAGCGGTCTCCCAATCACGGAGCTGGGCCAAATCGCCATCGATGGCGTCGAACATATGGTTGACTCTCTGGTCGAGCTCAACAGAACTCTTGAGAGCCTGGCGCCGGGTTTCCTGCCCGACGCGACATACCCGGCTGACGCTTCCCATTCTGAACCATCAGACACCCAGCACATCCAGTCCGAGTTTCCGACGATCGAGCCACCGGCCGAGCCGGCCGTTTTCGAGGACGGGGGTTCGGAAACTGGAGCATCCCAGACCTCGCATGCGGCATCAGTGGCCTGTTCGGACGCGCTCCAAATCCCTTCGATGCCTGAGGAGGCCCAGGCCGATCCGTTCCGGTGCACCCTGTGCCTCGTGAAGATCACGGCAACCGACCGCACCTCGCGGAGGCACGAGTGGCTGCAGCACCTCGAGAGGACCCATTGGCACGTCTATCCGTGCCCGTTGGGCTGCACATCCATCTTCAGATCCGCCTCTCTCTGCAGCAGTCACTTGACCTGGCATCATGCGTGCTCCTTAGCGCAAGGCGAAATTGACTTAATGGTCCGGCTTGCCTCACGACCACTCGACATCGCCACTGAGATCCCATGCCCGTTCTGCGGCGACAGGGAAGTGCAACGGTCAAAGGAGGAGCACCAGCGCCACATCAGACGCCACCATGAGCAGCTATCCGCTCTTTGCCTTGACTAAAAACCTCACCGACCAGGACAGCAAGAATCACGACGACGACAAAATAAGGGCTGGCGCGGACGACGGGGCCATTCAGGCAATGCCCCCGAGCATGGCACGGTCGTGAGCCGTGAAAGCGAAGCATTGCTGACTAGATTCAAAGAACTGGGCGAAGCCACGACGCGACCGCGTGACATGGCGGAAACTACTAGGCGACTAATTGCCGAAATTATAGCAGAGAATGGGAGCGTGGACAGCGAGAGACACATAGCCCATCAATAGCGACCTCCTCCTCCCCTGTATCCGGCATCAGCATTCTCTTTCCCTCCGCTCTTCGCACCCGTGCTATGCTGAGGGACACTCGCGCAGCGTTGAAAGCCTCGACGAGGTTGGCGGGGGGTAGCAAGGAAAAGAAAATGA
The DNA here is from genome assembly GCF_000145635.1 of Gaeumannomyces tritici R3-111a-1. Classification (NCBI taxonomy): domain Eukaryota; kingdom Fungi; phylum Ascomycota; class Sordariomycetes; order Magnaporthales; family Magnaporthaceae; genus Gaeumannomyces; species Gaeumannomyces tritici. The sequence continues at coordinate 1,658,568 of NW_008804550.1, forward strand.
ATCGAAAGAATAGCAAGGAAAAGGGAGTGAATCGAAAGAATAGTAAGGAAAAGAAAGTGAATCGAAAGGGGAAGATATCCTAATCATATCAAGCAGGGCAAGCTTATAACCGGGTAACGAATGAATGGCATCTAGAGAGAAAAAGACCTGATAAAACCGGCTGGGCACGAGGTAGAGCACACGCCTCCGGAAAGAGGTTGGCTCTTCGAGGTGTGAAGGTCGCACGGCTTTCCAGTGGCCGACTGGCTGACTGGGTTGCAAGCCGCTCCTGCCAGACTCACACGCAGGGCCCAACGTTCATGTTGGGCCTGACCGCGGGGCAAGCAGCGTCGCATGATGGGTACGGTTTCCTTTGACGCCATGTTGGACGGCGCTTTTCAGGGAGGCCTGGCGAATGCCAAGTCTCGACCGTATCCTCAGAAAGATCTTGTATCCTGCATTTCTAGCCTCTAGCGTACAGGTCCATCTACCCAAATGCCTACGCAATGCATGGCAAAAAGCGATATCAAAACGGCCATGTCCTAACCCAACCGGGGCGCACCAAAGGCCACGTTAGTCGACATCGTCCGAGCCGGCCTTGTCCTTCTTGTCGATCTGGACATCGCCCAGCTTTTTCCTGGCCTCTTCCAGTGCCTTGTCCTCGTCCACCACCGGCTTGTCGGCGCCATCCTCTTCGGCGCCGCCCGGCGGCAGCCTGGTCCGGCTGTCCTTCTGCTGGGCCTCGATGGTGCCCGGCTTGAGCGAGCCGTCTTCGTTGACGTCCTCCTTCAGGTACAGGCTGAAGGTGACGGCCAGGTAGAGGTCGCCCGTCTTGCGGTTCCGCAGCACGTACCTAAGCGTATGTGAGCGCTTCGGGGGCCTAGGTGGGATTAAAACGCGCGCGAAATATCCCAGGGAGATTTTTGCATGTCCATCACGTAATGAGAAATCAACGCCGAAAACCATGAAAGATATTTGAAAGTCCCAGAGCTAGAATACCACCTGCCACTTGGCGGATGGTATGCAGGATCCGGAGACCAGATGCAAAGAGCGCAAATGGAGGCAAGGGATAAAAGACTCACCGTAACCCCTGGCCGTCCCAGTACTTCATAATGGGCAGGGTAAAACCAGGCAGCCTGAGCGCAAACTCGTTGAAGTCGAGGTAAGGGTTGTAGAAGTCGACCGAGTACTCCTTGCCGTACTCCCACAGCCACTTCTCCTTGCTGTCGGCCTTGAGGGCCCACTTCATGCGGCCCTTTGCGTCATCGGGGGCGCCCAGGGACCTGCGGGCCTCGAGGCCCCGCTCGTCGCCGCCCTCGTCGACCCAGACGCCGACCCTGGCGCCGTCGCCGTCGGCCCCGGGGACGCGGTCCGTGGCGGGCGGGCCGGCGCGCACGGCGTTGAAGGACGACAGGGCCGGGCCGTAGAGGAAGGGCGAGTCGGCATACGCGTCGCCGTCGAGGCCCGGGTCGATCCACCAGCGCACGATGCTCATGGCGGTGCTGAAGCCGGGCGGGAGGCGGTCGCGGATCGGGTGGTCGAAGTCGTTGCCCCACTGCAGGTCCGCGCCCGAGACGCCGACGTCGTCGTCCGCGGGGTCGCCGCCGTCCGCGGCCGGGCCTGCGTCGTCATCGCCGTCCTTGGCGTCGGCGTCGACGGCGGGGCTGGGCGGCCGCTTGAGCTTGAAGCTGAGGGCGATGCTGTACTGGTCGTTGTTGTAGGCGTGCGGCTCGGCGGTGAAGTAGGGCGAGTCGGCGGGCGAGCCGTGGGGCAGGCCGCCGTAGTTCTTGACGCGTACGCTCAGGCGCGCGTCGACGAGGTCGTTGGAGATGTCCAAGGGATCCGCCGTGTTGACGGGCACGACGACATGCTCCTTGACGTCACGGACGGTGCCGGCAGTCACGCGGATCATGTAGTTGTGCGCCATGGCGGGCGGCGACTGCTGGGTTTGGCTGTTGGGTCTTGGCTCTTCTTTTTTTTTTTTTTCGTTTGGGCACGTGAGGGGCACGTTGCCAGCCGAGGTGATCAGCCCCGAAATCCGACTGACTCTGCGATTGCTTTTGGGTGAGTGAAATTTGATTTTGTGTCGGAAATGGCGATGTTTCGTTAATCTAGAATCTAAGAATCTAAGAATCTAAGAATCAGGCTGGAGAAAGCTTTCCGGGATGAAGCTTTTTTTCTGTTTGGTCGGGCTCAAACAGAGAGGGCTGCGCGTGGCTTTTTACTTCAGTGTCGCTTTGACAGTGGTGTTTGCAAGGACGAGCGAGGCGGTGTATGGGGTAACGGAGAGACAGGGTTTGTTAAAAATACGTCCTGAAACCATACACTGGCGATATCATTTCAGTCGTCAACCTGTTATTGGAAGAAACAAACTAGAGCTTGGCGATTTCTTCCTATGCTGTCGAAGCCATAATCTCGAAGACGGCGCCCCTGCCCAAGTGAGCCGTGGTTGCTTGTCGCGCTTTGTTGAGATGATTTCCTTGTAATGACGTAGGGCATTTGTGACTCTAGCGCAGCCGTACCCCCTCGACGCCTCTCCTTTGGGCTGCAGTGGCGACAGGCTGGCATTTGTCACACAGACCGACCCAAAGCGCCCGACAACGGATTAAATCACATGTCGGCCATTGAACAGGAATGTTGACGGATTCCCCTCCGTCTATCTCTTCCAGTCAGCACAGTGAGCTCTTCTGCATAACTGCCGCCGTGTGTGGATTCTTGACCCAAGAAAGAAACCAGGGGCGGGGGAAGATCACTAAGCCCAACGATTTGGGATTGGGCTGTGTTGGGATTCCCAACTTGGGATGGAACTGATGCTGGAGATGGGGTCATTTGACCCAATCCCAGACACCTAGATCATCTGCCTGCCCTCTTCTTTTTGGGCATCCTCACAATGGTGTCCTTGAAGGAAATGAGATTGCTCCCTGTCGTCAAAATAAGCATCAAATTCAATCCATCGCCCGTCACAATCTCCTGCAGGCAGAACATTCCAGCCCGCCGTGACAGTAGCCTCAAACTCTTCTTGTCCTAGCCCCCACCACGCAGGGTGGGACGCGCATTAGGGGGCCCGTCATGATTGGCGACTCGCTCGCCGAGTTTGCCTTCACCCGTATCGCCATATTCCTTCTGCACTACTCCATTCCCGTCGGCCTGGCCCTCCTCGTCGCACTGCAATGCACCACGGGCGTCGTCTCGTGGTGGCTGTGGCCGGGAACCGGGCCCGGTCCGTCGTCGTTCGCGCGGGTACTCGCTGCGACCATCGCCGCCGTCGTCGCCTTCGACTCGGCCTTCGCCCTGGTCGTCTACCTGCCTTATAGGAGGCGCGCGGAGCGGCTGGTAGCCTCGTACCCGCCACCCATGTCCCCGCTCCAGAGACGAAAGCTTTTCGATACTTGCTTCGAAAACGTCCCCGACTGCGAGACGTACTTGCGCGGCTGGTTTCTAGGCGCCGAGATACGTGACATCCGCCGCGACAACGTCCACGAGTTCCTGGCCTGGGCCTTTTTCGACCGCGACTCGTCGGCTGTCTCGGCAACCGTCGAATCTGGCCTGCTGCTAGATCAGGACGAGGAGGCGGAGCTGCAGGGCTACCTGGACGAGATCGACGGTCGCCTGCGCGCTGCTGCATCGAGCGACGGGGTCGGCCTGCTCCCGGGCCACGGGCCAGTGAGATCGCTCCGCCTCAGCGTCGACGAGGTCCATATGCGCTTCCGCAGTTTTATCTGGTATCTCATCGTCATGGCTGTCGATATCTTCACCCACCTCACGCTCACTTCCATGGGTTTCAAGTACCATGCTCCTCCAATGGCGGGCGCCCTGCACGTCCTGCCTCCACGGCCACAACTGTGGCTGCCAAAAGCCCTTGTGCCTCGCGGCCCCTCTCCCTCGGCGTCGATGGCGTACTGGCACCGCCCGCACATGTCGCAGACCAGAAAGCCCGTGTTGTTCATTCATGGCATTGGCATCGGCCTTTTGCCGTACATGAAATTTATGTTCGAGGTGGCGGCCCGAGACACGAACGCTAGCGATGACGGCCAAGTAGGCATCATCGCTCTCGAGATCCTCCCCATTTCAATGCGATACGCCGGGGCACCCTTAGATAAGGAGACATTCCTCAAGAGCGTGTCTGATATCCTGGGGCACCACGGCTGGACCACGCGGGATGTGGCTGATGCTGGCAATGCTGATGGTGATGGTAATGATGATGATGGGTTTGTGCTGGTCTCGCACTCGTACGGCTCCGTCCTGACGACACACATCCTGCGGGACATGGAGCTCGGCGCTCAAGTGTCAGCCGCCGTGCTCATCGACCCCGTCTCCCTGCTGCTGCACATGCCCGAGGTGGCCTTCAACTTCACCCGGCGCCTCCCCCGCCGCGCCAACGAGTGGCAGCTCTGGTTCTTTGCCAGCATGGACCCAAGCACCGCCCTGACGCTGGCGCGGTACTTTTTCTGGCAGCACAACGCCATCTGGAAGGAGGAGCTCCTGTGGCGGGCTTGGAGAGGCGGGAGAGCAGACGCGGCTGAGGATACATATGCACATGCACATGCTGCTGCTGCTCCTACTGCCAACAACGCCAAATTGCAGCAGCAGAACCCGCCGCGGACTGGCTGGGCAACCGATTATTCCTGCGGGCCCGTGGCCCGTGGAGTTGATATCACCGGCCCTGTGGGTGCCGCTCCTCCTGCGCGTGTCCGAAAGCGGAAGGTCGCTGTGTCGCTTGCCGGATGGGACATAATACTCGATGCGAGGCGGGTCGCCGAGTACCTCCTCCGCGATGGAGGCAAAGGGCGACCCACAACATCGGGCCACTCGGAAATCCGAGCCGGGCGGGCGGGCTCGCGAGATGGCCCAGTGGCGCCCAGTGGACTTCTGCCGCCCGCCGCAACCGGCGAGGAGGGCGATGGGACGGGAGGCTACACGACGAGGTCGGGGATTGAGATGCTCTACTTCCCCACGCTTGATCACGCGCAGGTCTTCGATAAGGATGCGGAGCGGAGGCGCGTAGTCCACGTGGTGAGGAGGTATTGCAGGGACTAGTCGCACCCTCTGCCGAGGTCTTTTTTTTCTTCTTCGTAATGGGACATCGCCTTGCATAACATTGGATCCCCGTGGGTGATATATGGAAGCGACCCAAGACTGGAAACCGCTGCCAGCCCGCCTTGTCAGCATCCCCATCCGCCTGTGCCACTCGTGGTCGGGTCGATGAAGATAAGGCTCGCCGAGTCATCCCGCATATGCTTGCCCAACGCCCCAGCAAGGTTTGCATGAAATGCCCGCATGACCAACCATCTTTAGCCCAAAGACAGTCAGGCGGCCCGTAGCTCCCTACCCGCCAAGGCCTTTGACAGTGAGGATAGGATGTTACGATAGCGTGTTTTATTGCCTCTTCCCGCTCCTGTCCACTGCATGCCGGTCGCACAAACCCTGGGCACCCATTCAGCAGCTAGGCACTGTGCCACGCCAGGTCATCGATTCCGCTCCGGCTTGACTTCGTCTCCGCCCCACTCCTCAAGGTCGACGACTATCGGAGACGGCCCGCCTTGTATCACGACCCAGGTCACCTGCTCGTCCGTGTCGTTGATGAGCTGGTGCTCGGTCCAAGCAGGAACGAAGACAAAGTCTCCGGGCTCTAGTTCGTTGCGCCTCGGGGGCCCATCGTCCTCTGCTGGACTGGTAGCTAGAATGCCTCGCCCTGAGGCCGCGTATATGATGGAGTCTTTTTCATGTGACAGATCATGAGGTGTCAGAGTCCCGTTTGTGCCCTTTCAATCAATCATATCGAGTGAAGTCAAGGAGGGCTTAGGTGCATCTCTGTGTGTGTACTATCCGTCAGACAGGGAGGGCATCGGATCGACTCACCATGCTCGCTGTTGTGATGCACAGAGGATGAGGACCTGGGACCTGCAAACAGCACTGTGTGGAATGAATATCACCGTACCAGTACATTGCCTCTATCACCGCGCCCCAATCACGTAGAGGCTGCCTGCAGGAATGGCGCACCTGGGCAACAAATTGGGTGCTCGCCATACCGGTTTGCATGAACCAAAGAGTGTGCTAGACATACATACGGCTTCATGTGAGGCCGAGCAGAAGAGGGGAAGCGGGAGGGGGCGAAGAGGGAGGGTTACTGGTGTGACTTACCTGAAGCACACATCCGATCCGTCTTGTTGACGATCGCGTCTCTCCGCACCACCCCCTTCCCCGCCGCCGTTCTTAGAAGCTCCCCATGGGGCCCAGCGGCGGCAGTTGCCCCAGTGAGGGCAGCAGCAACATCAGAAATAGCCCCGAGGGCTCTGTTCTTGTCCTCGCCCGCACCTCCATCGGGTGTTGAAGAAACAGCAGTTTTATCTGAAGGCCCCGAGGCGACGTCGGGCAGGTCCAGCCTTGGTTCTGGCGACGAACCTGTGGCCGGGGCGCGCTCCGGGGCCAGGTCCCTCCCCCGCGTGATGTGTATTTGCGTGGGCAGGATCATGGGGAGGAGGTCCTGTATCAGCGGCAGCAAAGACGCCATTGCGGGGTGCTGGTGTGCTACTGCGAGCCCCCTCTTCCTGATGCCGTATTCCTGGCAGGTTGATCTCTTGGCTCTCAAGATGGGCAGGTAGCGCGTGACGGGGCTTGGTTCTTTTTTGATTTTTGGCTTTTTCCCTTGCTCGTTCCGTCTATCTTGTTTTTTTTTAGAAGGTCCGAGTTCGGTGCCTAGCCAGAAATGCCCGCCCTGTGATTTGCGACTCGCAGGGTAGCGTTGGAGTCGGAGAAGCCTAGGAGTCGCTAACTCCCAACGAGGAAGGAGATTTTGATGCTCTGACACGGGCTGCAAGTTGGTTGAAGCGGCGAGCAGCACCAAGCCAAGGTGCAGGGGTGCAGTCCAGATCGGCGGGCGAGGGCCTGGAAGGATCTGGCTCTGCAAGTTGCAGTGAGTCTGTGAGATGACTGGACCCGCGCAAGGAGAGAAGAGACAGCGGATGCCGTGGCTCTTGTTCTGGCCTACGATCGGGCACGTCGGGGTGGCTTCCCGGGTGTGCGTGCCAGCTGGGTGTCGTGTCAGTTCGTGGGTGGGCCACACGGTGAGGCCTGCAGATTTTGGTAGTTGATGTTTTGGCGCTCTCCCTGGCGCGGCGCCCCTCGAACATGGTCTTGATTGGTTGCCTGTGCAGCTCGCTAAGACTTGAGCCAGCTGGAAGCAGCGTCACTGGGCTGCCATCAGCCGATCGAGCTTGTTCCCACATCGCAAGACGGTGCTGGCTCCTGTTCGTTTGCCCATGCCCGCGCAGTCGCCTCCTGCCATGAAGAGCACGGGGTGACTTCGCGCCTTGGGTGATTACTCCCTAGAACCAAGACGGCAGCACACATACAATGGGGACTTTCCCGCCCTCCCCAAATTGCACTTGGCAAAAAAAAAGAGCGGGATGGGGAAGTTGGAGAAGCAGCCAGCACCCTGTCGAGAGCTTGGAGAGTCTCCAGAGTGGGGGTGACGATCCGAGCGGGTCCAGTGCTTGCAAATCCGGCAGCTGCAGTTCATCGCTGTGACTGCCGAGTTGACCAAGCCGGGCGGCCACACTGGCTAGAAAAGGAAGCTGCTTTCTGATCGTCATGATTCGCGAGCATGACCCTCGGGTTGAGATCCGTGGATGGACCTTCCTAGAGAGGGTGCGGATTCAAGCTGCAGATATGGCTACCTATGGATGGCTTGAGGTCGTGCTGTTCGTCTGCTTGTTTTGTTCGTTCGTTTACACAGTAATCGCTGCGGTAGTGACTTATTTGGTCCATGTTATGAAGACGGTTGTTCTGCAAGGTGGCGGCGGTATTTGGGAAGGTGGCACGATTGCGCGACGGCGTGACTACGAGTCAACTTGTCTGTTAAAACGTTTCGTTCGATTGAACAGTTAAAGACGCCGGGATTGGCGACTTGGCCTTACCTTATGGACCTCACTGATAGTGATAGCAGCCATAATCCACTTGGATTCATCCGCGGCCAGGCGGTCCTGCATCCCAGATACATCCCAGATACATCCCAGATAGACAGGCATGCGGACGCCCTGAATGCAGGCAATCTGGAGCAGTTATTAACAGGTAAATCAATCTACAAGAGACAAGGCACAAGCTCTCTAGCCCAGTCCCGTCCCGTCGTCTTTGACGGCTATAGGCGTCGCCCGCGGGACTAGGAGCTTGATGGTGCCCTCGCAATATAACCCCCGCCCTAGGCCTCGTCGGTGTGGTGTGGGGGAAAGGGCGTCAGGTCTTGGCACCCGCTAGGCTCGGGTGCCACTGGCGCGACATGATTTCCGGCGCCCATGCACCCACGCACCTTGCTGGACAGCGTGACAGCCCACTCACCACTGACACCCACCCTTGTTTTATTCCCCGACGACTATTGCTGTGGCAGGGATACGACATCCCGCAACCGGAGCTCCAAGCTCCAACAACGAACCTGGAACGAAGGCCCTGGGCATGACAACTCGATCAAGGTCCTGTTCGTCTGCCGCTCTGCATCACAGGCCATTCAGCCACAAAATTCGGTTATATGTATGTGGGCATGCCGTAGCTCCCATCCATCCCACCTCGACCTCGTGAGGTTTCCGCCCTCCCGCCTGCAGTCGACCTTCACCTCGGATGAGACCCACCCGGCCCAAGTTTATTTAATGCACGCACTCGGTGGGTGACGACGACGTCTTTCAACTATCATTCCCGTCGCCAAAGTTCGTACGGGCTTCGCTGCGGAGCGAATGGACGCGCCGCTATCAGCCACGCCGTCATTCTGCTCCTTTGCTACCTCCATCGATACACCCGCCCGGAAGTGATCGCGCCTCAGCCCTACGTGCCCCGCCACTGCGTTCCATCCGCTGTTATGGACAAAGGAAAACAGCCCGAAACTCTCGCCTCAGCCTTCAGGGAGCTTCCCCAGACCTCAACCCCTAGCGTTACCGCAAATCCATCCGGCTCGATCGTCAAGTTTGGAAGAATGGACGCCGAAGATGAGAGCATCCTGCCCATGCTCGACGCTGTACCTAGCGACGGTCTACTAAGCTATCAGGCTCTTCAAGGTTCCGACGACTACTATCCCTGCCACACTGGCTCGACAACTGGTCTGTGCCCTAGCCCTTGCCCTCCTCGTTGCCTAGCCGCGGTGAGTCGACATGTGCTGATTGTAGTTGCTTACGGGCCAGATCTGCAAACCACTGCGGCCACCACGGCTACTACGGCATGCCTTCTCACAGAGCTGCCAGCCGAGCTCCTCGACAATATACTATCCTACCTGTCCCCCGTTGACCTCTCCGCCACCAGCCAAACCTGCCGCATCTTGCACACACGCGCGACCTCGGATTTCCACTGGCAGGCCCTGGTCCAAGCCCACGTCCCTGGGGGAAAAGTGACCACGCCGTACCCGTGCGAGTCTTTCAGAGACCTATGGGTGGCACACGATCCACGCTGGTTTCTCCCCAAGTACAAGATCTGGTTTTCGGGCCACGACCTGACGGGGAAGCTAATCCTGGTGCGCTATGATCAGAGGCGAGGCTGCATCGAGGGCTACCAGCTGCTGGCCGTCAGCAGTGAGACTTCGTACAAACACTGGGAGGCCAACAACGACGTTATCATTCATTCCTTTGAGCCCACGATAAACCTGCATCTCGACAGGCCTGTCATACATCTACGGTGCTCGGCGGACCTCCCGTATGCCGGGAGGTCCGCGACTGTGTCGAGCGATGTGGCTGACGGTGCTCAACGGCCCGGCTGGGAGCGTCACGCACATGGCTTGCAAGTGCTACGGCCAAAAGCCCAAGGTGTTAACGCCCAGAAGCCGGTGCGGGGCAGCCGCTTCGCAGAGCATGTTTCCATGACACCTCCGGGTAGCACTGACGGCATGTTCCGGAACCTCTTCCTCTCGAAACCAATGGCGGAGGAAGCGGCAACAGAAACACACCGGCTTCCCTTTCCTTATGCCAACGTCTGGCCGCCACCGCGAGTGCCCGCTCGCCACCGTTTCGCCGCTGCCGACTCCTCCTGTCATATGGGCCGGCGACGTGGCCAGTACAGCTTCGAGGAGACCTTGCCCACTTGTCGGTCCGAGATCTCGGACCAGGGATTCCGGATACGCACTTGGCTTGAGATGCGTCCTGCACTGGCTGGAATGCTGCGTCGACGGCGTGAACTGGCAGATGGCGATGATGAAGCCGCCACGCCACCCCCGGATGATGCCGGTGATATGGGTGCTCTCCTCAGGATGCGGTTCGGCACGCATCTGGGCGAAGAGACCACTTGCTACTCGACTCTGGACCCTGCGCTCTACACCCCGACGGCAGACTGTCCCTGGCGCGGTATCTGGGTTGGAGACTACAGCGGCCATGGGTGCGAGTTCCTGCTCATGCACCAAATACACGACGACGCGGACGGCGAGCGTCCCGAGGACGATATTGTCAGAGAGCCGGGCGAGACGGACGAAGATTTCGAGGCACGCAGGCGTGACGCGAGGGTATACCGCGGCCGCCTTGAAGCAATCAAACTGACTGGGGATCCTAATGTGCCTCGGGGCGAGTACACTTTCGTGGCAGAGGACATGGGACCCAAGGGTCTCGTCGAGGTTCTGCAGGAGGACCCATTCAAAGGGGTCAGGATGGTGAAGAGCCAGGGGCACGTTGCCGGATCGGGATTTTTAGATGGTAAGTTCCAAGTGCACGAACCCTGACACTACCGAAGCTGACCCCGATCATGTGCTTGCAGACAAGTTCATCGAATCTCGGCTCCTGCTTATATCCCACAACCGGCTGGCTCAGTACTGGCTTGGCTTTGGTCACATTAGCTTCTTCGAAAGAGTCGACATCGACCGATTCCTCAAGATCGCCTGAATTGGTACAGAGGGAGGAAATGAAGGGCCTCATCACGAATTAACTGGAACTGAAGTGTTAACGATAGGGCGGACTCCGGTGAAACAGTGCCTTTGCCATTATTTCGAACGGTTTGAACAGTTGTAATATTTTCCCTGTTATTTGCCTGTTCAATCTCTCCTTGCCTTAATATTACGAACTATCGCCCCGAAGTCGTACTTCTCTCGCTTTTAAACGATCTGTATGTACCACGCGTGATCATGAACAACAAAAGAGAAAAAAGTAACAAAATTCACACCCATTTACATCATTATTACACCACTGTCCAGCTAACGCGGTAAAAACACCAAAAATTACGGCCGCAACCGGGGATTGAACCCGGGACCTCTCGCATATTAGTAATGCCAGGGGTGTTAAACCCACAGGCTACAACTCAGGGTGAGCCCTAAGCGAGAATCATACCACTAGACCATCGCGGCTGGATGACGATTACTGTCTTGCTGTGGAGTCCTCGAGTCGTATGCGTCCTTTTTATGGAAAAGGGGCTCCACGTACTTGACAGCGAACCCATCAGGTTGGAGATTTCGGAGTCATGCTCAAAAAGCTAAAGGAAAACAACTTACTGTCGGTGGTGTTCACGATTTTGCCTCGAGGTTGTGAAGCAAGAACCTACTCGACATGGCTGCAAAGCTTTGTATGTGGGTCACGCCCCTGAGTGCCTGGTCAACGGTGGCAGGCACTGCTCGTCGTAGAAGACGTCAGGAACAAACTTAGATCTGTGCCACGCGAGCATATCACCACCGCAATCACTGCATAACCAAAGGCACCTTTCGAACCAAGTCATGGATCAACACCGAGGCTGGAGCTTGTGCTCATATGCCCTGATAAGGGCGTCGGGTTTCTGCTGTCCGACAGGCTGGCTTTGCCTCAACCGCCGTTACACGTCGGCCTAAAGAAAGCCACAGACATGTTAACTGCCTCTATGACATGTCTCGCGCCACGCGGAATTGGGTGAGTTTGCTCAAAATCTGGCTTAAGACGGATCAAGGACTGGCCGGGCTTTATGCCCTTCCTCTCGACCTTTTAGTCTACTTATCTGGCAGCAGCGTCCTGCGGGAAGGGGTCTCTTCTGAACAAGGGAACATCGGCCACATCCTACTCTGGATAGGTGGTGGCCACCTCGAACAGCGATCATGGCTCCCTTTTACCGAGTCAGCATGGCCAACGCCGCCGCCGGTGATGGTCGCCTGGGGTTCCGGTATCTTCACAAGCTCGCCGATGCCCTGTGCGGACGCTCCGAGGCCGGCGGCACCGCTGTGGACGAGCAGAGGGGCGCCGCCAGCACCCCCGTCACCTACCACCCCATGACCAACGCCGGCGACGCGAAGGGCGCAAAGACCCACCAGACCATCAACCTCACGCTGGGGATCCTGGGCGCCGTCCTGACGGGCCTGTTCCTGGTCTGCTTCGCCGCCTACAGCGTCCGCCTGGCCGTGCGCGGCGAGCTCTGCGCCACCTACCGGCGCAAGTTCCGCTGCCTCGGCGCCCGCATCAAGTCTGCGGGTCGCTGCGTCGGCGGCTGCTTCAGCAAGGCCTCGTGGAAGAGGCTGCCGGGGAACCTGAAGTGGTTCTTCTCAAGCCAGAACGGCTGCTGGACCTGCGCCTGCCTGCGAGCGCCGAAGAACGGCGACGACGCCAACAACAGCAACAATAACAACAACAATAACAACAGCGTCAGCGACGGCCAGACGATCAGCTCCCCCGGTGGCGGCGGCGGCAGCAACAACAACACCGGCGACGGCAGCGGCAGCCCGTTCAAGAGCCACATCGGGGCCGACATCAGCCACCTCTTCGAGGACAGCGACTCGGCCTTTGCTGGCGCGCCGGAGCCGCCCATCGAGATGCACCCGGCGCTGCGCCGCGACAGCGCCGCCGCGGTGCTCGCGACCACGAACGCGGGCGA
>NW_008804550.1:1671479-1789764 GCF_000145635.1 Gaeumannomyces tritici R3-111a-1
GTGGTAGCTCCACGCTCTGCGGCGGCGGCGACAGCAGTGACGACGAGCGGTGGCACGGCAGTAGGCGCGACAGCACGCAGACGGCGACGGCGACGGCGGGGAGCACCCCCGCGGCTGGCGCTGTCGAGGGATGGCCGCCGGGGCCCATGTCGCGCCGCGGGCCGCTGTCGTCGCACCCCATGGATCAGCAGCGCTGGCATCCCAACTTTTACCAGCAGCAGCAGCAGCGCCAACAGCATCAGCACCAGTCGCCGCACGCCGTTGCGGCGCCGCCGCCAGCGCGGGGTGGCGGACTGCCGGTCCTGTCGCTGGACCTGCCGGGCTCCTCGATGAACCCCCCTGCCAAGACCCGGCCGATGAGCATGGAGTCCACGTACTGTTAGTTTTGCTTTTTTTCTGTCACATTCTACTTTTCTTTTCTCTCTCTCTTTGTATTCTTCTTTTCGTTCCCTTCCCACTTGGACCGGAGTTGGTGTCGCTGACATGGTAGGTCTGGCAGATTCTGGACTTCTCGAGCACGCTCGCCCCTGGCTCATGTGGGCGAGCTCGCCGCCGCCCGAGCGCACGCTCGCGCCTGCCCCGGGCCCCGGCGGCGGCGTCACGCGCAGCAACAGGCTCAGCCGGCTGATGGAAGGACGTCGGAACTAGAGAGCGTTGGATGTGCTGGAGGGCTGATTGTAGGGAGGAGAAGGTGTAATCAGCTGCCCGGCTGGGCGTCATTCTGCAAAGTTTGGTGTTTATTACTGAGTCCTCCTTTTTGGGCTACCTGTTTATGTGTGTATCTATGTAAACATATCTAGTCCCGCATCCGCGGTCCAATTATAATCTCATATGTGTGCCTAGTCCATCTCATACATATCCGTCGAAGCCGTCATCCCCGCCGGATCCCACCTAATGGTGATGGGCTTGTGGTTCCTCGAGAAGCGCTCGCCGTCCACCTGGAGCTCAAACTTGAGGTCGGCGGGAGCGACAGTGACGACGATGTCGAACTCGCACAAAAGGTACTTCTTGCCCCTGCGGAAGCAGGTGCCACGCGTCTGCTTCACGACCAGCTCGGTCTGCTGGATGCCCGAGAGGTCGCTGTGGAGGTCGCAGAGCTTGACGGCGATCCCCTCCCTCGTGCTCCTGGGCAGCGCGCCGTCGACGCTGCTCTGCACGAGCTCGAACTGCCACGCCAGCGCAGTCTCGTTCTCGGCCACCCGCATCATGAGCTGGTGCCTGGCCGGCACGCTGGGATCGATCCTCTCGCCCTGTGGCGGCCGCACCTGGGTCAGCACTCTACATATACTGATGTCTTGATGCGGGGTGGGTGGTCCTCTACTGTTTCCGTCGACATACCTTCCTGATCAGCCATTTTATCTGATTGTTGGCGTACTTTTTGCGGTCAAAGGGGTCCGTGACGAGGTCCTGGTCGAGCATGATGTGCTTGTGTATCTCCGGGTTGTATTCCTCCTTCACCACGATGCCGTACGACGCCCGGGCGATGCGCCCGGCCAGCACCGGCCTCCTCCTGGCCGAGTCCATCGCCTGCTGCTTGTCGAAGAGCAGGCCGCGGACGACGACCAGCTGCGGGTCCTCGCACAGGAGGATGCCCGCGCCCTCGGCTCGGGGGTGTGGGCATTGCTCAAACTGCTGGCGCAGCTGGGTCCGGACGTACTCGGACTTGCCCAGACCGCCTGATAGTATCATGTATCTCTGAAGCCGGCGGTGTGATTTTAGCACATGTCCCCCCACTGTGGTGGGCGCTGAGGAGTACTGACAAGGATGCTAAAGTCTCCCTGGTTTGTGAGAAAGTCCAAGTGCCTCTTGACTTTGTGGACGATGTTGGCGATATGTGGGTCAAACAGTGACTTCATCTCTTCTCTGTGGCAGGGAACTCGCGTCAGCCCTTGTTCCAAATGCTGTCACGGGTGAGTCACAGATGCACTGACGCAGAAAACACCATGTTGCCGTTCTCCACGCCCAGCTGGGGCAGGTTGGCATCGGCGCCGAGCTCCTCGACCCGGATCCGGTACGGCGGCCGCCACGCCCTCTTCCCGAAGTTGTGCTTGACCGTCCTGAAGGACTGCGAGACGGACATGCGCCTGGCACAATCCGGCAGCAGGTCCGGGATCTTGTGGGCGCCGCCGCCACCGCACGCGTCGATGCGCGACTGCACGAGCTGCTGGAAGCCCTTGTCGATCAGGGCGGAGCCGGTGCCGAAGCCGCACACGGCCGCGACCTCCTCCATCTGCGGGCAGTCCGGGTCGGCCGACGAGACGCGGCCCAGGGTCAGGTCGGTGGTGCCGCCGCCGGCGTCGATGCAGAGGAACAGGTCGCCGACGTCGAAGCCGACGACGCTGTTCTTGAGCACTGCCACCGACGCCGCCTCGGCCTCGGTCAGGTCGATGATGGCCGTGTGGGCCGGGCAGGCGTCGCCGCCGAAGCCGGCGCCGGCGATGCAGTCCTTGAAGTCCTCGAGCACCCCGACCGCCTTCCACGTGGTCGGGACGCTGAAGACGAAGCTGACGCGCAGGCCCGACCACGACGCCGCCGGGCCCCAGGACTTGCCGACCCCGATCTGCGCCGACACCGTCTCCCGCACGTGCCGCTGCACCTCGCGCAGGTAGTCGGTCGCTATCCGGAGGGCGTGCCGGTGCGTCTGCGGCACCTTGTAGCCCCTGCCGCTGGCTCTGCCGCTGGCCTGGGCCCGCTCAAAGGTCCTGCGGTCGACGTAGAGCTTGAAGAGCGACCATGGCTCGGCCTGGCCCTCGGCCCGGTCGTGCGCGCAGCTGAAGCCCCAGGACGACACCTCGCCCCGGCTGTTGTAGTAGATCAGGCTCGGGACCTTGCGCTCGTCGCCGTCCTCGCTGTGCGGCCAGTCCCGGATGACCTGTATCGGCGCCGCGGACCTGTCGCAACGCATCCAGGCCACGCCTTGGGGAGAAACACGTTAGCTCGAGGGGAGGGTTTGGTGGACGAGAGAGGAGGGTTGGTCGGGAAGCCTGTACTGTACCTGTATAGGTTGTCCCAAAATCCACGGCCACGATGATATCCGGCGCTGCCATGGCTGCGGGGAGCTGTCAAAAGATATGGCTGCTCTCGCCGTCTGGACGTCAAATGCTGACCTGATACACTAAATAGAGATCACAAGGGAGGCGTGATGAAGTGGAAGCGCCCACGTTTTTATGAAATGCAACAAAGAAACGAGGACATGCTCTGGAATCCTGGGTCGCCCGAGATCAAGGCAAGGCTCCATGGCCCCAGGCCCTAATGGCCGCTTGCATATGGCTTTAGCTAGGTGAAAAGCATAGACCTGGCCCTTCAGCTTGCAACGAGGGCCCGGACCATCTGCGCCGCGGGATAGGTGGCAACGCAGAGCCTGACCAAAAGGCCCGGCTCATGCGTGCGGAGGCGCCGTGTGGCGATGAGTAGCACGAGCGGCTGAAATAAAGGCCTGGCCCAGAATGCATCACAAAGCAGGGGTACCACAGCCTGACCATCTCGCTGAGCAGCCAGGGTCTGTCCTGTTGATATTGGGGCTCGGGTGAGGTCTGATCTGCGTCACCTTGCCGCGGTGCCCTTATATGTTTGTTCCTCGCTCCTCCGGACAACGACCCAGTCAGGTCTCCATAGCGACTGAGCAGTCATTGTGACCCAGACACGGCCGCCTGCGTTTGACTTATTGCCCTAAAAGCAAATCACTACTATCTTGCCATGTCTACCACGACTACTACCCCGGGCATCTCTCTGGCCACTACCCCGGGCATCCCTCCGGCCAGCACTCCAGGCATCCCTCCAGCCAGCACTCCAGGCATCCCTCCGGCCAGCACTCCGGGCATCCCTCCGGCCACCACCCAGCCAGTGACCTCCTCTACATTGCCAACCCATAGTCCAACAGGCTCCTCATCGGCCGGGGTAGCCACTGGTCAGACGAATGGGATAGCCACTGGCCAGACGAACGGGACCACTGCCGCATGCCCGGCTACCACCTGCGAAACCCATGCTGGCACCATCGCGGGCTCCATCGTGGGGAGTGTCGTGGGTGTTTCCGCCATCATGCTGCTCGCCTTCTGGCTCTACGTCCGCGCCACCAAGAAGGGTAGCCACAGAAGGGAGTGGGCTGACGGTCTAGAGCTCAGCGACGCAGCGCCTCGTCACCAACAAGCCCATCAGCAGGCCCGTCGACAAGAGCGAGGAGGCCACCAGCAGTCTTTCGACCTGGAGCCCTTCCTTCTCGAGCCGACGCCGGACAAGGTCATCGAGTCGGAGCTGTCCTCGGTGATACAGCTGATGGAGCAGCACGTTGAAAACAGCTACCACACCAAGCAAGTCCCCGAGAACCAGCGCGAGCTGGTGCAGGCCCTGGAGAGGCTGGGCTTTGGGGACGGGGACGTGTCCGCCTCGCCCGAGTACATGACGTCTCTGGCGCTCGACGGGCGCACGAGGCGGGCCGCGTTGAGGGCGGTGCTCTCCTTCACCGTCTTCTCGGCCATGGAGTTCCGCAACGCCAGCAGAGGGCTCTCGATCCTGCCACCGTCCGTGGTGGACTTTGCCCGCATGGGCCTCCCCAAGGCCCGGAAGAACGGGAACCAGGAAGGTGAGTGGTACCGAAAAAGCCAGCCCAACGGCGGTGGGTTAGGGTGGGACGAAGAACCACTACCCTGTAGAAGGGCGCCAGCTGACGCTTATTTCGTGGCTGCCGCCCCCGTCCTCAAGCAACGGCTCGGGCGGCGACCCAGTGGAGGGTCCTTTCGGCCTACCTCCTGCACCCTCACAGGAGCGAGAGGTCGGCGCTGGTGCCCAACGAGGCCGTCGTGGCACCGCAGGCCGCGGCGCTGGCGGGGGCGCTGAACGGCTTCCTAGCCCCGTTCGCGCGAGCCGGTCAGGCTGAGAACCTGCAGGACGTCGTGCTGGAGGCGGCAAGGCTCGGGTACATGCTCTTCTCGCACCCGAGCGAATGGAGATTCGAGCACGCCCCGATCCCTGCCCAGGGTGGTGGCGCTCGCGGCGGTGGGCGCCTGGTAGTGGTCGGGGCCGGACTCATCAAGATGTCGCCGCATGGTGGCAGCGGCGCGGGCACCAATCCAGTGCGCTCGATAGCGCCTCCGGTGGTGCTGTACGTCTAGGGCAGAGTTGTCCATGTGTCGGTGCTCCGTGTGACGACAGGGGGTGAGGAGGTTCTGGACGCTGTGTGGCGTCCAATATGCACCTTTCACCCCATAATGTCCGTTATGAACAGCCAGACCGGTGTCCTAGACCTTCTTGACAGTTTCACTACAGCAGACTAGACATTCAGAGAAACTTAGCGCAGTATATAGTTGGCGGCACCAAGGGTGTGATTGGTTGCCTCTATTTGCCGGGCGTCAAACATGCACGCTTGAGCAATTCCCACATCTCAGCCGTAGCCTTACCTCAATATTCTGGCAATAATAGCCTACCTAGCTTGGTGCCGATGGCTGGCATGGTGGGAGCCGAGCCTCCATCCCATCCTCCTGCTTTCAAGCGTTCTGGTTGCCGTCGAGTGTCGGCAGCTAGAGCTGCCCTTCTACTCCAACTCGGCTGCTTCGGGACAGTCACCTCTTGCACGGCCTCTCCTGTGCCTCTACAAGGTCTACATTTTTTCTCAACAGAGACCCACTTGCCACGCAAGCCTCCCAACAATCCACCCGATACTAACACAAGGCCCTGCTGGCCTTGACAGTCTCGAATGGCGACGGCGGTGGCTGGGGCGGCGCTGGTCGTGGCCAAAGAGCTGGTCCTGGTCGGGATCCAGCTCTCCGGGGTGCCGAAGCAGATCGGCCGCTGCATCGAGCTCACGCGGGCGTGCCACAACTCGCTGCGGGAGCTCGCCAGGCTCCGGGAGGAGCACCGCGCGGCCCTGACCCCGGACAAGCTGCGACGGATCGACGACACCATCGTCATGGGCACCAAGGCCTTCGACGAGGTCTGCACCATCGTCGGGCGGTTCGGCCCTCAGGCCTTCAGCGGCGTCGGCCTGTTTAGCCGCCTGCGGTGGCAGTACAAGGACTCGCACGAGTTTGAGGAAATGAGGCACATCATCGAGAGGAACAACATCGACATCAACGAGGCCATCACCCGCATCATCCTCATCGCCGAGCTCCAGCCCGTCACCAGGATGGCCATGGACTACTTGGGGCAGAGGGAGCAGCAGGTGACAGCCGCGGCTGCTGCTAACGGGGACGAGGGGTTCGACCAGTTGCTGGCTGGAGGGTCGCCGACAGGAGCAAACGGTGAGACGACGCATTCCCATCCATACAGCTTTTCTGCCATTAGTCTATCGAGTTTACGAGGGAAAATGAGCCTGTTAACACGTACGGAAAGACTTGATTACCAGACCACTGCCACCCCCAAAGCTTCCTCCAACCCCGAAGGAAGATACCTACTATACACATAGTCGGCCACGGAGCCCCATGTATCAACATCTGGCCAGGGCCGAGGTTGCGGCTGCGGCTGCGGCTGCGTCCTCGCCCCGATCTGAAGCACCGATGACGTCGCCGCCGCGACCTAGATATTCAGCCCCATCCATGACCTGGCCGGGCGCCGTCCAGGAACCGTGCCCGCCTGCCCGGCCCCCCACCACCCACCTTGGCGTCAGGCCCTCCCATTCTCTCACCTCCAGGCTCTCGCTGGAGGACCGCGTGCTGCGGGGCCAGCGCTCCATCATTCTCCGACCCGGACCCGACGACGACGCGGGGCTCCATGCCCTGCTCGGGGACGCGCACCACCAGCGCTCCGCCTCCTCCCCTGCCGTCGTGGCAGTGCAGCAGCCGCAAACGCCGGCCGCGTCTCCCTGGGGCGTGGGGACGCCGGGCGCCGTGAACCTGATGAGAGCTGGAGGAAACGGTGGGCTGCCGCTGATGGCGACTACCCCTGACACGCCACCGGACACACCAAGACTGGGGAGTGTTGTTCTTTACGGACCGTCGCTGTCTGGACCGGATACTACTTCCTACTACTAGCATAATGCGGCTTTTGCGCTTCTCCTTTGCCCCGATTCCTTTGCTCATCAGACTTGTCGCATGTTTGGGGGAGGATGGCAGCGAGTACATATGTCTCTGCAAATGCAAATGCAATACCACACGCAGAAGCTACAGTTGTTTCGGGATTCTCTTACTCCCTTCTATTCTCTTGTCTTCCATCTCTATACCACAGGGAGGCTTGTTACCTTCCCTACAAACAAATAGCAGTCCCTCCCTTTGCGCTATTGATGTATATAGTCCGAGTCTTCTACCCAGACATTTACACATGGACCTTTGGGGTCATCTATCACTTTTAATGAAGTTAATCGTGCTGCCGAATCCCAATATTTCTATATTATCACCTACGAGCCTAAAGGACCCAATTACTTCCGCCCCGTGGCCGACAAGCTACCTATGTACCTTTGGCCGATCGCAATACTAGCTTTCTTCTACACAACACACGTACCCCCTGGTCCAAGCCGATTTCTTCTACCTTTCTGCTGCGATGGCAGCTCGGAGCCCAGTCTATATGCCCGATTCTGGCGTTTTCCACTGCCGAGGTAGGCACCGCGTAAGCCCGACAAGTGGAGAAGAAGGTGCAGAAAGCGTTGAAGGACAGGCCTTTCCGCTTTCCCTGCAGCTACGCGATCAGCGCAGCCTCATCACCGTCATCGTGGCTGAGCCTGCAAGGAACCTCTTGACTGATCTCCACGACTCTTCGTACGTAAATGGCGGCAGGCGTTTTTCAACGTCCTTTTGGCGTTATAATTCCACCCACAGGCGACCAATAGTCGTCCCCCTTGTTACCCAGCTGTGGAGACCCCGCGGCGTCCCTGGTGTCTGCCTATCGTGGGGGAGGAGCTTGAAGCGTCGTCACTCGGCTGCCGCAAAGCCTCAAACTGATGGGGCTCGTCCTTCAGCCACATAGATCTGCTGGATCCACGATTGACACGAAGGGCGCATTGCGGGCCGGCACGCGTTGCCATGGTACGTGGGATGACGTGAGCGGTAGTCCAGGCGGCCCAACGTTGGCCCGCGCTATACACGGCGACGGGGATCGCGGCCGGATCTGGGCGTAACTCGGACTTTGACATCGCAGAAACCGACGCCTTGCTCTAGGATTCAGCGCTAAGCTGCCCTGATCTGCAATCCACGCATCAAGGAACAAGGGAAGACTCAGATAATGCAAGTCACTTCGCAGTTTGTAAATTTGCGGGGTGTTCCTCCTGGGAACATTTGGTCACCTTCCTCTATTGGAGTTGCAGTATGGCCCCTGCATTGGATCCTGAGCCTTGGTTCGGGCTGTGTATGCTGTGTATAGGGCCTATCCAGCTGAGCATCACGCCCCGCCGGAAGCCCTGCGCGTCCTCTCTTTCTCTTGGCATCAGCACACCTAATTGCCGTCTTGGCACACCTAGGCACTCGAGTGGCTATAAATCCCACAATCATCCCCTTTTATCTATCACAATGGCTTAACCTGAGCCATTACGCCTCGGCCGTGCCTCCCCGGTGAACGCTCAAGTATTCGCAAAGCATCCCTCCAGGCCCCCACAATGCTCCTCAGAAACCCGATCCTCCAGGTCGCGGTCGTGCAGCTGGCAGGGCTGCTGGCCTCGCCTTCACAGGGGCACATGGCCGTCCACGCCGGCCAAGATGGCCACTGCCCGACCTTCGGCGCCGTGCTGCCGGCGCCCAAGAGCCCCGGCAAGCACGAGGCCGTCGCGGCGGCAAAGGCCGGGGTCAAAGCGTTCCTCGACCGGCTCACGGCGGACTTCAACAGCTCCTCACTTTCCGTGGCCGTCAAGTCGATCCACGAGCCCGGGAACCTGTTCGAGTACCACTACACGCCCCCGAACCTGGATGCCAGGGGCGTCCAGAGGGTTGACGGCAACTCCGTCTACCGCATCGCCAGCGTGTCCAAGATCCTGCCCGTGATGGCGCTACTCCTCCTCGACGGGGTCAGGCTGGAGGACCCAGTCACCAAATACCTCCCGGAACTCAACAAGCTTAACGAGCAGCCGGCCGAGAAGGACGAGTTGACCACCGTGGACTGGGACGACATTACGCTGGAGGCGTTGGCCTCCCACATGGCCGGCATCTCCCCCGAGTGTGGGTTTTTTTTTTTTTTTGAAATGAAACCCGCTAGACGGCGTTTGATGGTTACTTGCCAATTTCGGCGGTGTTGTTTGGAGACCTGCAAAACTAACGGAGAACAAAACGCAAGACGACTTTGATCTCGTGCAATTCCCGAGCCTGAACCCAGAGACCGTGGGTTTGCCTGCACGCAGCCCAGAGCCGCTGCCGGGGTGTTCGGGCTTCATGGGCCAGCGGCCCTGTACCGCCAAAGGTAAGACCCCCGGAATCTAGACATGCAAACCGCCAGTCTCTGACAGCGACGGGCACGCAGATTTCTATGACCACTTTGGCAAAGCCCCGCCCGTTTATGCCCCGTTCAACTCCCCGGTTTACTCCAACGTCGCCTTTGGCATCATCGGGTTCGTGGTGGAGAAAATTTCGGGCAAGTCGTTTGCAGACTTCACCAAGGAGAAGATCCTGGACCCCCTCGGCATGAACAACACTTACGCCACGAAGCCTGACGATTCCCTTGGCGCCATTCCTCCCGGGGATACCTGGTGGAACGGAACCCTCGGATTTTTGCTGCCGTAAGTTCCGACCATTCTCTGCTGTCCTCCCAAGCAAGCAGGAAACAGGAGACAGGCCAGGGAGAGAAAGCTAACGCAAGAGTCGGGGGCATGTGGCGAACCAGGACTGGAAACTACTACTCGTCCACAACGGACCTCAACGTCCTCCTCGACGGCATCCTGACCAACAAGCTCCTCAGCCCCGCCAAGACGCGTCGGTGGCTCAAGCCGCTGGTGTCGACCTCGTCGACGGGCGCCATGGTCGGCGCGCCGTGGGAGATCTACCGGGCCGACAACGCGACGGCGGACCAGCGCCTGATCGAGGTCTACACCAAGTCGGGCGGGCTTACGAGCTACGGGTCCCTCGTCAGCCTCATCCCGGACTACGGCCTGGTCATGTCCATCCTGGCGGCGGGCCGCGAGGCGATGGACCCCATCACCGTGGTGGGCGGGACCCTGGTCAAGGCGATGCTGACGGGCCTCGAGGCGGCCGGCAAGGACGAGGCGCGCCCGCGCTTCGCTGGCACGTACCGCGACGAGGCCACCAACTCGACCCTCGTGCTCGAGCTCAACGCCACCGACCCAACCCCGGGCATCTCGGCTCCCGTCCTCATTTCCCGCGGCGTCGACCACCTGGCCGTCCGCCTCGGCATCGTGCTCGACGGGCCCGCGCCCGACCCGGCCACCGTGCCGCGCGCGCGCCTGCGCCTGTACCCGGCCGGCCTGGGCAACGCGCGGCGCGAGGCCTGGCGCGGCGTGATCGGCGGGCTGACGGCCGAGCAGGAGGGCGCTTTCAACGTGCTGTTCCCCTGGCCGCAGACGGCGTGCCAGACCTGGGGCTTGACGGGCCGGCCGGCGTGGGAGCTGCAGGCGCTCGACTCGTTCGTCTTCAACCTAGGCGCCGACGGGGCCGCGACCAGCGTCGAGCTGCCGGCCTTTAAGATTAAGCTGAATAGGGTGTAGGCAGTGAGGGGGATGTTTGGAGTGGGGGAGGAGAAGATTTGATGGTGGAGGGGGATCTTGGCGTTGTGAACTCTAGAAGACTCAATAATCCATAAAACGAGACAGATGAAACCATAATGAATGGGATTATCGATAATCCATCTGCTGGAATCGCAGAGACGACCCACCCAATGACGCGATGCTAACGAGCTCCATCGATTCGACCGGGCATGAAGATGGTGCCATCGGCTGGCCTCGGCTTGATTCCGCCGGCTGCAGTATTTGACAGCCCTTGCACCCCGCCATACTTTGTAGATTTGCATAGTTGACCAATTGTCACAAGTTGAGTCGCATCGCTAGCACGAGCAAAAAATACCATGTCGTCGCCAGCCATCACCAAAGTGGCCGTTGCAGGAGTGCGTAATTTTCAGTCATCTACTATGGGTCCTCGAAATTACCTCGTGTTAGACAGCCAGCAGCTAACCTCGTCCGTCCCACCAGGGCAGCGGAGGCCTCGGCGCGTTTATTGTGAAGGAGCTAGTGGCAGCCGGGTTCGAGGTCACCGTCCTCCGCCGGGCCGGCTCGACCTCGACCCCGCCGGAAGGAGTGGCCGCCAAGGACGTTGACGTGAGAAGCCACACACCCCCACCCCTTTACGCTCTCCTACAAGCGCGCAGATTGACAAAACTCCCCGCCCAAGTACGCCTCCCTGGACTCCCTCACGGCCGCCCTGCAAGGCCAGCACGCCGTCGTCTCGACCGTGGCCACGGTGGCGGCGGCGGGCCAGAAGCTGCTGGCCGACGCCGCGCTGGCCGCGGGCGTGAGGCGCTTCATCCCGTCCGAGTTCGGCGTCAACACGCGCCTCGCCCAAGGCCACCCCATCGGCAAGATGCTGGCTGGTAAAATCGCCGTCGTCGACCACCTGGCCGCGCTGGCCGCCGAGAACCCGGCCTTCAGCTGGACTGGCATCTGCACCGGCCTTTTCTGGGACTCTGTAAGTGCTTGCCCTCACTATCGCCTCAAACCTCTCTCACCCACCGGGCGGTTCCCCCCTCACACCCGCCGCATGGGCGCCACCACGACAAAAAAGCAAACAAGGAAGGAGCCATCCCATATAGGCCATTGCCATGCACTGTCAGTCATCGAACACCAACGGACGCCAAGTTGGTGTAGTGGTTATGAGGATGGGTCGAGTCGACACCGGGACCCTACCTGTACTCCGCTGCAAGAGCCTCTTGGGTTCGGGTGTTCGAGCCCCGGTTGGGGATCGGAGAAACCTTTCTAGTGGAATGTTTCGTAGCTGTCGCCCCGAAGCGGCAGCAAGCTTTTTTTCGTTTCTTTTCTTTTTTTTGTTTTGTTTATATTTTGCAATCGATGCATTAGCAGAGTGCATGCCCTTTCTCCCCATTGCTACTTGTGGCAAGCCTCCCATCTCCAAGATATGTACCACCCGACAGCTAATTTTGAAAAAAAAAAAAAAAAAAAAAAAAGGCCCTCGACTCCGGATACTCAGGCCTCAACGCCACAACCAAAACAGCCCGCATCATCGACTCGGGCAACGAGCCCTTCCAGGCCTCCACGCGCCCCTTTATCGGGCGCGCCGTCGCCGCCGTGCTCCGCCGCGCCGACGAGACGGCCAACAAGTACCTGCTCGTCGCGGGCTTCCAGCCCTCGCAGAACGAGATCCTGTCGGCGCTCGAGACGCTGACGGGCGCCAAGTGGACCGTGGCCGCGCGCGCCGACACGGCCGCGCTGCAGGCCGAGGGCGAGCGCAAGCTGGCGGCCGGCGACCACAGCGCCTTCCCGCACCTGCTCGAGCGGTGGTGCTACGGCGACGGCGTCGGCCACCCCGTCGCGCCCGCCGACGACGCCGGCGAGGCGCTGCTGGGCTTGCCCAAGGAGGACATGGGCGAGGTGCTGCGGGCGTGGCTGGGGAGGGTGGGTGCGATATAGGCAGGGTATGAGGGGGGGGTCGGTACACACACGGGTTGGACTCACGGTGGCATAAGAACCTAGGTACCTACCAGTAGATGGCATCTTGGGCGGGGAAGAGAAACACGACAACGATGAGGCATCGACGGCGGCGGCACGCGAGGAGGAAAGGAGAGTTTCGATTAAAATGCGAATTCGCAAGACTTGATATTCATTTAGAGCTTGGATAATGGCCCGTTCCTCACAATCTCGTTGTCCCTGTTCCTTTTTTTGTTGTCGAAAATCCTTAATAATTTACACAAGGCCATAAACGAAACACACTCGCACACACAAAAGCTTCCGGGTGCGGGTAAAAGAAGAAGGAAAAAAAACAAAGCATCTTACGCGTGGATGTCGAAGCGGTCCAGGTTCATGACCTTGACCCAGGCGTCGACAAAGTCCTTGACAAACTTCTTCTGCCCGTCGGCGCTGCCGTAGACCTCGGCGAGGGCGCGCAGCTCGGCGTGCGAGCCGAAGACGAGGTCCGCGCGCGTGCCCGTCCACTTCTTCTGGCCCGTCTTGCGGCAGGTGCCCTCGTACGTCTCGCCGTCGGTCGTCTTCCAGGCCGTGTTGGGGTCGAGGAGGTTAACGAAGTAGTCGTTTGTCAGTTTGCCCGGCTTGTTCGTGAGCACGCCGTGTTTGGACTGCTTGTGGTTGGCCCCGAGCACGCGCAGCCCGCCCACCAGCACCGTCAGCTCGGGCGGCGTTAGCGTCAGCTGGTTCGCCCGGTCGACGAGGAACTGCTCCGTCGTTACGCGCTCCGACCCCTTGCCGTAGCTGCGGAACCCGTCGGCGTAGGGCTCGAGGTGGCTGAAGCTCTCTACGTCCGTCTGCTCGGCCGTGGCGTCGTTGCGGCCCGGTACGAAGGGGACGGGCACGCCGGCGGCCTGCTCGACGACGGCGTTGCCGGCCAGCACGATCAGGTCGGCCAGCGAAACTTTCTTGCCACCCTTGGCGTTGAAATCGCCCTGCACCTTTTCGAGCGCCCTGAGCACCTCGGCCAGCTGCTGCGGCTCGTTGACGGCCCAGTCCTTTTGGGGGGCCAGCCGGATGCGGGCTCCGTTGGCCCCACCCCGCTTGTCGCCGCCGCGGAAAGTGGAAGCCGAAGCCCACGCGGTGGACACCAGCTTGGCCGGCTCCACTCCCGAGCCAAGGATAGCCTTCTTCAGGGCCGCGGCGTCGTTGTCGTCGATGACGGCATAGTCGACGGGGGAGATGGGGTCCTCCCAGATGAGCACCTCTTTGGGGACCTCGGGGCCCAGCCAGCGGGAGCGCGGGCCCATATCACGGTGCAGCAGCTTGAACCACGCGCGCGCAAAGGCGTCGTAAAACAGCTCCGGCTTTTCCAGGAAGCGTCGGGAGATCTTCTCGAAGCCCGGGTCGAAACGCAGCGACAGGTCCGTCGTCAGCATCCTGGGCTTGTGCTTCTTGCTGGGGTCAAAGGCGTCGGGGATGAAGGCGTCGGCGCCTTTGGCCACCCATTGGTTGGCACCGGCAGGGCTCTTTGTGAGCTCCCACTCGTACTTGAACAGGTACTCGAAGAAGTTCATGCTCCACTTGTCGGGCGTCTTGGTCCAGATGACCTCGAGGCCGCTGGTGATGGTGTCGGGGCCGGCACCAGAGCCGAACTTGTTGGTCCAGCCCAGACCCATGTTCTCGAGAGGGGCCGCCTCGGGCTCGGGGCCGACATTGTCCGACGGGCCCGCGCCGTGCGTCTTGCCGAGGGTGTGACCACCGGCAATCAGAGCGACCGTCTCCTCGTCGTTCATGGCCATGCGCCCAAAGGTGACACGGATATCCCTCGCGGCGGCGACAGGGTCCGGGTTGCCGTCGGGACCCTCGGGGTTGACGTAAATCAGACCCATGTGCGCGGCAGCCAGAGGAGACTCGAGCTCGCGCTTGTGGATGTCCTTGTGGCTCTTCTTGGACTCGTCGCCCTGGACCACGCCGCTGCCCTTGAGGCCCTCCTTGCCGTCCCTGTAGCGCACCTCGTTGCCCAGCCACGTCTTCTCGCCGCCCCAGTAGGTGGACTGGTCGGCCTCCCACGTGTCGGCGCGGCCGCCGGCGAAGCCGAAGGGCTTGAAGCCCGACGACTCGAGCGCGACGTTGCCGGCCAGCAGCATCAGGTCGGCCCACGAGATCTTACTGCCGTACTTTTGCTTGACAGGCCACAGCAGGCGGCGGGCCTTGTCGAGGCTGACGTTGTCGGGCCAGCTGTTGAGGGGCGCGAAGCGCTGCTGGCCCTGGCCGCCGCCGCCGCGGCCGTCGAAGGTGCGGTACGTGCCGGCGCTGTGCCAGGCCATGCGGATGAAGAAGCCGGCATAGCTGCCGTGGTCGGCGGGCCACCACTCCTGCGAGTCGGTGATGACGGCCAGCACGTCCTTCTTCAGGCCCTGGTAGTCGAGGCTCTTGAAGGCCTCGCGGTAGTCAAAGTCCTTGTCGTAGGGGTTGGTGACGGGGCTGTGCTGGCGGAGGATGTCCAGCTTGAGCGAGTTGGGCCACCAATCGCGGTTCTTGGTGCCACCGCCGGCGACGTTGGCGGCGGAGCGGACGGGGCATTCACCCATGGCAGCGGTTGACGGCGAAGATGCGTGTGCGGTGTGGTTGAGCTCGGCGGAGGACGGTGCTGCGGCCTGCGACGAGGTAGAAAAGCGGAAGCGCTGGGAAGACGCTGGGAGTAGAAGAGGGGAAGCAGCGAGGGCAGAGAAGCGCGGTCGAGGGAGCTGCCTCTTTAGCCTTGATATGTGCACCAAGCCCCGCACCCCGCCTCCTCGAGCAAGCATCTGTGGCATGGCCCGCATTTGGCCAGCCACTCGCTTCACTGCGAGACTCTTGTGTTATGCAGAAGCAAAAGGTCTGAGGCCCAGTTAAGGCGCGGCCGGATCTAATGGGCCGACGGCGATTGGTCGGGCGGTTAAGCTGGGATAAGTTTCCGCTGTCTGGGTGGGATCGAGGGCGCCCAAGAGATGGCGAGGTATCCGCGCCCGTCACACTGTGTCACTGTGTGTTCTCCGACGGGAGACGTCGAGCTCGGCGTTCTGTGTTAGGTTGTTCGGGGAAGATGAAGCTCCCGTTGATCCATCTTTTTTTTTCTGCGGGTAGCAGCTCCCTATGAAGGCTGTCGCTCCAGCTAAAAGACGCACTCTATTCAGACAAACACCTGTGTCAGCACCCTGTCCTACCTGCCTCCCTTGCGAGGCCTTCCCGTACTCGCCAAAATCTCCATCATGGCCGCTATCACGAGAGCTATCAGCCTCATAGACTTGCTAACTCGCAACCCCAGACAACAAGAAGCTTCGCTCGATCGCCTCTCTTTCCGCTCCTATCCGCTTCTGGGATTTAGCTGGCGGCCGGCCTCGGCCACTTCTCGGAGACTGCTGGGCTGGAGTGCCAAGCGTATCTTGGTCGAGGACCCCGCACTGCGAGCTCCCCAGCGGAGCATGGGCTAGTGAAACGCAACCACGGCACCAAGCCCTAAAGGTTGTGTGTGGCCTGTGTTTCTGTACCACCATTCTCATTAGCTGATGTGACTGGCGCCGGTAACGG
Organism: Gaeumannomyces tritici R3-111a-1; assembly: GCF_000145635.1. Lineage (NCBI taxonomy): Eukaryota > Fungi > Ascomycota > Sordariomycetes > Magnaporthales > Magnaporthaceae > Gaeumannomyces > Gaeumannomyces tritici. Next base: position 1,687,543 of record NW_008804550.1, read on the forward strand.
CCCGGCATGTTCCCCTCATGGCACGAGCAGCCATCACGCCATTTGCGACTGCGAGCCGGCATCTGTCTGTTGCATCTCGTGAGAGCCGTCCGCGTCTCACCGTGCTAATACGCCAGTCCGAGCTGCCCTGCACTGTCCAAGCGGCGACCAACCGAGAGTGCGGGGGTTTACATACGTTTGCCGTCATTGGTTGGCCTGCCCTGTGGGTCACTTACTCGCCGCCCTAACAACCCGTTTGATGTCGTCACTGCTCCAGTTGCCGCCCCAAGAATGCCATAAAGGAGCTACGAAGTTAGAGTGTAGATAGAGCGTTGTGTATTTGGCGAAGATGTCCGGTTTGAAGCCGGAATAATGACGACCCTTGGCAACGCGAGCTCTCGGAAACCACACGCGCTATCAGTTCATGAGCTGAAGCTGTCCGTTAGCCAAGCTCAACCTATCTTTAGCATTCGGTGTGTGACGTCGGCAGACGTGGCTCTTCTCCGCTTTGTCACGCAACCCCACCCGTCCGCATGGAATTCTTATTGGCTTGGTGGGAAGCCGACAATACCCATGACCTCGGAAGGGAAAAACGAGAGCAGAATGTGGACGGTAGTGAAGCAGGCCCAATCGTATTGTTCGCTAATGTCAGGTGCAGCAATACCGCGATCCAACTGTGTCAGCAGTCGTACGATCCTGGGTTCGGCAAAGGCATATCCACAAAGGCGACTATTGTTTGTTTTCAACCTCTTTGGACAGGAACGGCGCTTTTGCATTCCAAATGCCCATCGGGAAGCCGTTTCTTTTTGTTTGGATACCGTCATGCACGCTCGCCGAGAACAACAAGCTGGGACCATTGAGACCAGGAGCGGCATCGTGTTCCAGCCTCCATTGCCCGTGTCTGCTTTTTGACATTGCTCGTCGGCCTGGATCAAGAACCTTGGCTGATAGGCAGTTCTTGAGTGATGTGGTCGAATAGAGAACAGTGACTGTCAACCGCGTTTGCACCAACGCCGTCCGTGGGCGGACACAAAGTCTGTGTGTGATTGACCGACGAGCCTAGAACTGGAAGTGGAAATGGAAACGCAAGGGGGAATCGAGAAAAAGCAAAATTTCGGCGGCACCGTGTTAGCCCGCGAATTTGGCTCCCTTTCTTTCTGCGGAGCATGAAGTCATCAATTGCGCATTTGCTAGTCGACTTGGCTGTCAACCCGTTCTGGGGCTTAGATGGCCAAAGCACAGCTGTACAAACCCAACCCTCTAAATAGCGCATTGTGAACCTACCCTCACTCCTAAATAGCCTCATCAACGATCGCCAAGCCGTCATGCCCAAACTCTCTCGCTAGCGGTTCAAGGTCCGGGTAGGCAGACCCCCGCCAACAGGGCCGGGGAGACATTAGACTGGTCCGGACCACAGGGGTTGCCCACCGCCAGAGCCCCCCAGCGGTCCCCGTGTCCCTCGGGGGCTGCGTGGCTGTGCACTGTGGCCTGCCACCCGCCATTCGGGGCCCCTTTTTATTTGTTCGCCAGCGAGATTCCAGAACACAGAATCCAGAGGGACCCGCGCGATACGAGCCCAAACCTGGCTTTTCGTGCAGATACGGGAGTGTTAGCCGGGAGACACCCCTGAAAGTGCGTGATGATTCCCCCATCAACGGCTTGAAATTTTTATTGCTTATTTTTATCCTTGCCCAGGTTCGATTCGATCCGGTGCCATGGAGCGCGGGTCACCGCCATCTGTGCCACCTCTATATAAGCGCCCAGGTCTTCGTCCTTGATGCGCATCTTGGCTGTGGTCTCTTCAGCACCTATCGCTCACTCAGTCACTCGCTTCTCTCGCACAGCCAGAAACGATGCGTTCCTCCTCCCTCGTCGCTGGCCTTGTGGCCATGGCCAGCACGGCCAGCGCTGCCATCCAGGGTTTCAACTATGGTGCCTTCTTCATGAACCAGCAGCCCAAGTCCCAGGTTGACTTTGAGTACGAGTTCAACCGCGCCAAGAACCTGCCGGGCACCAGCGGGTGGAACAGCGCTCGTCTCTACACAATGGGTAAGACAACCTCCAAGAGCCTCAAGTAAGAAAGAGAGGTGTCGACTGACCAACACTCACTGTAGTGCAATGGCACACGGCCAATGACGTTGTGCAGGCCATCCCCGCCGCCATCAACACCCAGACCAAGCTCCTGCTTGGTCTCTGGGTTTCTGGCGGCGACCAGGCCATCGAGAACGAGCTGATCGCGCTCCGCAAGGCCATCGACTCCTACGGCGAGTCCTTCACTCGCCTCGTGGTCGGCATCTCGGTTGGCAGCGAGGACCTATACCGCAGCATCAACAATGAGGTCGGTGTCGATGCCGACACCCTGGTCCGCTACATCCGCCGCACGCGGGAGTTCCTGGCAGGCACGCCCCTGGCCGGCACCCCGGTTGGCCACGTCGACACCTACAACGCCTTCCTGGACGGCCGCAACCGTAAGGTCGTGGACCAGCTCGACTGGCTCGGCTTCGACGGCTACCCGTACTGGGAGAAGGAGGCGGCCAACAGCATAGAGAACGCCCGCGCCCGCTTCTACGACGGTCTCGACAAGACCGTCGCGCTCGCCAACGGCCGCCCCGTCTGGGTCACAGAGACCGGCTGGCCCGTGATTGGCGACACCGTCAACCAGGCCGTCGCTAGCGCCGCCAACGCCCGCACCTACTGGCGGGAGGTTGCTTGCTCGCTCATCTCGCGCGGCATCAACGTGTGGTGGTACATGCTGCAGGAGAGCCAGTGGGGTCAGGCCAATCCCGACTTTGGGATTTACGGCCCCGGAGATTTGGGACAGATGCAGCCCTACTTTGACCTGTCCTGCTAGTGTCATTGATCATGACTGGTGATGGCTTTACGGATTGCAAGGAGAAGGCGTATAACTAATATTCACGACCATAGACACGACTTGGATTAGATTTATCTTAATATTAAACCAAACTCCCAAGTATGGGATTTTCTGGTACATACGTCTGATTGATCACGTGGCTTATGCCGGGGCTGTGAAGCTTTAGGTTGTGAATATTCGCCCTCCCGCGGCATCGTGTGTGCCTGTTTCCGAGGCCTTGTGTTGCAGCAGGTGACGTGCCGGGTTCGCACTGGCGTGTTTCCTCGGCAGCCACAGCGGGGACATGCAGGGAGGAATCTCGCTTTCCCGCCAGTGGCGCGTCGGCCGTCGGCAGGAGAATGAGGCAAGTCGACGACGCCATGCATGGTGGGTGACGCGCTGTATTGTTCCAGCTGGCTCTCACATGTCACCAGCTTCTTGTGCGAGGAAAGCGGCGATGGAGCTGGTGCTCTGGGGCGACTGCCTGCCCGGAGAACACAAGCTAGGAAGCCGGTGCCTGACAAGCTTGATCTGAGTCATTCTCTAAACCAGCGCAGACTCGTGCCTTTTCAATGTTGGGCCGACCCCTGGCAGAAAGCAAACAGACTGTCAGATTGGCCTGGAACCTTCCTTACAGGCGGTGAGCGGATAGAAGCTTGCTGTTGCGATCAAAAGCGGCAGAATCAATTAATTGCGCAGGAGCTGGCGCGCCCTGGCCCCTCTCTTTCCCCGCACTCCTAAGACCCTGGCGGCGGACCGTGGCGCCAACTGTCAGAACCACGAATGATTTTTCTTCTTCTTTTTTATGTGATATCCTCCTTCCTATAGTAGCTCCGTTTAGGAAGCCAAATAATGCTAGGATGGTGTGTAATCACACGGGTTGGTGCATGCCAGACCGGCCCTGTTGCTCTGTTGGCCTCTGTCGTTCATGGGTTCCAGGTTGGACCTGAGACCCCGTCTGCCCACTGGTAGGTACCAGTCTAGTCCGCTGGCGTTGGCCACCAAACTTGCATGCTCCATCACGCCGCGTCAAACGAGGTCGAGATCAGCCCAAGTCCCGTGCCCGTGCAGGGGCGCGCCAATCAGGAATGGCTGGCATTTTGATGATGCGTCGATCGCATCAGGCTCATGAGGGCTCAGGCCCTCGAGGGTCTCTGCGGGCTCACGGAAGGGCGAGGGCAGACAAACAAACGGCCTGCAGGAGCGTATCGACGGTTCTGTGGCATGAATGGGTGTGTGCTGGCCTGCAGCGACCTGCAGGCTGCCCTCTCGCATCTTGTCGACTGCGGAATCGGCTATCTCACCGGGCTGCAATTCGTCGTGCAGCAGCATGCGATATGGCGGTGCGTTTTGCGCTCCAACCACCGCCCAGGGCCCCCCGCCGTCGGTGGTATCCATGGATCCATGCCGCGGCTGGCTTTTTAGCTTCAGTTCAGTCTGGCAGCGCTACGCTGAAGGTTCATGTTGCCCGTCTCGGCTGCTCCCACGCGCTGCGTGGAGAAAAAAAAAATACCTGTGGCTACGGCTTGTGCAAGATTCGCCCGCCGCAGCAGAAGCGGGAGGGTCACCCCTGCACCAGTGTGGATCACGACCGCGCCGATGTGACCCCAGCTCCCTGTCACCCCCCCTTGTTGCCCAAGCCATCGCCCATCCCGTCCCAGCTTTGCCGTGTGCCCCTGCCCGTTCCAGCCAGCCCAGCCCGATCCCCAGCGAAAATTTGGTCACGCAGCTCACCCGAGCACCAAGCACCGAGCTTTTGTCGATTTTTTTCCTCCTTGCCTCCCCGAAACCTCCTCTCCACCCGCCAAACCAAATCCTCGTTAGCCTTTTGCCTCGGGAATGCCCTCAACCTCGCACTGCGCGTCGCGAGCCTGCGATTGACGCCCGACTATTGACTGCAGCTCCCGTTCTGCGGCACAGCGCCCGCGCCCGCGCCCGCGCCTAGACAAGGCCGTTGGCCCGACGCGCCCGACGAGCACCCGCCACAGCGAGATCGACAGCTGGCGCGACATAAGCAGCCACTGCGAGCTCCCTTACTCGTCGCTCCGCCAGTCCTGTGTCCTCGTGCCGGCCCTGAAAAAAAAAATGGATCCGCGACAACCACCACAACACCCGTTTTCTCAGCGGAATTCGGGCGCCTCTCCTTTGTTTACCCGCAATCCGACTTTTCCACCCTCGACGTCAGCCCAGCAGCCACCATTCCCGCCCACCTCGCACCCGGCGCCACCACCGAACGATCGAACCTACCAAGTCGAGCACGGCCAGCAGCGTCGCCCGTCTGACCCGCACTACTTCTCCCAGCCACGCGCATACGAGCCCACGTCGCACCCGGCCTCTGCTGGCCACTCGAGGCATCCGAGTACCTCCTCCTTGCCCTCGGCGCCGTCGTCGCTGGGCCGGCCGATGCCCCCTCCCAACTCGCCTCCCCAGCAGAGCCACGGCGCAGGACCGCACCAGATGCCCTATCCTCTCCCGCCCCCACGGCCCGTCGGCCAGTCCTCGGCCTTCGCCAACGGCCGCGAGCTTCCTGCGCTCGGCTCGATTGCGCGCACCGGCAGCGCCAACAGCAGCATGTCGATATCGTCCATGCTCGGCGGTCCTGCCCCGTCCAGGGAGCCCGCGCCGGGTCCTCCCTCCCAATATGCGCCGCCATCTACAAGCTCGGGAATGTCGGGCCAAAACTACGCACCTGCCCATCACGCGTCACCTCGGATGCATCACATGAATCCCGGCGATTACCCGCCCTATCGACGACCTCAAACCCCCGATCACCAGCGACCATACGATGTGCGCGCAGACCCACGCGATCATCGCGGAAGCGCGGCGGCCTCACCTCAGGGCATGCACCCTACCCCTGACGTTCAGAGATACGGTACTCCCCAGGGCTACGGCCAGCGCGGCCCGCCCATGCCCGCAGGCGACTATGGCCGGGAACCGAGTCGCATGCAGCAACAGGTGCCTCCCCGTCCGAGCAGCCAACCGAAATCTTTCCCAGGCATTCCGCAGGGTGGCCGACCGCTGGAGCATGGCCGGCCGGGCCTGCAGCACGAACCGATGTACGGCAGGCGCGATGAACCGCCACCTTCAGGGGAGTACAACCCTGAGCGACCGATTCGGGTGCCGAAATACGAAGAGCCCAGGTACATGACAGAGCGCGAGCGGATGGACAGGGACCGCGAGAGGGAGATGGAGTACCGAGAACGCCAGGAGCGGGATCGCCAAGAGATGGAATATCGCGAGCGGGAAAGACGTGATGCTGAGAGGCGCGAGATGGAGCGGCGCGAAATGGAGCGTCGTGAAGTTGAGAGGCGGGAGCGTGGGATGCCTCCTGGCGGTGAGCCTGGAAGGCCGCCGCCGGGCCATGGGGGGCCCGATTACGGACACCCAAATGCAAGGGGCCCTTTGCCTCCGGGCTATGGCCGACACCCGGACCCTCGCGACCAGGGACCATGGCCTCGACAGCAACCGCCGCAGCATTACGAACCTGGCCGTCCTTACGACCCTGCTGCTCACCCACCTCCGCCACCGCCTCGACACCCGGATTACCCGCATTCGACCGCGCCGCCCTTTGGCTCGCACCCCGCGCCATACCACCCCCAACACCAGCCTCCCGACCGGTATCCGCCGCCCTCACACCCGGGCCAGGCTCCCATGCCGGGCTCTGGACCTGGGGACCGTGGCCCTCCCCCACCGCATCCACAACCGTTCGACTCTCCAGAGCGTCAGCGCCACATTCTCCATCAGCACCATCAGCAACAGCATCCTCAACAGCAGCCACAGCATCCGCATCGCAACCCTGCCGACGAGCCTCCACCGCGGCCGTCGGTCGCGTACTCGGGCGGGCCCGGAGGCCCAGGGGTTGGCCCTCCCTATGACCCTTCACGCAACAGGGTCTCGGCCGAAGAGATACCGCCACCCCACAGGGAGCCGCCAAGAGGACTGCTGGCAATTCAAGAGATGAACCGCAAAGGCCGAGTATCGCCTCTGCCACAGGCTGTGCAGGGCGCCCAACCCCAGCTGCCGGGACCAGCGAGTGAACCTGGTATTAAGAGCGAGTTCGGTCGCATGTTTTCTGGCATAGGCAGTGGCGTTGGGGCTCTTTCAAGCCCTATCCCGAGCGGCGCACAAGTTCCCTTCACGACAGCTGGCCTGATGCGGAAGGACGATTCGGAGGGCCCAGGACATGAAGGGATGGTAGACAACACGAGTGGCGTGGCCAAGCTGACCAGGGAAGCGTCGCGCAACAAGAGGCGATCAAAGGTGAAGGAGGAGGAGGCGCGTGTGGAGGATGACGGCTCGGGGCGCCTGACACCGGTGGGAAGGGTCAAACGTGCAAAGACCCATAACCACGCCCACCACCACCATCATCAGTAAGTTTCCTTGGACGCCTAGTTTGACTGACCGACTGCTCTCACGGAAATCAGGCGTAAACTAACTTTTGGTCACCCCTCAGTCATCATCAGGCCCACCACCATCACCACACGCATCTTCCCGCCGAACAATTTGCTGCCTTGGGCAACACACCATTCAAGAACGTCAAGGGTGCCGCGGCGGTTCCGTCCCCTACACCCATTCGTGCTGTTCACCACCATCACCATGCCCCACCGCGGACCTCTGCCCCGACGTCCACGCCCAAGCAGCCTGCGGCGACCACGGCACCACCGAGCCCCGCCGTCATCCTTCTTCCCAAGCCGAAGCAGATTATCAGCTCTGTGGCTGTCATAGCCAGCGTTGCCGACAAACCGAGACAGCACATTGGCGATGTCCTATACGAAGTTTCGTTGGAGCCCGCGCGCGTTCATGACCCAGTGACCGGCAGGCCACCCAAGATGCCCTTCAAGTCGACACCTAAGCCACTACCCATGGCACTGATTAAGGGTCGCGAGAACTGCACGGTCACGGTCAAGATTAGCAAGGCTCACTTGAACTCCATGGCGCGCGAGGAGATCACGTCACGCAGGGCGCTGTGGGGCACCGACGTTTATACGGATGATTCAGATGTTATCGCAGCCTGCATACACGGTGGCTGGTTCCGTGGCGAGTGGCCCGAGGATGTCAATGTTGACATGCTTGGCCTGTATCCTGAGGAGCCGTCGCGGCCGTCTGGGCCCAACGGCAAGGGGCCAGGGAGCAGGAAGGCTGCTCAGCACCCACACATGACCAGCGAGGCGCTCCCAACACCAGACGCGCTCACGGAACCCCTCAAGACGGGTCCGGTCAATGTTCCGCCAGATAAGGACCTTCACGTCACTGTCCTTGTCCTCCCGAAACTGCAGCACTACGCGTCTACCGTGCGTTACGGCATCAAGAGTCGCGAATGGGGGAATGCAAACAGAGTCCGGGGGTCCTCGATGACTGCCGATGACTACTCGCACAACCCCAAGCTGACGGCTTCACACGACGGCCTCAGCTTCAAGGTGCTGGGTATCCGGTGGGTCACTAACGGAGCGGGGGCCCAGTCCCGCATCAGGGGCGCGGCGCGGCGCGAGCGTATGAGTCGCGCGCTGTGTGAGGTGTCTCTCGGCACGGGTGCGGGCCTCAACCTTGGTGGCTTCTCGGGACCGGCCGGCGGCGACCAGGCCCAACGCGCTGCGGGAGCCAAGGCCGTCGCAGAGCTCAAGGCAAGCCTTGGGAAGGACCAGGAGGCTGTCGCAAATGGCCATATAGATGGTGACAGCGGCCATGCACCGGCAACACCTCAAGTGCCCGCCGCCGACGAGGGTAACAAGGAGAACCAGCCTGCTGTCGCTGATGTTAGCATGGCTGATGACAGTCAAGACAGCAAGTTGGTCGGGGTCACAGCAGCTGTCGTTGAGGAAAAGCCGCCCACTATGGAGGTAGAATCGGGGGCTGCTAAGAAAGCGCCCGAGGCAGAGGCTGCGATTTCTGATGCTGACACTTCGGCTTCTGCTGCTAGCGCTGCCAAGGAGGCCGCGCCAGCTCCCATGGGTTCACCGGCAGCCGAGAGCAAAGAGGCAAAGGCGCCCGAGGACGTGCCAATGGCTGAGGCCTGCGAGCCCGGCGCGCCGAGCGCACCCGTCGAGGCTAAAGTCTAGAAGACTAAGAAATCGTCTGGTAACTGGATATTCTTGTTCTTGCCGGATCTGTCTTTTTTCTTCTGCTCATCCCAATCCGTGCGGCGACGCGGCGCAAAGCCCCTTGGGCCCATGGGGGTTGCGGCATGTGACTTTGCAGCTTGGTGCCCATCCATGGAATCTGTACCCCCTCGATGGCCGGTGTTTATACGCGCGCAGCGAGCCTGGGCGCTATCCATCGCATAATTATATACCCTTGGATTAATCGTGTACAACTACTCTTCTATATGGGAATGAATGGCATTGGTGTTGAGCCGTGAGCTGTGTGAAAAGGGACCCATGTGCCCAAGCTTGATGGCGAAGCTGGTCTTGTAGGCGGCGCCTCCCGCTGTGCATGTATAGGCTCTAATTTTTATTCGTACAATCCTCCGTCTTTTTTTTTTTCTTTTTCGACCCTATCCTCTATCCTCGCCCTAGGCCATGAACGGGCGGCGGCTCAGAAGTCTGTCACCCTCCCGTTGAAGCTGTAGTCCCCCGCGGCGCCCCAGCGCAGCGGCTCGTTCTTTGGCCCGCCGACCTCGCCCGTCTTTGGGTTGACGTCACCGTCGAACTCAGGCGGGGCGCCGCGCCGGATGCCGCCGGATGTCGCGGGCGCCTCCTCCTCCGCCGTCGTTACCGCCGCCGCTTCTGGCTGCTCGGCCAGGATAGCGTCGCCCACCGACGCGGCCTCGCGCTGCAGACGCTCAAACTCGGCCTGCTCGGCCGCGGGGAGGCGTGGCGGGGCCGGGCCGGGGGCGAAGGTTGACGAGGGGCGGAGGAGGAGGAGGAGGCGGCGGGGGGCGGCGGCGGCGGCTGCTCGTGGGCGGAGGGGGGAGCGCGCGGGGAGGTGGGCGGCGCGGAGGAGGGGGCGCATTGTTGGAGGTTGGGTGTGGGGGATTGTCGGCGCGGTGATGTTGGGGGCCTTGAGGGCGTCTGGTGAGGGTTTGAATGCTTACTTTGTGGCAGGCGGGTGGTGGCGATAGATGATGTTGGGTCGGTTCCGAGGTTTAGTTTGGTGACCAATGACGATTTCAGTGGTTTGTTGGGGCTGGAGTGCACGACGCCACAGGGGTTGTCGGCCCCACATTCTCACTGTAGGTTAAAATATTGACATTGATTTTCCCAAGCCAATCACAAAAATGCGAGCGACTCCATCACTTTATTACTTTCTCTATCCAGCCCTGATATCCAACCTTCTAGATGCAGTATCGCCTGTACACCACATCATTTCCAACCACAAACAAACCAAATCACAAAACACCCCCAGAGTGCTTCACCACCTCGCCGCCCATCTTCTCGGCCAGGGCCTCGTGGATCCGCCTCCAGTGCTCCTCGAACTGGCCCCTGAAGACGTTGACGAGCATCTTATTGCAGTCGACGCCGACCTCATGGACGAGCACCAAGCTGACGGTGGCGTCGTCGCCATCACTGCCGCCGCGGATGACGATGCGGCGGTCCGACTGCACGTCGAGCGCGGCCTTGAGGCACGCGAACAGGCCGTCCTCCATGTTTGTGAGCTGGTAGCGGTTGACGGCCGTGGCCTTCCCCGGCAGCAGGCGCGCGAACTTTGCCGGTATGCGGTCCGTGACGGCGTAGCACTGCGTTGACCCGACGGCGGCCGCCTGCGCGTCGGCCGGCAGCTGCCGAAGCCCGCCCTTGGGCCGCTCCTCGGGCACGTACGACTCGAGGTTCGGGTCCCGGTTGATGAAGAAGTCGTGGTCGTGCAGCACCTCGATGGCCCGCTGCCGCGTCACGCCCTTGATCTCAGTTGAGGTCTGGAAGCTGTCGGTCGTGCGGAAGACTGTTTTGTGCCGAGGTTAGCAATCTGTTGGTTGCTGACTGATTTGCATTTGGAACAGATGCCGGGGCGAACCCTACAGCCCATTGTGCCTGTCAGTTGTCGATGACTCGACAATCTCGTAGTCAAAGGTGTTTGTATCGATCGATGATCACCAAGGTCTCCCGCGACAATTAATGGCAGCTCTCACGCTGGATGTCGTCGACAAAGTCTGGGCCTGGATATCCTCTCGAGTGTCCTGAAGAAACGGCCACCAAGAACACGTCCAGAAACAGGATCACCTGCAATATTTAAACTCGTCGATTCTCAGCCCATCCCGTGTCCCAGCGCACATCGTATCGATGGCCGTTTTCTGGCCGAGGTACGTATGTGCATACGATGAGCCCAGGGACATGGGAATACCGCAATACAAACAAGGTTTGTTTCAACAGCTGCATTCTGAGATGCAGCACTTGCGGCTCACTCGGGCCACACACCTGCAGATTCATGCCTGGGCATTTTATCCGGTCCTGACCTAGCGCTGCCTGTGCACTCCCCAAAAGACACAAGACTCGGCCGGGCGGACTCGGCACTCTGTCGAACTCGAGACGTATCTGCACGTATGCAGCCTCGCTAGCAGCAATGGGTACATATACGAAAAGTCCGGACCGTTCCGTTCTGGTGCGGTGTGGTGCGGTATACGAAGGTAATCTGTGCCCACCTACACATATGATCGCCGCTCTTGTGCAAGACGAGCAGCCCTGTCGGGGAAAAAAAAACAAGCCCTGGTTCTTATTGAGTCCAGTCCATACGCCAGGCGACCCAATCAAATCAGAAAACTAGAAAGCCGACCCCCAGCAAAATCATGACGCTATTCTTACAAGTACCCAAGAGACGAAGCCGGCCTCGGGTACAACAAAACCATGCCCGCCTCGGAGTTTTACCTGCCCCGGGCCTTCGAGGCTATTATTAACTCAGCGTCCGGTGTTGTAGCACTAGCTACCAAGATCGAATCCGCGAACATGCCAGTCCATCGAGTGATGGAAATTCTTTTACTACTTTCTCTGCCAGTCCTGGACACCCACTTACACATTCATGTGTCCCATCTCGGCGTCTTTCTCAAAGTTTCCTCCGCCACTGCGGGCCGCCGCGCCGCCGGGGCTGGTGCTCCTGTGGGCGTAGGCCATGCGGAGCGCGAAGAAGCACTGGAGCACGGCGATGACCCACTGCAGCGCCTCGACCGAGGCGCCCCGGTACAGCACCCTCCCGGACGCGGACGGGCCGCTGCCGTGGACCGTGGTGGCGGCGTACTCGAGCGCGGCCGACGTCTGCGTCGTGGCCAACGCCACCATCAGGGAGCCCGCCGCGCTGCCCCACAGGAGCGCCATGAGCAGGCGGCGCGCCATGACGTAGGGCCGCCCGCCGCCGCGGCTGGCCAGGCGCGCGAGCACCGCCAGGGCGGCGAGGCCGAGGACGAAGAAGACGCCCGTGGCGGGCAGGAGCGGGGTGAAGATCTTGGACTGGATCACCTTGGCGGTCGACAGCAGCTGCGTGGCGGCCTGGCCCTTGGCGGACGAGGCGGTGCCGTTGTTGGAGGAGGAGGAAGTGGTGGTGCTGTTGCTGCCGGCGACGGAGAGGAAGTGCTGGGCCAGCGACTCGCCCGTCTGGCCGACGGCCGAGGTGCAGGCCGTGGGGACGTTCTCGGCCGTGAAGCACATGCCGAAGTGGCCGATCCGGACCGTCATCTCCCCCGTGCCGTTGCTGTTCTGGACCAGCGAGACGAGGTTCAGGTTCGGGATGCCGGGGGAGGTGCCGAGGCATCCGGTAAAGCAGAGTACTAATAGGCTGAAAGTTAGCACATATTGCTGCCAGGCGAAGGGGGACAATATCATGGGGGGGTACGTACGGTAAAAGAGGATTATGGGCAAGGGGAGGAAGTAGACAAAGTAGTCGAGCAGCGGGAGGCTCGACTTGGAGCCTGCATGTTCGCCGGGAGCATCGGCGCCGCCGTTCTTGCGCTCCTTGTGCTTCTTCCAGAGCATGGAGATGCCCTTCTTGGCGAAGAAAGCCCAGAAACCCATTTTCGTGATTGCTGGTGGAAGGTTGGGAGAAGGAAAGTCGAGTGAAGAGTCCGAGCCTTGGGGGTTGTGGGTGTCGTCGACGAAACGTAAGGTCGTGGGCGGTAATTGGAGAGTGGTTTATGTTTGCAAGATGAAGGTTCTGCCGGTCTTGTAAGGGGTCCTGGATCGTTTATGAAAGAGGAGAAAATTACAACTAGCTGCGTCAAGCAGTGTTGGGAAGGAGTAACAAAGACTGCAAGGAAGACACAAAGGAGAAAAGTGAGAAGATAGGAAAAGGTGACTGCGATGAAACAGTAGCGAAGATGGGCTGGCTGGCAAGAACAATGGCAGGACAATAGCAGCACGGAGGGTGTTATTTAACCGGACGCCAACCATTGTAGTGACTCTATTCACGCCATTGTCCAGAGCCAAGACCCTAGCCCATGAGACCCGAGTTGGGTGGGGCACAGAAGTTGAGAGGCTATAGGCGCGCGGGACGGGGTTACAGTGGGGTTTTGGTTTTGGCCGCGCCCCTGAAAGCCACGATTGATTGGATCTCGAGTGACGGCGCTTAGTCAGGCGACGTCGCTCCACCACCACTCATCCGGCCGCGAGCTTTGTCGCGGCGCCTGGCTGCTATTTTGACACGATTGGGTCTTGGTGGTTCTCTTGGTGCTTGCTCGATCGGGCCGGATTGAGTGGGCAGGGGCTGGAATAGACGCGATGAGACGCGAGGCGAAGACCAGGAGTACACACAACTACTACTTCTCCTTCGACTACTTCTCCTTGGAGCCTGTTAATCGCCGTTATCAAAGGGCCAAGTTGACGCCGCTAGCGAATCCCAACCCCGGATACAACGACTCCGAAATGACAAAATATCTGCGTCTTGACATGTCTATTCTCGTGATACTAATCATACAGTGATGCTGCTATTGGGCAATTTCGTCCTCATCAGACGAGTTGTCCTCCACGTGCAGCCTCGTCCATCGGACGGTAGCATCTCACCACCCTAACAGTCATCCAGGTGCGTTGTGTTGAACAACCTATTGCCAGTATCCGTTCCTCCGACGCCCTTGAACTTGTTGGTCGATATCCTCAACGCCACCATCTGGACGTTGCCATACTCGGCAAGCCTCTCCCGCATGCTCGGCTCCTCCAATCCTGGCTCAACCATGCCGGACATGCCGGACATGCCGGATTCCCCCGCCGGCATCTCCTCCCGCACCTCCACGGCGTTAGCCTGCACGACGCCGGCCACGACGACGATGCGCACCGTCCCGTGCAGGCCCCGGATCGCGTGCACGAACTCGAGCATGCTGGCGCCGCTGTTGACCACCGAGTCCACGAGCAGCACGCAGACGACGCCATGCAGATGCTTCGCCTGCACGTCCCCGGGCCCGCGGGCGTGCAGGTACGTGGCCCCGGGGAGCATGTCGAAGACGCCCTGCGCCATCGGGTCGCCGCCGCGCATGAGCGCAACGATCAGCGTCCTGTCCCCGTGCGGGAGCCTGTAGCCGTCCGTCGTCGTCGTCGTCGTTCTTGCCGGCTCGTTCCCGGCGTCGGCGTCGGCGTCTTTGCAGACGTGCGGGATGGCGAACCGCTCCAGCCCGAGGACCTCGGGCAGGAGCTGCATCGACAGGTACTTCCCCGCGGCCCGGTGCGCCCGCTGGAGCTCCCGGCCGCTCGTGCCCGCGTCCCTCATCGGCGTCGAGAGGAGGTTGGCGGCTGCCCATGTGGTCGAGTGGTGGACTGGGACCGTCGGCCGCAGTGCTGTCGTTTCAGGGGTGTGTGGGGGGAATATCAGGCTAAGGGTTTCGGGATCTGTCAGGCTGGCGACAGGTAGTGACAGCTGCGGCTGTTGGTGCTGTTCTTCAGAGAGTCCTGTCACCGGGCCGTGTGTCTTGGAAGGGGGCAGCTCGACGCGGTACAAGAACGAGGACTCATTGGCGCAGTCGCAGTACACGCCGGGAGACACCATGTCAAGGACGCCAGGCTGGGCGTACCTCCCTATCTCCTCCTCCATCTGCTTGCTCATGGCACCGCCCTGCCTATCCCTGTCAACGACTACAAAAGCGCGGTGTGCCGTCTTTAGCATAGGAATGTCAACGGCGCTGTCGCCAAACGCGCAGATGTTGGACCCGACGCCACGGGACGGCACGATCCCACCGAGATGGGCCTCACCCGCCAGCCACCGCACCACCTCGGCCTTGTGCTCGGGGTCCACGACCGGCTGGAGCGCCTCGACGCGCTCGGCGCCCACGAGCCGCACCACGTGCGCGGTCTCGGACTCGGCCTCGCCCCCGTCAACGAACGTGCCCCCCGGCCTGAAGCCCTCCCGCATCAGCACCAGCTCCCAGATGCGCCTCAGGCCGCACGTGATGACCAGAGGCACCACGAGCGGGTCGTCGACGGCCCGCTGCAGCAGCGAGAGGAACTCGGGTCGCATCTCGACCCGCGACGCCACCGACGCGCAGAGCGACTCGAACCACTCGTTGTCGTCGTCGTCGTCGTCGTCGTCACCGCCCAGGGCCTCGACCGCCTCCTCGTACAGGAGGGTGGCTTGTACAAACGCCCTCCGGCTGTAGCCCAGTGGGCCGCCAAACACTTGCTTCAAGACGGGTACCTGCTCGCCGCCGCCGCCATCGTTGGGGGCCATGCCCACAGGCGCCGCGACCAGTTCCCAGAACAAGCCGCCGCTGTCCTGGGCGGAAAGCGTCCGGTCCGCGTCGAACGCGAGCACCCTGACGTGGCTCCTGTACAGGCCCGGGATGGTCTTCTCGTACTTCATGCACGGGTGCCGGCCGATGGGGCCCGTGACCCCCATGATGTCGAGCTTGCACTCGGAGCGCCTGATGAACTCGAGGAGCACGCGCACGCGCCCGGGCAGGTCCCCGCGCAGCCCGTCGACGACGGTGAAGACGACGCCGTGCTCCCGGCACCGCCGCCGCAGCTCCCTCTTCTCCGCCTCCTGCCACGCCCCGAGCGCGTCCGCGCCGAGCGGCGCCCGGGCCCGGGTGGCGTCGCCCGAGCAGCGGGCGGTGATGGTCTCGGGCGGGACGGTGAGGTAGATGATGTGCGTGTACGACTCCCAGTCCGCCTTCGTGTGCACGCTCTGTAGGCTTGATAGGAGGTTTGATGGGCTTGGCGGCTGGGCTTCGTCGTCGTCGTCATCCTTGGCCTCGACGGGGAACATGTAATGCCCCGTCACCACGACGGGTTCGCGGCTGAGCTGGGCGTGCTTTGCGACGTCCCTGATGATGGACTCGCGCCACTGCTCCTTCTCCGCCGCGCCCAGCTGCTTGAATGCAGCCAGGCCTCCGGGCACATTGCTGTCGATGAGCTCTGACCCCTCCCTGAAACTGTACGGTTTGACCTGGAGAGGGACGGGCGGGGCTTGTGGGGTGGTCGTGTAGTCGGTCCCCATCAAGTCTTGTAGGCCCTTCAGGGCCTTGGCAAGCGTTGTCTTGCCCGACCCGGAGATGCCGTAAAGGCCCACGACCGGGAGTGGCGGGAGGGATCCTGCCATGGTGCGGGTCCTGCCTTGTCGGAAAGGGATGAGGTTCGCCGAGAGAACAAGTCTTTAGACGGATGGGTAGGTGGGTTGAAAATGGATATGCCTAGAGCCTCTATTTGTCGCACAGCCTCTCAGGTTCAGAGATAGACCAGTTCGTAATAAGGACAGCCTTGAAGTGCTGGAATATGCAAGAAGATTTCCGGCAATGGAACTGGCAGGTTGTAGCTGGGGTATGCCCTCATTTATACCCTTCCAGCTTTCTCTAGATATAATGACACATCGATTGGAGGGGTGACAGATGGCAAACAAACAAGTCTAGTCACGACTGACCAGCTAAACAAACGGTAATGATGAGAACATAGCTATGACCAGGAAGCAAACTAACGAGTGCTGTCAAGGTTAGAAATTGGGGCCATAATCTTACGGAAACATTCGTTAGCATTCCGACTCCCTTTTGGTGGTGCCATCTGTCTGTCAGATAATTAGGAACCCATACCATCACTTTGCCTACTCCTTACCTACTCTCCCTCCATCAGACTCCTACCTCTAGAGGGCAACAAAGGCAACGGAGAACCCTTTCGTTCACAGCATTGGAAGTGATGAACGGGCCCTTCGAGACCAGACTTTTCCCCGCTTCGTCACAGCCGCATTCACTTCACTTCAGCCTCGCTTCGTTTCCAGATATTGCTGCTGGTATTTTCACACGGCCCAGCATGGGCATTATTCTTGACTATCACGTCCGCCCTCTACGTGCCTCGATAATCAGCAACCACAGATATGTACGACATCTGATCAAGTGGGGACGAAAGAATTGCTACAGGCTTTATGATTGGTTTTACCATGTAATAAATCCCGAAATAGACATTTTCACCCCTCTGTGCGACGCGGAAACCCTGGGGCGAAGCTCGTCGTGCGGCTACCTGCCCCGGAGTTCCAAACCCGTATGGGAACAGCTAGGTCGGTATCCGTTTGCATTATCAGACCAATCTCTGCTCTTATCAGTCCCAACTCTGGGAGATAAAGTGACCCGTTTGCTTTGGGTTCGTTTGTTCTCTCTTTACTTAGCTGCAGCAGTATTTATATGCTCCGGGCTTCCCGTATCTCTCTAGCCGAGATCCCTCCCCCTCAAGGCCGCGACCACCCATCCTTCAGAGACAGCCTTTCTTCGAGCCGAAAGGTCCCGCGGCACAAGTCACCAACGAGCAACTGCCCATCATTGACCATAACAGCCCACGCACCTCTCGCCTATATACTACACCATGCGCCGCCATATTCTCCGCGTCATCCTACGCCGCTGGCACGCACACCTCGGCCTCCCCCGGAAGGAGTCCTGCTCGTGGCACCAAGACAGGCTCAGCGAGGAGCTAATCGAGCTAAATGGCGCCGAGTCCCTGATCGGAACCCTCAGCGAGGCGAGCGACGTCATATTCTCCGTCAGCAGGGCCGAGTACGAGGGCTTCACAGACGACCGGGCGACAGTCTTCGTCTTCCTAGAGCGGCTGAGCACCTTCTGGGCCGTGGCCGTGGTCGCCTACATGCTCTACAAGTTCACGATGCGCTGGTCCTTCTACCGAGTGACTGCCTACGCCTGCGGTCTGAGGGGAGCGCGGCTGGACGCCGTGCGCGATGTGATCAATCCAGCCAAGAGCCACAAGCTGGACGAGGTGGCGGCACGGCACGGCGTCCAGGCGGAAGAGTTTCGACGCGTTGGGGGGATTGTGAGGCGTCTGTGGCCACTGGTCCCATAGATGGCTGATTGCCGACTCACAACACCTACTCGCCCCGTCCACTGATCACCCCGGTGGTGGCTCCGAAGGCATGCTGCGCCCTTGGATCCCTCCTGGCATTGCTGGGTCCCAAAAAAAAACCCAAGAGCCCTGCCAGCGAACAGATGAGCAGGGTACCGAGCAACATTCGCCTCTCCCTGGACTATATATACCATACAACACCAAAAGTTCAACTCTCAAAAAAGTAGGAAACGGCAGCATCCGCAAAGAGGTCTGGCTACCTCGGAGGACATTTTGGAGACCATTGAAGGAGGGCGTGGAGCCAAGAGGGACATCTCACGTGGAGTCCACCGTTGGGCTAGCCTGTGGCTCACCCGACTTGCTAATCGAAATTTAATTATCTGCTCCTGTTTTCTCTGCCCTGACGTGATTTGACACCGCGGTCGGGGCTGGAACTAGAAACGTCTTGTGATATTCTTCGACCCGTCATCTCACTCAAGGGGTCACACATAGGTTACATAGATAGGATCCTTCGATTGGTGGCCTGCGCTGGGACTGGGTGTCACCTGGACGAGAAAGAGCCTCGCTTGCGAGAACACTTTTCGCCTCGTCATTTCGTAAGAGGCAAATACCTGGGTATATTGTAGGGACTATCGATGCTGGCGGGTCCGGCTCACGGGACCCACTTATTATCACCCCATCTCTGCATTATGCCGAAGAAGCCCAGGCCAGATGTTGGAGCAAGACGGAAAGCCAGGGTGGAAAATCAAGACTTTTGCCCACAAGGTTGCAAAGACCTCGGACAGAAAGGATATGCCCAAGAACCATGATGGTGGTGCTGGAAGTGGAGGAAGGCAAGGCCAGCGAGCCGGCAGTGTTCTTTAGGGGCGCACCCGGCAGTCTATCTTGATTCTGGAAGCATTCCGCGACGGCATCCACCCACACCACCAGCTAAGGGGGAGGCAGTGCGTGGGGGGGGAAAGGAGCGGGGGAACAGATTAGGACCCAATTGCAATACAAAGCCTCATGCGAGAGGAAAAAGAAAGGAAAGGTTCGCGATACAACACTGGTGGCGTCGTCTCGGAAGGGCGGCCAGTGCAACACGATGAAATCAAGAGCCCGCCCCTCCTGCGCGCGCTGGAACCGGGTTTCCCACGCGCTAGGCCAGTTGCAGTAGGCGCCGGGTGGGCTGTCCAGTGAGGTCAATTCCTGCTGCCCGAGGCCCACTGTTTAAAGCACGCAGTTGAGGCTCCACTCCACGCATGACTTCAACCTTCAGCGCGTCTCAAGTGGACCTGGCTGGGGGAGCAACGGCAGACGAGTCGTGCGAGGTGCAGGTGCGCGGGTTGCAGCTTCGCAACTGCACACCGCATCTGGGCAAGATGGAGAAACATCTCAAGTAGTGGTGCTGCTCGGGCCGTCCAACAGGGACCCGCGCTACTCATGAAACCGACACCCCCCTGGCGGCGATTGCAAATCCACGCCAGGGGCGGCCGCCGAGCGTGGCTGACGCTGGCTGGACAACTATCACCATTCTATCTGGCACAAACAGCCTGCCCCGTCAAACCGGAGGCACCGAGTGATGGAACCCGGAAGCGCGGGTCTGGCGCTGTTTGTTTGGTGCTTGTGCGCTAGGTGTCGCGAGCCTTGGAAGCCGGACGCTGGGCGCCGGCCATGGATGACGGATGACGGATGATGGACAACGGGCCAGAACCCGTCGACAGCGGCATCCCAAACATGATGCCCAGCACCCGTGCGGCTGTCTTTCCCCTGTCTAGTCTTGGGTGACTGCTGTCTTGGCCGAATGCTGTCTTGGCTGGCTGCTGCCTCGGGCTGATCATTTGTCGATCCAATATATAAGTCCATCGTCCGACTGAGACTCTATGAGGTTGGAATCTGGCTCTCACTCACCCACCTCATCTCATCAGGAGTTTCCAGTCATCTCTTCTTTTCCAAGCTCAGGCAGCTCTTTCCCGGCAGGCCGAGTACATTCAAACAACCTTTTTCTCTTCCCACCTTCTTTAGCATCTCGGTCATTTTCGCCCGCCTCCACTTTTCTTTTTCCCACCATTCTTCAAAATGGTCAACGCAAAGAACACGCTCCTCCTGGTCCTGGCCGGCTCGGTCTACGCCAGCCCGGCCAGCTGGAGCGCCAAAGAAGCCAGCAAGGGCGCCCTCGCCACCCGCAACTTCATCTGGTCTCGCACGATGAACACCG
The DNA here is from genome assembly GCF_000145635.1 of Gaeumannomyces tritici R3-111a-1. Classification (NCBI taxonomy): domain Eukaryota; kingdom Fungi; phylum Ascomycota; class Sordariomycetes; order Magnaporthales; family Magnaporthaceae; genus Gaeumannomyces; species Gaeumannomyces tritici. The sequence goes on from NW_008804550.1 coordinate 1,707,743, forward strand.
TCGACCCGGGCCAGGCTGTTGCCCCAGAGGCGGCTGATCCTGCCGTTCCGCCAGCGGCGGCCGAGAGCGCCGCACCCCTCCCTCCCCAAGAGGGCAAGGGCAAGGACGGCGGCAAGAAGAAGGGCAAGGATGCCGCCGCTGCCGCTCCCCCCGCAGATGCCAAGGGCAAGGGCAAGGACGCCGCCGGCAAGGGCAAAGACGCAGCGGCCAAGGGCAAGGAGGCCAAGGGCAAGGAGGCCAAGGGCAAGAATAATGCCGCCGCGCCGCCTCCCCCTCCTGCGGCCGACGGCGCCGCCCTTCCTCCGGCTCACGCTGCCGACGGCGCCGCCCTTCCTCCGGCTCCCGCTGCCGACGGCGCCGCCCTTCCTCCGGCTCACGCTGCCGACGGTGCCGCCCTTCCTCCGGCTCCCGCTGCCGACGCTGCGGCCAACCCCACCCATCCTCCTCCGGCCAACGGCACCGCGCCGGACGCCAAGGGCAAGGGCAAGGGCGCCGCTGCGCCACCTCCACCCCCTCCGGCTAACGGAACCGCCACCCCGCCCCCGCCTCCCGAGGGCAAGGGCAAGGGCAAAGATAAGGAAGGCAAGGGCAAGGGCAAGGGCAAGGGCAAGGACGCTGCTGCGCCGCCTCCCCATCCTCCGGCCGACGGCGCCGCTCCCCCGCCGCCGCCTCCCGTCAACAACGGCGGTCTGAACAACACCCTGCCAGCCGGTAACGCCACCGCCGGCAACGAGGGCGCTGTGGTCGAGGGCGGCAACGAGAACAACAACAACAACAACAACAACAACAACAACAACAACGGCGCCGTGGTTGAGGGCGGCAACCAGAACAACAACAACAGCAACAACAACATCGACGCTGGGCACGTCGTCATTGAGCGCTCGCGCCTCCGACGTTGGTTTGGCCAGCCCTCGCGCGTGACGCACCCGCGCTCCCTGCGCGCCGCCAGGGGTGCCGCTTCGGCCGCGCTCTACTAGAGGATGGGCTCGAGCGGCGCGTCCTTGGTAGAGCCGAGGTTGAGCTGCACATTTGGCCGGAACGAGTGTTTATAGATTGTTTTGTTTGTCTGTTTCTCTGCTGTTCTTGTCATTTTAGGGGAGTGTGCGAGTACCACTACAGCAGAGCTTGTTTCGACTACGGGTGAAAGAGGGTGCGATTTGCCGAGGCTCCAAGGTTCCAAGGCAAGAGGGGAAACGGAAAGTCGCGCGCGGTAAGCGCCAGGGTAGCGCATTGTGTTATAGATTGGGATACCGAAGGGTCTGCGTTGTTTGTGTCAGTACACAGGAGGGGCTTTCCCACGACGACAGGGATGTCCGTCGTCTGTTTTCTTTCTCGGTCCGATAGGCTGTTACCACAGTTCAGTCAGGACCGACGCAGCGATCGACGGACGGGCTCGTTGGTCGGGACGCCTCCCGGGTTTCGCTTCGTTGCTCGCTTTATTTCATTAAATCGAGCTCCATTTTTTACTCTGGCACATGTTATTGTCAATCATTGGAAGCCAGTCGAAGTTTGTTGCTCGATGCAATTTCTCGCCTATCCTACAAATGTGCCTTTTCCCAGAAATGCCTTTCCCAGACAGGCAGGTGCGCCGACGGCCGATGCCGCCAATTCCGCCAAAAGCCCAGGGTTCACCGGCTGACATTGGCCAGACGCATGTAACCCAATGCAGCCACACGACGCCTAGCGGCCCCACCCGTTAGGGGGGCGGCAACCAATACCACACAACTAACCCCTCACGGGCCAGAACGGCGGCCGTTCGCATTGATGGCGACGCAGCCTCCATCTCCGCCATGAAAACCAGGCGTCCTACGAAAAACCTAGCATCCGTCATGGCATGTCGGTTCGAGACGTAGGAGAGTCACCCCGGAGTGCGTGGGTGGCAGCCCCGGCCCTCAACCGAAAGCTCAGTGCGACCACGTTAACGAGATGAGGAGGCGAGGGGTAGTAGTCCACTGACGGGGCCGGCAGCCAACAGACCCAGCCACTCCGTCTTCCCCATGGGGGGACGGCTGCGAGGTGTGGGTGGGCTTCCCACACCCACTTCCCCTCGTAATGCAGGCACCACAGCCTACCCGGCCCCTGGCAGATATTCCTCGCTTGCATACCAATACCACCTGTGCCAAGTTTCTCCATTGATTCGCCGGCCAGATGGGTCGATAATACGCAATACGCGAGGCACCGGCGCCAAAAACCAGCTTCTCCATCCGGCCACAGCGTGGTATCGTCGACACAGCCAGCCAGCCACCGGTCCGGCATATAAGCCCGTCGTACCGCCCGCCCTTTCTTCCGACAAAGCCGCCCCCGCTTCCCTTTCACCTCCTCACCTCCCTTCGCCTGCCTCCAAGAAAGACCTTTCACACTCGCTGTCATCGTTCGCTCGTTAAAAGTCGATCCAGCCTCGACCCGTGCTTTCTTGTTTTTCTTGGACAAGCAAAAAATCCATACAACACCGCAAACATGAGGACCTCCACCTTCATCCTCGCCGCCTCGGCCGCCCTGGTCGCCGCCCAGGACATCAAGCCCTTCATCCCCCAGTGCTCCCACAAGTGCCTCCAGGACGCCGCCTCCTCGGCCAGCACCTGCAAGATCGAGCCGCTTGACGGCAAGTGCGTCTGCGCGCCCGCCACCTTTGAGAAGGTCTCGGGCGCCGCCGTCGGCTGCGTCCTCCAGGCGTGCGGTCAGGAGGTTGCCCTCGGTATGTCTTGATTCCCACAGTTCCTCACTCTACCCCTATTCTCCATCACACATCCCCGAACAGTCCGGCTGACCAGAACAACCCCCAACCAATAGGCCAAGTGCTCCCTGGCGTCCAGAAGTACTGCGAGGCTGCCCTTGCCGGCGGCAGCGGCAGCAGCAGCGCCCCGCCCACCTCGGCGGGCTCGACTAGCACCGCTAAGCCCACCACCTCGGTCACCTCGGGCACGCCCACCTCGGCGGGCTCGACTAGCACCGCTAAGCCCATCACCAGCACCTCGGCCAAGCCCACCACCAGCACCTCTTCGCCCATCACCTCGGTCAAGCCCACCACGGGCATGCCCACCACCACCACCAGGCCCTCGGGCAACTCCACCGTCACCCCTAGCGGCAAGCCATCCAGCCCCGCCGTCCCTGCCGGCGCCGCCTCCGCCTCCGCCGGCTTCGTCGGTCTGCTGGCCGCCGTTGGCCTGGGCCTCTTTGCCCTGTAAGCGGGTGATTCGGGTGAGATGGGGAGGAATGAGACAAGAGATTATGTGTCAATGCAGGCAGTGTCGGTCGGAGGGATTCTTGGTTGTGAAGGCTAGCTAGTTGCAATATAGGCGCGGCAGCTTAATACGGTGTAGGCTTTTGGGCCAAAACGCAGCCGCAAAAGGCTGATAATAATATCTGTATCAACCACGTTCCAACTTTCCCACTCGGCTCACCATGTTTCTGCTTGCTCCGTGACACTGAACGAATGACGCCAACGTTCGTTAGAACGCTCACCTCCCTCGCGAACAGTAGGATGAGCCTTTCCGAGACGGCTGCTTGCCGTTAGACACCTGGCGTACCCTTTGACGAGCTGCTCTCCCCTATGACGGAGGCCCTGTCGGCAGCCTACACCTACGACACCCACGACACCAATCGCGTTCGTCAACTTTTAGATCCAGCTTGGGCCTGTGGCTTGGGCTCTCCCGTCAGGCACCTCGACGACAACGCTTGTGCATGCGGCCTTACCGAGGCACACGTCACACAATTCAGTGTTGACGTTCGCCGACCCGACTATCGGATGCGACTAGTGGAATATTGGTCGAATCGACCTTGCCGCTTTGGGAATAGAACCAGCCGGAGGTGTTGCTTTTTTTTTTTTTTCTTTCTCACCAAGCTCGACGTCAAACTTGCGCGAGGTCCAGCTAGTACGGCCGACCTGCGCAGCATCAATGGCCGACATGCTGTAGAAGACCCCTGAACCCACGACTGGGGAGACCAGAATGTCGACGGGCGTGCAACGCGTTCATGCCCAGCCGGCTCTAGCGCGGAAACCATATCTCGGCCCCTGGCTACTTTCCCAAGCCAGCCGCGTTGGGCTTTCTAGATCCGGGCACAGCACAAGATAAAACCGTGTCTGTTGATCAGGCTTGCCATGGTCAAGTCCGCGCGCATGCTTGCGGGAGTCCGGGTGGGTGCCGGTAGAGCCGCTGTCGCGAACCATAGGGACGCGGCTGCGCGGAGCAGGCAGAGTATCCCACCTTCCAAGTATTGTGCGTTCCTTGCTTGGGGTCTTTGACTGGTCTGATATGCCATGTCCTTCCTGCTGACGTCTTCAAGCGTCCCACCATCCGCATTAGCTTACAACGCACCATCCGGTGTTTTTTTTTTTTTTGGGAATCTGATATTCATCTGGTTCGTGTCAACTGGATCAAGCTTTTTCCAGACGCGGGCGGGCAGCTAGGAGAAATCTGCCGCGCTGGCATCATATTACACCACTAATACCTGGCCGCAGCGAGACACTTGTTCTGGGCATCATGGACTCGTTCCCATCTGGCTTGGCCGTCCATGTGCTCATCCGTTGGGATCCCGGCTTTTTCATTGGGAATGTCGACCACGAACACCATCGTTTTCTTGGACAGGGTCCTTCCCCGGAGGAGGCCCTGCCAGCTCCGAGGGCGGGCGGCTAAAGTAGCCTCGTATGTGGTATCACCCGGATACCAAACGATTCGCCTACTGGCAACGCGATTGGCGACGGCGGGTATATGGAATGGCAAGCAAACATGAGTGTCAGGTGATGGCGAGGTTGATCATACATACAAAAGAGCAAGGATTCCTCGTCACTGCTCGGTTTAAATTCGGTAGGTGGTACAATGCGTCGACATTTTCCCCAAAGGGTAGGGTAAGTGGGATAACATGACGGACCAAGAGGCCCCTAAAATACCATCGAAAGTTTTACGCACACTGAGCATGGCATAAGCCGGTTCCTGAAGAGACAGAGGCCATCGGAACGCCAAGGCTTGTCTCGGTGATGTCATGGTCAAGCTACCTCGGAGTGCTGGTGGACACACCCTTCCGAAAGAGGACAAAAGCCATCCCCGACGCAAGAACCTGATTGGCTTACTGGTGCTGATTTGCGACCAGGGTCTCCAACAGCACTCAAATCGACGGTCGCCATGACAGGTGCAGTAATGGTTGTAGGGAACGTTAAATATCATTAGATACACATGCGTTTAACATTTTTAGGAAAGGGACTTTAACATAAGGACAGGCAAAGGCAACGTATCGAACGACTGGAAGAATACGAAAAGTGGCCGGGGCGCGAGGGCAGCCCCGGCAACAAGAGGACGTCTGGCTGTGTAAGCCAGAGAACTAACTACAGGGGTAATAGGCACAACAAAAGGGAGCAGACCGTCTACCTTGGCCTGGCCCGTCATAAAAAATAAAAAACTAGGCCCTACGACCACGACCACCTTGTGCGTTGTTCTTGCCCTGCTGTGCGCCCCGGCCACCGTTGCCGCCGCCGCCACCACCACCGTTGCCACCGCCGCCACCACCGCCGCCGCCGCCGTTGGCGACGACTTCGAATTTGGTGCAGTCGTCCTGGGGACCGCGCTGGGCGACGGGCATGTAGACGGGCTGGTGGTTGGATCCGGAGGTGATGGTGCAGACGCGGTAGGTTCCGGCGGGGAGGCCGCCGGTGACGTCGGCGGAGACGAGGCCGTTGGTGCCGGCCTCGTCGATGCCCTTGAAGAAGGCGAACTGCTCGGCGTTCGGGGGCTGGTTGGGGTTAAGGTTCCCGATGTTCTGGACGCTGACGTGGACGTGGCCGATGACCTGGCCCTGCCCGTTGAGGGCCTGGGGCGCCGTGTAGTAGGTGGTGGTCGGGTTGGTGAAGCTGCCGGGCTGCATGTTCGCAGTCTGCACGTTGATCTTGAAGGTCTGGCCCTGCGGGAGCTTGTCGCCAGTCTTGGGGTTGGTGATGACGACTGAGATCATCTTGTTCGAGGCCGGAATCTGGCCCATGGGCGTCGAGTTGCACGAGCCGCTCTTGATCTGCTTGCCGTTGGTGGACGGGCCCTTGCCGACGCAGAAGTTGATGAAGTTGTTGGCATCCCTGCAAGTTGATTGGTTAGCAAAACTGTGGCTCAGCTGGCCTGACAAGGCCCTCCAAGACGGCGGCTTGTTTCAGGGATCGCCCAGTGACAGGCGATCTCGGGGGGTCTTAAGACGTGACGTGACATACTTTTGCGACTTGGCCTGGCCCGCCTTGATGCCCTCGGTGCCCTGCTCCTGGCCGTCGGTGTTGCTGGCCGACTGCTTAACGGCCTGATTGAGACAGGCGCCGCCGCCGTTGTTGTTGTTGTTGTTCTGGCCGCCGTTGCCCTGGCCGGCGTTGTTGTTCTGGCCGGCGTTATTTCCTCCGCCGCCGCCGCCCCCGCCGCCGCCGCCGCCGCCGCCCCGACCGCCGCCGCCGTTGGCTTTCCCTCTGCCCTGCTGACGTGCGAGCAACGCCCCTGGTGAGAAGATAGCGTCGGGGTTGGCGATGAACCCAGCCTCGACCAGGCCTGTTGCGGCCGCGAAGGCCAGGAAGATTACACGGGAAAGCATGCTGAAGAACGAGCCTGCTCGAACCACTCAAAAAGGAGCGTTGTTGTGGTTTTGGGTTGTTTGGTTGAGTAAAAGGGGAAAAGGAGTAAAAGAGAGCAAGAAGTGAAAGATGGGCGTAGGAAGATAAAAGAATGCAAGGACTGAATCAACAGTCAAGGCGGAGAAACAGAAAAAAAACGGCCGACAACCTCTCGTCGCATTAATCCTCAATGAAGGCGCTGTCAAGGAAATGAAAAGAACAAGAGCCGCTCAAGGTTCTGGAAACGACGGGGCTGATCAACTTCTATATGCCCGGGCGTCTGCGCAGGAGGCGCACGGGAGGACCCTACAGCAGGCAGGGCAGGGCGGCGAGCCCACACAGCCCACGCAAGCGGACGCAGGGCTCCCAGGCTCGAGTCGGGAAATGAAGCGTTGAGGCGGGGCGAAGAAAGAGAGAGAGGGACCCCACAATGGCGGGGCCTGATCCAGGGGCAAGCTGAGACGATGCGACAAATGTCAGGGCCCCGCCCTTGCGAAGTTCGAGACAGGCGCTGTGGCCAAAAACGGAATCCTCTGACAAGATATTGACAAGGCCTGCCACCGCGCGCGAGGAGGCTGACAGGGGCTGCCGGCCGCCGCACCGGGGTGTTTTGCAAGCGGCCCTAGTGGGGGCGTCAAGCATTTTCAAAACTAAGAGAGATTTGGGCGTGGGCGGGGGGCGGTGGTGGGTGGTGGTGTGGCACTGGACTGCGCTACTGCACGCGGTGGCGTCGGCTGGTCTGCGTGGACAACGTCGAGATGGGGAGGATAGACACAGTGGTGATCCATGATTGCGAATATGGCACGCGCTCTAGGTTAGTCTGGGATTTCTAAGGGAGAGATGCATGGACAGATTTGGGTCGAGAGCAGAGGTAGGTAGGTGTTGCTCGTCGACCCAATCTCGAGACAGTGACAGGCGTGACATGCACAGCATCAACAGCATCAACATAACTGCTGCGCCAAGCCGACAACCGAACCGACACCAACTCACCGTCTGCCTTCCGTCATTCGCAAGCCCGACCCTTCTCTTCAGTGCGCCTCCATCCCCTCTTGCAGCCACCGACTCCAGACCTCGAGGACGGATGCGCGACGGCGCGCTGCTAAGCAATTCGTCGAAACGCCGAACTTGCCCCCCCCTCCAGCTCCACTCGCAGCTGCGAAACATCCAACGCGTTAAAACTTTGCGCCCTGCATCCCTCCCTCGAACTCTTGTCTCATCGCTTGGCCCTCCTCCAAGTTCCTGGCCAATGCCTCCTTTGGGATGGCACTGAGGCTCTTTTGTGACGACAAGAAAAGACCGAACTGCCAGGACCAACCAACCGCGGCCATCGATCCTCGCAAAACGCCCAGGCAAATCGCCGCGCACCAACAAAAAGCGCCCAGTATTAATTGCCACCTGGGTGCGTGTCGGGTCACGCAGGTATCGATTTGTTTCCATGGCCCTTCTCGATCTTCACAGCAGTCCCTGCGCTCTCGAAAAAAAAAGCCCGGCCACAAATTCATCTTCGGCTCGTGGCTTGGCAAAGAAATGCTCCCGTCCGGACCCAGGGAGGTCGTTTCCCTCTCCCCACGATTTTGTTTGCTCGCAGTCCGATCCTTATGGTCCGATTTTTATGAGATGCAAACACCTCACCTCTCTAGATAAATTATTCTACGTAGCACGCGGCGCGGCGGTCGTGCCAGGCACACGGACTTTTGGCACCGTCGTGCCGGCGGGATGAGCAGCAGCATCAGCAGCCCGCTACTCCATCGGCAGGGGTGACTGGAGCCGCACCTAAAGATAGGGTTGCAGGCGGAATCGCACGGCCTCTTTTCCTAGGATCCGGATGGAACACACGCCCTGGCCGTCTTCTTCTTTCTTTTTTTTTTTTTTTTTTGCCTTGCGCTGCTCACACAGTAGGAGCCGCAACATGGCTGCCAATTTTAGCGTTTTGGCCCTACACAGCTTTGGCCCTTTTCGCTTTTACGTCGCCACTTCTATCCTGCCGCGCCGCCCACGACTCTAAAATGCTTATCGGTCTAGTGTTTCCATCCGGCAGAGCAGCTACGTCACATAATCAATAAACTTCGGCCTTCAAAACGCTTGGTCGCAGCTTCTGTATGCAACGAAATCTGTTCCCATCTGTTTTTGGGTCATTATGCCCCCGCGCCCGTCCGATAATAGGATGTCATGTGTCACGAAACTTTGAGTTGGTGAAGGCGGTTATCTGGTGGTTGGTTCACGACGAACATGTTCGTCGCTGTGTTGGTTGGAGCTTTTGAACCCGCTACGCCGGTTGACGACAACGGCGTTTGCCAACTGAGCCGTCAATCTATCTGGCAGACGTGCGCCGTTGACGAGATCAGCAGATCCCCCAGTGTTTTAGAGAAGATCAGCCGGGTCGCGCACGTCCAGGTAATAAATTTACGGCTCTGGCAGGGAGGAGAAAAAACCAAGCCAAGTTATGACAGCGGGAATGTCAACATGTTTCCGGTGGCGGATGGGCGGGCGATCACGTTTGTCATGTTGATCAACAATTCTCTGGGCGTTGTTGGCAGCAACGGGGAACTGCACGACATCAAGGAGGAAAAAACCAAGAACGGAGCCCGACACGTGCAGCCACGGCTTCCACCACATCCGAGCAGGGGTCAGTCGGGGGGCTAGCGGCCAACGCCGCGGAGGCTCCGGATCGTTAGGAGCTAAACAATTTTACTCAGGTAAGGTTAGATAGAGATAGCGTCGGGCGGGGGTCTCTCGCAGCCAGGCGAGCTTAAATTTGCCCGGCTGTCTCGCTGCCGAGTCGGTCCTGCTGGGGGTTGCCACATGAGGTAGCAGCGACAAGGGAGAGACACGGACAGAGAAAGAGAGAGGAGGGCGGCGAAAGGGAGGGCAAGGAGAAGGAACCGTGAGGCACAGGCGAATGGAACGGAGGGTTCTCGCTCATCCAGGAAACGGGCAGGCCAAAACCCCGGGGACAAGGGGGATTAACGAGGCCCGCATAACGTGTGGTCCCGCGAAGTGAGCATCCTGCGACGCCAAGGCCCCGCAGGAGCAGCCAGGAGGCCCTTGCTGGTCCAGGGATGCGATGGAACAAAGCGAGCCGCCACAGTGTGTGCACACAGTGCCCCGTTGCAACCAGCAGGAGACACTCAAAGCTGTGGTGGGAGAGGCCCGACTTGGGCTCCCAGCCTTTGCAGGGCGGCACGGCCTCATGTTTCCACTCCCCCCATCTCTGCCCGGCCAGAAACCAAAACACGATTTGCATTTTTTCTTCCTCCGGCCGCAAGCGTTTTGGCGGGAATCTCCCCCCATCAATTTAGTCGATCTGGTTCGTGAAACGTGTAAAGAGGGCCAGATTTCCTTTTTGTTCCTGTCTTTTTTTTAATGGCAGCGGCAATTATACCGAGATCGAGATCCCAAAGGTAATCAATGCTGCCTGCGGCAGATCGTTTTTTTAAAACAAAGAAAGAAAAAAGAAAAAAGAAAACGGCCAAGACCACAAACAAAAAAAAACAGGTCGAGAGACGCAGAAAGTGGCCGGGATGCGCGAAACAAAATGCAACTGCAAAAAAACAGATCGCCCTGGGCACCTGTGCATCACGAGCCCACCCTTTTTTCTTTTTTTTCTCTCTTTTGCCAGCCGCCGGCCTGGCCGGCAGAGAGCGTGCCCATGTGACGTGGACCCCCCTGGTTCCCAAACATTTGAAAAGATTACACATCCTTTTGCGCGCGCCCCCTTGATCTGGACGCCCTGAACTCGGGTCTGAGGTGTCGATCTCGGGTAGCAGCAAGGGTTTCGCTTCGTTGACAACGCCGCGTCTGTAATGGCAGGAACGCCGTGCGAGCTGTTGCTATACATAGAAAAGCTGCGTTGGGAATAAGGAGATGCTCTCCCATTGCTCCAAGCCCTAAGTCCGTCCGTCCGTCCGTGCACTAATCGTTCTGCGCCGCGTGCCAGACGAGGCACGTTCTATTGTTGCCTCGCGCGGCTCCGTGCACCTTGGACGAGAGCCACGAGCCCGCGTCATGCTGCTGGACTGACCTCCATATCAAGCAAGGGGTTAGCTCCGGCTTGTGGCGTTTGTCTCATGTGGCTAGCTAGCCGATACCAAGCATTGTTTAACCCGATACCCGCTCGCGTACCCCTGAATCGGACGCCGACTCTCTATCGTCTCCACGGCCGACTAGCGTCCAGGACCGGGCGTCGCGCTCGTTATCCTAGACCGAGGCCGCGGGTCAACGTCACGCTACGCTGAACCCCTGGATCGGCAGTGACGGAAGCAAAGCTAGTTTCTTCCGTCTGGAGACCAGCCGTTTTTTTTTTTTGGGTCCGCCACCAACTACTCGGTAGCCACGAGGACAAACTAGCTGGAGCCTAAGCTCTCCTTCCCCCCTGAAGCTAGATCGTGTAGTCATCCCTGAGCGAAAACGGGGAGCGCGATAGTACCCTGCCTTTTCGTCTCGTCCCAATGCTGTTGTTTGTAACCTTGAGTCTCGCCCTGTCGCGCCGGCATGGTGGCGCTTGACGTCGACCAGTTGGCAGGAGGGCGTCTGCGCCGTCCTAGCACGGCATCCCAGGGCTTGTGCAGATGTAGGCCACACTCGGGCGGCTTTCGTGATGCTTTATCGTTTCTGGAGGGCTGTTAGAGTGGAAGAGGACGCGAGGCCCTTCTCTCTCCTACATCGCGACGGTGTTTTACTTTGTCCGTATTGCTTTGTGATTAAAACTGATTAATTCGGTTGGAGATATTCGCAAACGAGTCCAGACCTGTATTGAGCGCCGCCGAGGATCAACTTGACGACGTCGTAGGCGTCCCTGGTGTTTCCTGATAAATTACAAAACTTTTAGCACCGCTAAGGAAGGTGATCCGTCGTTGCACCGCGCCCATATATGCGGAGGCTGGCTTTGTGCCCATATGAAGAGCTCTGAGCGTTTATAGACAAGAAAGTATGCCATATGGGCTGTCGTATTTATTGTTCTTCGGACTTGTCTCGGAAACTATACGACTGTCTCAGCATCCAATCTCGGCGACAACTATTGTTTGTGGGAGAATCTAGCTGTACCCTTCCGAAATGTAGACATTTTCACAAGGATGGTTGTTGAGGTTACGGTGTTCTTGTCCTCCGAAAGGTGGTCGCATCCCGCCATCGTGGAAAGACCCGACATGGAACCGCCTGCCAGTGGTGTTCTTCGTGTCTTTCTTCATTTGACGCTGCCTGTAGTCTTGGTGGGTGCTGCGGCCACCGATGGGCGCTTCGCTGTCCCGGAGCCTAGTGCTTTTCTCCGCGAGGGTGGTCCTCAGAGGCGGCTGCGTCGATATTTTAATCGGTATTTGTCTTGAAATGGCGGAAAGGTCGCAGGAGAGGCATATGACATACCATACATCTCATAACCTATTTGTTCAATGTATCGTTATGTAAAAAGCCAAACCAAACCCTGCGATGTGCGGTCGATACCTTGAACTGCCATCCATTGCTACCCACCAGTTAACACCCACCTCGAAACCCGTTTTCCAAGTTCGCCCTAGTCTCTCAGGTGCCCATGTGCAATGCAGCTCGTGATTTAAGGTGGTGAGCGTGCGTTGTTCACGAGGGGAAGGAGGGACTTCCCAGGTCCGTGCAGAGATTGAATCTTGTCTGTGAAAGGCTCCGCAGGACCTGGAATGAGCTCATAATGCGGAAAGAAGCCTTCGCTTCTACCCGTGACAAGACCTCTGGATCTGCAACATTTCACAACAAGTCGGATTAAGGTTGTTCTTGTGCCGCCGCCCACGTCAAGTCGCGTCACGGTGCCAAATCGCAGCTTGCCCAACCAAGCGGACGCCATCCAGGGGCTAAGGTCGACGCGCGCGCACGCCTGACTCGTCCGCGCCCCCTATCTTATAATGGCCACGAAAAGCTGGCAGAACCCAGCAAGAAATACGCAAGTCTCCGTGGCGCAATTGGCTAGCGCGTCTGACTGTTATGCCACCTAGTGGATGACAAGTCATCAGGAGGTTCCTGGTTCGAGCCCAGGCGGGGACGCACGATTTTTGTCACTGGTTCGTGACCTCGTCAAACTTTTTGGCACAGGGCGCATCATGTCCGAACTTGATTTACGGCTGGTCAACCAACCAGCTCGTTTGGGTTCCTCCTAAGGGGTACCAAAATGCTTCGAGTCCCGCGGGACTCGAAGCCCCCACCCGCCGCGCTCCATTTATCTATCCCACGATGATTGCGGAACCGGACGGAGCCTTTGCTGGCTCCTCTACACCCCAAACCGACGGCCCTGCCTGCCCACAGCTCCACGCGGGGGGCTCATGGCCGCCCGCCGGGACGGGCCCGAGACGTCGGCCAGGTTCCGCCTCGCGGCCGGCGGCGCCCGCGGGGGAACGCCGTCGAGCGAGAGCGCGAGGGTGGCGAGGGCGCGGCCCGCGGCCTTGGCGTTGGTCGTGAGGGCGTCCCAGTCGATGTTGTCGATGGTGTCGCAGGCCTGGTGGTAGCACGGGTCCTCGCCCGTGTAGATGCTGGCGGTTGGGATGCCGAGCGCAACGAAGCTGGCGTAGTCTGACCCGTCGTCGAAGTCGCTGGGTGTGTGGAAAGAGGAGGGATAGATAATAAGTCGGCAGGTCACGAGGTAAGGAACGCTTTCACACAGTGTTGAGGCAACAGGAACTCACGCGTAGGTCACGGGCTTCCCCTTGGACTCGAGGTAGGATGACAGCAGGACCGGCCCGATGCCGCTCAGCTTGTTGCGAGCGAGCTCGTACATGGGGTTGACGGAGCCGATCATGTCGTAGTTGAAGTAGTATCGGATGGCATCGGCCTGGGTGGTGTTGAGGGACTTGGTGTAAGCCTTGGAGCCGATGAGGCCCGACTCTTCGGCGCCCCACCAGGCGAACCTGATCTTGTGGGGGAACCCTTTGTATTTCTTGATGGAGCCCATGATTTCGAGAACTGCCGAGCTGCCGCTCCCATCGTCGTTGGTGCCGGCCCCCTGGATCACGCTGTCCAGGTGGGCGCCGATCATGACGACTTTGTTGGGGTCGCCCTCTTTGGTCTCTGAGATGACGTTCCAGGACTCCCGGACGTCGTACGAGTTGTCGACGAGGAGCGACACGAGCACCTGCTCGCCCGCCGCCAGCCGCGCCTTCCACGCCAGTCCGACCTCCTGCGTGATGATGCCGACGGGGACGATAGTGCCCCTATTCTCGGCGCCGAGCGTCAGGGAAATAATGGCGTCCCCGGGCCTGTTGTTCCACACGATCGCCCCGACGGCCCCGTGCTGTTTGGCCAGCGCCAGCTTCTGGGACACGGCGCAGGTGCCGCGCTTGATCAGCGCGAGCTTGCCCGTCGCGTCGATGCCCGTCCACTGCTCGGGCAGGCAGCCGGACCCGTTGGCGTCGTCGACGGGGGTGTCGACCAGCGGCGTATTCTTGATGTCGCCGGCGACGTTGTACTGCGGCGACAGCACCCTGACGTCCTCGCCCGCGGGCCCCGTCACCTTGATCCGGCGCAGGTCCTCGAACCAGTACGAGAAGGGATGCAGGTGCGTGTCCATCTCTTTGCCGAACCGCTGCTGCGCGCGCTCCAGCACGAAGTCTACCGAGGCCTTGTAGCCGGGCGTGCCGAAGGCGCGGTTGCCGCCGTGGTCGCGCGCGATCTTGTTCAGGTTCCAGAGCACGCGCTGGAGGCTGTTTTTTTTTTTTTTTTTTGCGATGGTTAGCGCAGGGTAGCTCAATGATGGTGGGCTGTCTGTGGCGGACCTACCCGGTCGTGGTTATGTCTGCCTCGACCTTGTCCGCCGTGAGAGGATCGGTGGCGACGACGCATATCGGCGAAGCCAGCCCGAGGGCAGCCGCGACATAGACCGTGGGCCGCATTGCGACTTGTCACTGTGTGTTGTCACTGGACTAGGCGTGACAAGATGCCAAGGCCAAGTTGCACAGCTGTCCCAGGCCTTGGTATTTATACGCCACCGGGCCGCCAGCGGGCAACCAAGCATCCCGAGAAGGACCAAGAGGAGGATGGCCGGGAGAAGACACGATTGGGCCCGGCTGATTGGAGTTCACAGAGCCATGCATATCCGCTGGTGTGATTTCCAGCACCGGCTGCCGTCTTGGGATGCATGGTACCTGGGTAGCACTCCCGATTGCACACCTGCGTCTCGGAAGGCGGGGTGTTGTATGCAGTCGGCTTGTTCTTCTCGCTGCTGACGAGAGATGCAGTGAAATATTGCGTCCAGCCAGTCCCAAAGGGGCAGGTCTTTTGAGGCGAGCTGCAAAGTCCAATTCCCCGCAAGCGCCCCATCGGGTGGCTTCTTTTCACCTGGGTGGCGTTCGGCTGAAATGGTGATAGCCGAAGAGGAATGATGGCAGCCTATAGATGGCGGCGATGCCCTCTACGTCATGTCATACGCCCGTGCCACTTGGTCTGCCACTTCCAAGGCCTCGAGATCAGCAAACCATCGACCTGGTCACATAGGTTTTGCGCGTGGTTGCATTGCATCAGCCCCGGGCTAGATCTCACTGCCCGAGACATCGATATGAACCCCAGTCGGCTAGAAACGCACTTCACGCCTCGGAAATGGGTGAGGTATGCGGTCAGCTACACTACGACTAGTAACACTGGTAGGCCTGCAACGCGGCCCTGCTTGTGTGAGCGCCGAGGCCCACGGTCCTGGTACTGTTCAGGGCTACGGGTGCGGCCCCGAGCTCGGAGGCAGAAGGAAAGATTTTGAGCTGCCAATTGTCAGCCAGGGTGGGCGAATGCTTATGGCGATGCATTCGCGATGGACTTGCAGCTGTGGGGGCGACGATGCTACGGGGCCAAGATGCAATGGAACTCGGAGGAACCTCGGAATTTGAAGAAACGTTTATAGGACTCTTGGGGGATGACAGCCATAACTGGAAGAGATGTGCCTAAGTAACGGAACTCAACGGCGGTGTAGTACCTCGCCATGGGACTGAGTCGAGGGTCGATAGTTGGCAGGAGGAAGAGCGAGGGTATGGCAAGGGCGAAGTCGTGTGGAGAGCGAAGTGGACGAACATGACAATCGGGTTGGGAATAAGGCAGTCTGGGCAGGAGACGGTTATTGAGACCGCTGGAAGGAAATCATAATTTGCCGAGGGTCTTGTCCTCGATAAGTGTCAATAGATGTTTGTCGTCTTTCCATCTGCTTGGGGTCGCTTCACTGGGGTAAATGGTGCCCGTTTCCCCGCGCAGCCTCATTCGACCGTTCTTGTTTGTTCCTCATCCGTCGCCCTTGTCCATTTACATGTCTACCATTTCGTTCATATTCTACACCCAACCCGGGAATTCGTGCCGGATCTGGCCGAGATGCATCCGCATCTGGCCGTTCTCTCCTCTTGGATCGAGTAATCGATGCAATCGACAGACATTTCCCGTCTGTGATTTCCCGTCTGGGGAGTGGCCCTTATCACTCCTCCACTCGCCCGCCCCCGAATCGGGCTTGGGACCGGGGTTGGTAGTGGTTGGCCGCCCATAACCTCCGCGTCCTATCTCTTGGCTCTTCCGTGTCGCAATCCTGCGCATGCCTAGCAATGTCTTGTCGTTGCCCTTCTCGGCGAATGCCCATTGGGTTCCGTTATTCACTGCTGATAAGGGCCCTCCTGTTCGGTCGGATCAAAAGTCCGGCGATTATCACATGGTTGGATAAGGGGAGAGGTCAAATATGATGTATCCAAGACAAGTGATGCAGGACGCGACCCATCTCAAAAGGCACGCGCCTGGTGAGATTAGATCTGCATCTTCTTCTTTTCTTTTTTCTTAACTCGGAACCACATCGGGGCTTCCACCATCGCCATCCTGGCCATCGCATAAAGGGTCGAGGCCACGAGACACAGCCCCCCAAGACCAGTAATCCGCGGGCAATTGTTGCAGGATGAACGAGACGGGAGCACCCGTCCCAGTGACGGAATGGCCCGACTACGGCACGAACCCGCAAGGAGGCGACCCTATCACGCAGGACCTCAACGCGCCCTACGACAAGGGTGACCTCTGCTGGCTGCTCGTCTGCACCATATGATGCTGGCAGATCACACCGGTTTGTGATTTTCTCTGAATGTCGACGTCATCATGCCTGCGCGAGGCGCGAGCGCGACCAAGCTGACATGCTCCCCGCAAACCAACCGCC
This sequence comes from Gaeumannomyces tritici R3-111a-1, assembly GCF_000145635.1. Classification (NCBI taxonomy): domain Eukaryota; kingdom Fungi; phylum Ascomycota; class Sordariomycetes; order Magnaporthales; family Magnaporthaceae; genus Gaeumannomyces; species Gaeumannomyces tritici. The sequence goes on from NW_008804550.1 coordinate 1,724,431, forward strand.
AGGCCATCGGATTCCTGTACGCCGGCATGCACCGGAGCAAGGCCGCCTTGACCATGGTGTTCTAGTCGCTCTTCTGCGCCTCGGCGTGCGGCATCTAGTTCTGGGTGTACGGCTACTCGCTCTACCAGTCGCGCACCGACGGGCCCTTCATCGGCGACCTCTCGCTCGCGGGCCTGCACAACGTCCTGGCGGCGCCCTCGCTCGCCAACCCGGACGTGCCCGACATACTGTACGCCTGCTTCGGCTTCACCTTTGTCACGGCGACGGCCGTGATCCTCGCAGGCGGCTGTGGCCCAGCATGGTGTTTCTGCTCTGTTGGACCACGTTTGTGTACTACATGTGAGTGTGGGCCGGGGGATTGGATTATTGTTCCATATCTGGAATGCTTTTGCTGACCGCACGTCGGCAGCCTGGCCTTCTGGGAATGGAACCCCAACAGCTGGTTGTTCAAGTTCGGCGTCATGGACTTTGCCGGCTCGGGCCCCGTGCACATCGCGTCGGGCTTCAGCGCGCTGGCCTGGTCCATGATGCTGGGCCCGCGGCTGACGGAGAACACGGCGGCGACGCGCAAGCGGGCCGTGGTGCACTTCAAGCCGCACAACCCGTTCCTGGTCGGGCTCGGCACCGTCTTCATCTGGTTCGGGTGGTTCGCCTTCAACGGCGCGTCGACGGCCAACCTGTCGATCCGGAGCGTCTACATCGTCGTCAACACCAACCTGGCCGCCTGCGGCGGCGGCTTGGGCTGGTCGGCGCTGGAGTACCTGCACAGCCGCAAGTTCTCCATCCTGGGCTTCTGCCCGGGCATCATCAGCGGCCTCCTCGGCATCACGCCCGCCACGGGCTACGTGCCCGTGTATGTGGCGGCGCTCGTGGGCGCGCTGACGTCGGTGTGCTGCTTCTACACCAACAAGTACAAGTACCTCCTGTCGGTGGACGAGGGGCTCGACATCTTTGCCATCCACGGCATAGGCGGCTTCGTGGGCGACGTCCTGACGGGCGTGTTTGCCGCAAAGTTTGTGCCAGCCCTCGACGGCGTCACGGGCGGCGCGTCCAAGGGCGGCTGGTGGGAGTACAACTAGCGCCAGGTCGGGGTGCAGCTGGCGGCGGCGACGTCGTGCGCGACGTGGGCGTTTGCCGTCAGCTGCGCGCTGCTCTTCGTCATCAACAAGATCCCCGGCCTGCACATCCGCGCGGCCGAGGACGACGAGATCCGGGGGCTGGACTACAAGTACCTGCACGACGTCGACGACCACTCGGGCTTCGACGGGCTGCACATGTTGCACGAGGGCGTGCCCTTGTCGCGGAGCAGCGGCAGCCCCCGCCGGGAGTCGGCCGAGCCGGTGACCAAGCAGGTCAGCGCGGAGCCGAAGAGGGATTGAGGGGCGGGTTTGCTATTCGTGATGGGACATTTGATGTTTTGCCGATCAGGTTGGGGTGGTTGGCATCCATCAGGAAGGCTCCATGTTTGGTGGAGATCAATGGATGGAGATCAATGAGTGGAGACGGCACTTGATAAGAATAATGTTAGGCTTTAGGTTTGGTCGCGTGACCCGATGTGTGCTTGGCCAATATTCGGTAGGGAGACGGCCTTGCAGTTGCAGGGCCGGGCCTAGCGTGCTTCGAAATAGGAAAAGAAGCAGCATCCAGTTGGGGTTCGGTGAGGGGAAAATGGCGTCGAGTCAGGGGAAGGTCGTAGCGGGGTCGATTATGGCGCAAGGCTCTGGCCAAAGATGTTGTAGAAACCCTTGATTGAGATTCCCTGGGCTTCTTAGCTGTTCATGACGCTCCCCGGCGGCACCCAGTCGCTTTAGCACAGTCCAGGTCTTTAGCTGCCCAAGCATCCTTTGCGCGCCTGTGGCGTCAAAAGAAAACGCGTTTTCTAATAAAAGAAACATTAATGGCTCAGGAATGCTAGAACGAGCGGCTTCGGCCTTTTTTTTTGTCGGGCACTCGGGAGCGTCCATGGACCTGCCTATCTTGGCCAAGGGCGGTCATGGAACCCCCACCAGACACCGATGCCTGCATCCGGGTCGGGCGAAAGCGCGGCATGGCGAGCGCGGCCCTGCATAAAGGCGAAGGTAGCCGCCTTGCGCGGTGCTGTTTCCCCTGGCATATCGCCCAGTTCTTGAAAAGGGACTGGCGTGAAGAAGGCTCGCAAGCGTGACTGGGACCAGACCAACCAGCCAGGTTTCACTGCTGTAGCAGCAGCAAGTCCGAACAGCCAAGTCTCGGCACGCCCTCCTCGACACTCAGCTATGCACTTCCCCCGGCGACGTAGCAACGGCCCCGGCCTGGGCGCCGCCCCTCGCCGTCTCCTGGCGCTGGCTCTGGCCGCCTCCAGCGCGAGTGGTGCGCTCGCGTCCTGCATACCGCGAGGCGAGCCCAAGATAGGTGCCGTGGCGAGCGAGACGGACGTGTGCTCGCGTGTCGGCACCAAACTCCTCAGGCGCGGGGGCAACGCCGTCGACGCCGTGGTCGGCACCGTCGCCTGCGTTGGGACCATCGGCATGTACCACAGCGGCATCGGCGGCGGCGGCTTCATGCTGGTGCGTGCGCCCAACGGCACCCACGAGTTTGTCGACTTCCGGGAGACGGCGCCTGCTGCCGCTTTTGAAGACATGTACAAGGACAACCCGAGCGGGAGTCAGCGTGGTGGCCTGGCAAGGTATGAGCGAAAGAAAAGCTTGGATCCCACAGTTCTGAGTACTATTTACTGACTATTTACCCCCCGGCCGTTGTTAAGTGGTGTACCCGGCGAGCTCCGAGGCTTGGAATATGCCCACAAAAAATACGGCAAAATGTCCTGGCGTGACGTGCTGGCTCCAGCCATCAAGCTGGCCCGCGACGGCTTCACCGTGAATGCAGACCTGATCAAGTACATGGACAGCGTCGTCAGCGCCCCCGGCGCCGGCGGCTTCTTCGAGGAGGACCCCAACTGGGCCGAGGACTTTGCCCCAACCGGCCGCCGCGTCCGCCTGGGCGAGACCATGACCCGGAAGCGGCTCGCCGGGACGCTCGAGACCATCGCCGAGCACGGCGCCGGCGCCTTCTACACGGGCGCCATCGCAAACGCCACCATCGCCGCCCTGCGCGCCGCCAACGGGACCATGACCCTGGCCGACCTGGCCAACTACACGGTCGCGGTCCGCGCGCCCTCCGAGATCGAGTACCGCGGGTACAAGGTCCGCAGCTGCAGCGCGCCCTCGGGCGGCGTCGTCGCGCTCAGCACGCTCAACATCCTGAAGGGCTACGCCGACTTTGGCGCGCCGCAAAATGTCAACCGGTCGGCGCAGCACCTCAACGAGGCCATGCGGTTCGCCTACGCCCAGCGCACCAAGCTCGGCGACCCGTCCTTCGTGCCGGGCCTGGACGCGTACCAGGCCGGCATGCTGTCTGCCGCGACGGCGGCCGAGGTGCGCGGCAAGATCAAGGACGAGCGAACCTTTGGGACCGAGTACTACGACCCGGACAGGCTCGAGTCGCTCGAGACGCCGGGCACGTCGCACATCGCCACCGTCGACGCGAGCGGCATGGCCGTATCGCTGACCACGACCATCAACCTCGTCTTTGGGTCCCGCCTGATGGTGCCCGAGACGGGCGTCATCATGAACGACCAGATGGACGACTTTAGCGTGCCCGGCCGCTCCAACGCCTTTGGCTACGCGCCCAGCCCCGCCAACTTTATCCGGCCCGGCAAGCGGCCGCTGTCGTCCATGTCGCCCGTCATCGTCGAGGTCGAGGGCGAAAGCGGCAGGCGGCCGTACCTGGTGGTGGGCGCGGCCGGCGGGAGCCGCATCATCACGTCGACGGTGCAGAACGTGATCCACGTGCTCGACGGCGGCAAGACGGTCGCGCAGGCCCTGGCCATGCCCCGCCTCCACGACCAGCTCGTGCCCGCCGTCACCACGTTCGAGTGGGCGTACGACAACTCCACCGTGGCCTACCTGAAGGACCTGGGCCACAACGTGTCGTGGGTCGCGCCCGGGCAGAGCGTCGCGCAGGGCGTCAGATGGCTGCTCAACGGCACGTTTGAGGCTGCCGGCGAGCCGAGGCTGAAGAGCTCGGGTGGCTACGCTGTTTGATGTTGATAGGTTGGATTCTCGCCATTTGAAGCGGTTTAAGGATCTAGAGAGTCAGCTAGGTATATATATCTAGTATGAGGAAATGATTGATGATTTTCAAACCAAGGACCCAAACATTAGGCCTTCTAGCATCAGCTGGTAGCTTGTTCAAGCCGTCGTGCTACTGTTTCCATCGCTACCACCCAGCAGATCCACCTCCTTGTAGACCTTGCCCGGGTTGTCTAGCACCCCCTTCTTATCCGCAATGCCCCTTACGAACCGGTCGAAAAAGGCACCCACAAACCCCCTGGTGATTTCGACCGCCCTCTCGCCAAGGATGCCGCCCACGGAAAAGTTGGATATCTTGTTGGGGCCCAGCTCCTTCCACAGCGCCACATCCGAGCAGTCGGAATGCCCGTAGTCGTTGACCAGCGTCCGCCGCCACCAGCCCGTCTGCGCCCTCGAGTACCGGCTCCAGCTCACGTCGGCCTCGGCCGGGTCGTCGCCGGCCACGTGCAGGTACGACCCGAACAGCACCTGCGGCTTGCGCGCGTCCTGCGCCGGCTCGTAGATGAGCCCGTCGAGGTTCATGGCCGCAGCCGTTAGTCCCGCGCCCGTCTTGCCCGCTACGTCGAGCGCCAGCGCCCCGCCGAACGAGTGGCCCGCGACGCCCATGCCCGTGGTGGCGAACGGCCAGCCCTGCTGCGCCACGAGCGCGGGCCAGCCGGCTTCGGTGAAGTGCAGCATCTCGCGCAGGCGCACGGCGTACAGCTGTAGGATCTCGGCTTCGGTGGGCTGCAGGTCGGTCGGCGTGCCGACGAGGCCCGGCCCTAGGTGCCAAGGCCCGCCGCCGCCGGGGAGGGCCGGGTTGGGGTACCAGACGAAGGGTTGCTCGTACGGGTGGTCGATGCCGACGACGGCGTAGCCGCGCGACGCGAGGTCCGACAGCAGCGCCGTGTACGCTTCGGTCGCCGGGCCCAGGCCGCCGGGGCCCCAGATCAGAGTCGAGTAGTTGCGGCCCGTCAGCCCGGCCACGGCCGCCGCGGGCGCGGGCGTTGCGCCCCAGCGCAGGGCCGGGGCGGTGAGGGCGCTTAGCTTATCGAGCGGCAGGCCGTAGTGGCCGCCGTAGATGCGCGCCGTGTCTGGGTGCAGGTAGGGCACGGGCGGGCAGAGGGGCTTGTCGAGGGTAGGGTAGTAGACGGTGGCGAGGTACGAGGTTGTGACGTTGCCGGGCGCGAAGGGGTCGTCCGGGTTGACGAAGGGGATGACGTGCTTGCTGACGCCGACGTGGAAGGGGCCTGTCGGCGGGGTGATGGGCTGTAGGAAGGCATTGGCGGCGCTGAGGAGGGCGAGGGCTGCGAGGGCTAGTCTTGCGGGAGAGGGAAGGGTGGACTGCATTGTGATTGGTCACTGCATATGTACTCCCTGCGATAATGCTTACCTCCAGTATTTGATAACCCTTCGTTACTGCACTTCCAGGTTGTCATCCCACCTGTATATACCGGGACATAAGCCCATAAAGTACGGGCCAAGAAGCAGCCATGTCTACACCTTTATCCACGCATGTCCATCTTGGTACTACGGCGCGGCCCCATGCCTTGTTTTACACCTATGGAATGCTTACCTGCAGGACACCCCCTTGCTATCAGCATGTCAGCACCTGCCCAGGTAGGATAACGGGAAGATACAGAGCGGGCACCAGAACAGTAATAATTGTCAATGCCAGCAACGCAAACCCCACAGAATCTTGTTTGCGCTGGCCCGCAGCCTGGATGCATACTTATTTTCCAACAAGTCGACCTTCCTTTTTGAGCGCTAGATCACCACAGGTGCACCTTTATGGCATTTTCCAGCGCGCCCCGGAGACTGAATCACTCCGACGCCCGAAAACCGGTCCCGGGCCAAGACAAGGGTTGCGGAGCCGGCTGTTCGGCATTAGGTATTTGTCCCCAGAGGTGGGTGCCCGAGTGTGAAGACAGCCCTCTCGAGCGCGCGACATGTAACGGTGCTGGCTCCGGGTGTTATTAGCGTATGCTAATGCGACATCCAGGATATCGTTTCTTTTGTGGACCTGTCCGGTAGTCGGCTGCCCATTCCGATCGGGAACCGGCCAGATTTCCGTGCATGGACCCTTGGACCCTTTGGACTCGATGGGACCGGAAAGCCCGCCTCGTATTCCTCATGACGTCGCATTTCGTTAACCACACTGCAGACGCGAGACAAACAGCCAAGTGGCAGCCCCGCCTCTTGCCCTGTGACTCTCCTTGCAAGGATACATTCGGCAAACAGACCAGATCTAGGATTAGTACGGGCTATCGTATACCGCCGGATCGGGCAAGCGAACAGGCTCCACGGCCGCTCAAGTGCCAGGCCGGAGTCAACGAACCCCGGCAAAAGAGGCAGGCAGTATGTCGGGTGGGATAGAGGCGAACATACATGCACAATATAGCTCCGGGCGGCGCTGTGTTCCGGGTACAAGAACGGCGAGCATACCCTCATCAGTCCGTTCCCTTCCCTTCTCTCTTCATCAGCCAAGTAGGCCGCAGCACGAACCAGTTAGTCATTACCTCGAAGCCGGAACATCTTCCCTTGCTCGCCATGCAGTTCCTCATCGCACTCCTGGCACTGCCCCTTGCCCTGGCCGCCCCGGCCGTCCAGCCCTATCAGGGAGGGTGTGGCAGAGTACCGGGCCCTAGTTCGTGTGTAAACTTGCTTTCTCAAATCCCCTGGGATCAGGACGCGGTATATCGATCATGTATTAGAGCATCGAGAGCCTGCCCCTAATAATGTTCGTCCTGCCGTTCTTAGGTGCTTTGTAAATCCTGCTTCATGCTCCGAGGAAGGTGAGCGAGCCAGTCAGTCCTTCGGGTGGGGGCTGCCAATTCCTTCTCGTCCTATGCAACAAGAAAAAAAGCTCAAAGAAAAAGGTTCCATGGGAAGAAAAAGTTCCAAAAAGATTCCCATGGAAAAAGTCCCAAAAAAACTCCAAAGATTCCATCTTTCGCCGATCTTCACCGCAGCAGCCCAGTCCGCCGACCTAGAGAAAGTTCGAGAGTGTCTCGCAGTAAAACATACCCCCTTCGTGCCTGCAACGCCTCCGGGCTCCAGGCCACTGGTCGCTATCCTCACCTTGACGTCCTCATCCTCAACCCGTCTGCGCTTCCTCGACTCGTCCGCTAGCTTCTTCTTGCCGTTTTCGATGGCGATCACGGCGCGCACGCCCTCTGGGTTGTCCGCATCGTAGATCTGCCGCTGTCAACGCAGGATTCCCATGCGCTGGTAGTCGAGCGATCGCCGGCAGACCAGGCGCTCCCATGACTTCTTCTGACGCTTAAGGGGGTTCTTGGACGTCACTGCGAAGAGGCCAGAGGGAAGTTGGGACATAAGGCCGGCGAACAGATCCAAGGCGGTAAGGAAAACAACGTCCTCCTCTGCGGTATCGACCTCCATGTCCAGATTCCTCATGACCTCATCCAGGGACAGATGGTGATCGTGAACGCAGGGGTCAGCCCGAGCAGCGATACCAAAACGCCAGTTCATGGAGTACCTGGTCTTCGGACCGGAGTAGAACAGTGGGAGGCGCAGCTTTCCGGACTTGACAAGCTCGATGCTGATATCCTTCGTGTATGGGCAGGCTTGTAGGCAACTGTGGAGTAGACGCCGCACCACTATTGCGAAGGAATTGTCGGGGAAGGCATCAACAACAGGGGAGGCTTCAAAAAGCCGCTGTTCCTCTTCCTTGGCAGTCGAACTATTCCGCGACGCGCAGGATTCTCCAGTATCTCTGCTACAGCTCGACACCCTCGCGCTCAAGACCCTCGACGATGAGATCATACCTGCTAGTCTGTTGTTTTCTTCTTTGTAAGCCAAGCATTTAGAATGGAAGGGATAGGGCGAAGGTTAGCACACGATGTAAATGGTTGCTTAGCTCGTTTTTGTCCTTGGCAGAGTAGCACCACTTGCCCGCAAATTGAGGTGGAGTAGATGTCGGGCCTTATGCTTTCCTGGCGAAATGGGAAGTTGTAAAGAACGTTGGCTCGTTGGAGTCGACAATTAAGAAGGTGCTTCTTCGTGATTGCCTCTCTTGACTTTCCTCTAACTAGCTCCTAGTCCTAGATAGCGACACGTTTAGTGTGACGGTACTAATTAAGTCTGAAGACATTCATGAATGGAATTTGTGATTAATACCTAGATATTCGCCCACAGGTATGACGCTGTACCTTTTTATCGTCGTGCCCACCATCGGAGAAGTGAGACTTTGGAGCGCCACATGCCCAGCCCAGCCCGTGTTGGAGCTTCTCCCGGAACGGGGGGCCAAGCGGCCAAGCCTGAACCGAAAACTCCATTCAGGGCATTCAACTACATCCATGAGCGAATAGAAACCTGGCGATGCGCGCCTAGCACCTGGAAGCTTACAAAGGCTCTCGCATCCATAGCTCGGGTCAGCAACAAAAAGCGGGGTCGGTAGAATGCGATGTACGGAGACGCGGACTGCCCAATGAGATCGTCCACATCGATCACAAGCAGTCGATGACATCCGGGTTCCAGACATCAGGGCGGGGAGCAAAGGTTTAAAGCTGCGCCGAGACCCTGGATCGGAGCACAGCACGGAAATCTTACATATTCATCACGCTCGCCTGGGCTGGAGCTCCTCGATGACACATTGCACTGTCCTATCAACGCATTCGACGATGGGCATCTTCAACACTCTTCCGGAAGGGCTCGATGAAGTCGATGTGATCATCGCGGGAGGTGAGACCAAGGCACATCAAGGCGGTTGCTGGGCTGGCATGGCGATGTGGGAAAGCTAATGCAAGATTCACAGGCGGTGCCGCCGGCTGTGTGGTCGCCGGCCGCCTGGCGGCGGCGTCACCCGAGCTCAGCATCCTGGTGGTAGAGGCGGGGAAAGACAACACCGGGAATCCCATGGTCGAGCAGCCCATCATGTTCTGGAAAAATATGGACCCGGCCGCCATGACGTCGACGTTTCACGACGCCAACAAGAGCGGGGAGGCACTGGGCAGGAAGATTGTCATTCCGTCGGGTGGCATCCTGGGCGGAGGGACCAGCGTGAATATGATGGCGTGAGTGGCGCCACATGCCCACGAAGGCGTGGAGGGTAGGCCGACTGACCAGTTTTTCGAATGATAGATATGCGCGCCCCCAGCGATGCGATCTGGATGCGTGGGGGATACCTGGCTGGGCGGCGGACGACATGCTGCCGTATTTTAAGAAGGTACCTAAGCGCATTGTTCTCCGTCTCTGCGCAAGCAAGGGCTTTCTAACACAGGCTCACAGTTCGAGACATACAAAGGGCTAGGCCCCGACGCCGTCCACGGCAAAACGGGGCCCATCCAGGTCTCGGACGGATCCTTCCGCAACGAGGAACTGACGGCCGACTTTATCAAGGCCGCTGGCGCCTGCGGCTACCCGGAGATCAAGGACGCACAGGACATGTCTTCTGTCAACGGCACGGCCCCCGCCTCGCGCTTCATCTCGACTTCTGGGGCGCGCCAGGACACGGCCAGCATCTATGTACACCCGCTGCTGCGCGACGGCAAGCACCCCAACCTGCACGTGCTGACGGAGCACAATGTCGTGCGGGTGATCTTCGACGGCGACAAGCGGGCCAGCGGCGTCGAGGTGACGCCCAACCCCATCCACCAGGAAGGGTCTGGTGCGAGGATGGAGGTTGTGCGGGCGCGCAAGCTGGTCGTCTTGTCGGCTGGCTCATACAGCACGCCGCTGATCCTGGAGCGGTCGGGCGTCGGGCGCGCAGACGTGCTGCGTCGCGCGGGGGTTCCGCTGGTGGCCGAGGTTCCTTCGGTGGGTGAGAATCTTCAGGACCATCACATTACCATGTGGCCCTACCGATCCAGCTTCGAGGCCAAGACACTGGGGACGGAGCTCCTAGTCGCGCCGCCAGAGGCCGTGCAGCAGCAGGACAGGCGCCTCGGATGGAACTGCCAGGAAGCAGTGTTCAAGGTGCGCCCAACCGACGCAGAGGCTGCGGCGATCGGGCCGGCCTTCAAGGCCAGGTGGGACGAATACTTCGCCGCCGAGCCTACGAGGCCGCTGGCAAGCTTTATCGGTATCGCGGGGTGAGTCACAAAAGCGTGAGGTCTGCGCAACGCTCGAGGCAAAAAAGAAGAAGCGCTGATACGCAGGGATCCGGCGAGGCAGCTGTATCCCCCTTCCTCCAAACGGCCCACCCTGTGAACACATCCTGCTGTCGACCTTCACGTGCTACCCCAAGAGCCGCGGCTACGTCCACATCACGGGGCCGTCGGTGGCCGACAAGCCTGACCTGGACGTGGCGGTGCTGACCGACGACGGCGCGGACCTCGAGGCCAAGGTGTGGGTGTACAAGAAGGGGCGCGAGATCATGCGGCGACTGGCGCACTACCGCGGCGAGGTGCAGGCGCTGCACCCGGCCTTCCCCGAGGGCTCGGCGGCGTCGCTGGTGACGCTGGCGGTGACGGAGCCGGCGCCGTTCGACGCGGCGGCCGGGCCCGTGCCGGAAATCGTGTACAGCGCCGAGGACGATGCGGCCATCGCGGCGCAGGTCCGAGCGATGGTGGCGCCGACGTGGCACTGCCTGGGCACGGCGCGCATGGGGGCGGGCGTGGGTGACGGCGCCGTGGACGCGCAGCTCGACGTGTTCGGGGTGCAGGGCCTCAAGGTGGCGGATCTGAGCGTGGTGCCGGGGAACGTGGCGGGCAACACGGCTAGCCTGGCTTTGGCGATTGGCGAGAAGGCGGCCGACCTGATGGTGAAGGAGCTGGGCCTTGTGTGATTCGGGTTGGATCGATGAGCTTCAAAGCGGGCAGTGGAGAGCAGAGGTGAATTGAGTTCCCGCGTGTTTCTGGAAGGCACCTTGGAAGGCACCTGCCGAACAAAGTCTGTGCCCTGCGTCTTCCTTCCAGATGACAGCCAGCCTTGGGTTCAATTTGGAGTATTGCAGTCCAGCACTGGCCCATCCATGCCTAATTTTGGCTTGCTCCGACAAAGCACAGCCCTCGCCGTCTCGTCCCGGGCCTTCGAAGCCGCCCAGGCAGACATTGGGAGGCCATATGACGATTGCGTATAGGCACTAATGCTAGGCTGAGGTCGCTGGGAACAGGGAAGTTCGGATCAAGCTAGCGGATGTATTGGCGCTCAGGCCTTTGGAGCCATTGCGCTGCGCTTGACGACATCAGGCCCCTCAGACGACTGTTTGGAGCCTAGAGAGATGCGCTAGCAACAAACACGAGAGGCACCAGCCGAGCCAACCGCCCCTATTCCAAGGATATGCGCAGCACGCGGACGTTAAATGTAGCGCACCAGCACCATGGCCTTGGCGTTCGCGGCACCCGAAAACCCGCATCCAACGGCTGGGCCAGGCCGCGGACGGGACTCAGGGACTCAGACCGAGGATCACGGAAGGCCGGTGACAAGGAGCCCTCAACCAACTTGGGCGACCAGCCCAACTCGACGGCTGGACGCAGTCCGGCTAGACTGACGGCCTTCGAGGACTGTACTGACTCAGAAACGGGCGTCAGGCCCGGCCGGGCCTGTCTCGACTGGGCTCAGGTTATAAGTCAGATGCATCTCCAGACGAAAGAATCCTCAAGACCCCGAAAATAGCAGCAACTCTCAAGCTCTCCGCATCAGGGTGATTGGAGTAGCTTGCACAGCATCGCCAGGGTCTCACTTGATTCATATTCACCCATCTTCCTCAGTATGTCCGCGCTGGCTTCCTTCGTGGCCTCGGCTGCGGAGCACTTTGGGAACTTGGTCCCTTGGGTTCCGGATACCTTCCATCACCCACAGCGACCTCAACCGACAAGCTGGGCTGCACCAGTAGCACGGGCAACCCGGAATCGGTCGTCACCATCGTCATGGAATCCGCATCCCTCACCTACAACCCCACCACTTAACAACAGCACCACCGCTTGCACACAAGACAGCATCACATCCCTACTACAAACTTTTGTCAAGACCGAGAACACAGTCGCCCTTACCGTCGAGCGCGCCGTCCACGTCACCGGTGGCACCTTTGGCGAAGGCCCGAGCAACCGCGCATACCCCCAGAACGCCACGAACCTGCCCGAGGTGTGTGCCGTTATAGTCAGCGTGATCAACAACACCGCCAGCGATGACCTAGGTTCCAGATCCAACTACCGCTTCGGGCTGTTCCTTCCCCCGGCCGCCGACTGGAACGGCCGTTTCCTGGCCGTCGGCAACGGCGGCCAGAACGGCGGCATCAACTGGCCCGAGATGGGCCAGGGCCCGCACTACGGCTTCGCCACCGTCTCTACAGACACGGGGCACAGTAGCAACGACGCCACGGACGGCCTGATGTGGGCGCTGAACCGACCAGACCGTGTATTTGACTGGGGATACCGTGCTGTACGAGGCTCCGTCGCCGTCGCCAAGCAAATCGTCAGGGCGTACTACCACGGCGGCAAGTCCAGGGCTGACGCTGACCGAAAGAAGAAGATGTGGTCGTACTGGTCCGGCTGCTCCACCGGAGGGAGGCAAGGCCTCAAAGCCATCCAGGACGACCCCGACAGCTTCGACGGCGCGCTCGTGGGCGCCCCGGGACACGAAGCACCTGTTCCCCTGGATCGCCAAGATCGGCAGGGACAACCTCCGCGACGGCGGCACCGTCATCCTGGACGCGATCGACCCGTCCATCATGGTACCCCTCGCCGCGCGCGTCCAGCTCCTCTGCGACGCCGCCGACGGCATGGTCGACGGCATCATCAGCGCCCCCGAGCGCTGCGCCGCTATCAACGTGACCAGCCTGGCCTGCCCCGCCGGGCTCCCCGCCGGCACACCGGCTTGCCTGACCCCGGAGCAGGCGGGCGTCGTGCGCAAAGTGTGGGCCGACTACTTCGTTTCCGACGGGAAAGGTGGCCTGCGCCTGGCCAACAACGGGTTCGAGGTCGGCTCGGAGCTGCAGTGGTACATCTTCCTGGGCGGCAGCGCGCCGAGCGACTTTGACACGCAGTTTGAGCGCTACCTCCTGTACAACGACACGGCCTGGTCGTGGCGCAACTTTTCAAACCAGGTCGTGCTGGACAGCGAGCGCATCAACCCGGGCCAGGCGACGGCCGACGACTACGACGTCTCGGCGTTCCGCGAGCGGGGCGGCAAGGTGCTCATGTACCACGGCCTCGCCGACGGCGTCGTGCCCTCGCGCTCCTCGACGCTCTACTACAACCGCACGCTGGACGCCATGGGCGGCGGGCGGCGCGGGGCAGGCGGTGTCGGCGTCGACGGCTTCCTGCGCCACTTCCAGGTCCCCGGCATGCAGCACTGCGCCTTCACGCCCGCGGCCGTCAACGCGCCGTGGATGTTCGCCGGCGCGGGGCAGGCCACGTGGCTGCAGCTGCTCGACCCGGCCCTGACGACGCCCGACGTCCGCGCCGGCTGGGGCACGCCCGGGTTCCGCGGCGACCCCGAGTACGACGCGCTGCTGAAGCTGATGGCCTGGACCGAGGGGGGAGAGGCGCCCGACAGCATCAACGCGGTTGCCTACAACGCCGACTGGTCCGTCTACCGCACGAGGAAGCTTTGTCCCTATCCGCAACGGGCAAAGCTCACGGGACTGAACCCGAACGTGGCGAGCAGCTGGACTTGTGTTGAGGGTTACAATGGTATCTGGTAATGACTGACGAGCGTGATGTTATGATTAAATTCTGTACAAAGTCTGTTCCGCCCACCCAAAGCAGCGTCGCGTAGTAGTAATAACTAGGCATTAATCCTTTTTCTTCATCTTGCTCTGGGGGATCTGTGGTAGCTGGCACTCTTCGGGGAGCAAAAATCGTAGATCCTACATGGTCGTCAGTTGTCAGTTTCCAGCTGGTTCTTTTATGAAAACCACCCCGCAGGCGCCATTCCAACACCAAAAAAACTCACATCAAGCTTCCCCGACATCTTGTCATCTCCGCCATCGATGGTGAACCTGGCCAGGTTGCTCTTCTTCTTCTGCAGGTCCATGATGCTCTGTCCAGTTGCCGATGTTAGTGCTTCCCGGGTGGGACAGATACCAAGCGCCCTGCTGGTAGCGGGTCGTATAGGCGAAATCGGGGTTGCAACTTGCCTTCTCGACCGACCCTCTGACAACATATCGCAGCACGGCCACCTCGCGCTCCTGGCCCATGCGCACGGCGCGCGCGACCGCCTGCTCCTCAACTGAGGGGTTCCATTGCGGCTCGACCATGTGCACGCGGTTCGCGGCCGTGATTGTCAGTCTATCGGTCGTGCAGCGTTGATGGTTTCGTCAGTGATCCTACGCATCTCGCTTTTCCATCGTAAACAAAGCAGGAACCTGCCTACCCGACCGCGCCACACCCAATGGTTAACAGGATGACTGGGATTTCTGGGTCATCGCTAAACGTCTTGATGATGTCGGCCCGGGCCTCCGCCTTGACCCTCCCGTCTATACGCACGCAGCGTATGTTGCTGAGTTGGAGCAGGTGCTCCAGGATGTCGAGAGTCGAAGTCCAGGAGGAGAAGACGATGCTGGTTTGTCAAAATTCTGGGTCAGCAAGTAATGGAAGCCGCACTTTTGGGTCCATACTCAACCGCACGTACTTTTTATCACCCGGTGACCCATTCGCAATGTTGCTCACTACCGCCTCCAGCTTCGATGACTGGCCGGACCATCCCATTGCCGGCGGAGAGGTTGGCTGCAGCATATCGACGTCCAAGACACCAGGCGATGTCCCGGATCTCGGCGTTGCTGTCCTGCTGGTCGGCGCCGCCGTTCCCACCCTCCGCTGGCACATGGAGCAGTATTCTTCACCTGTGGAAGCCAGCTCGCCTCCGTCGCACTGCTCGCATGGGCCATTGTCCAGGTCCTCGGCGGCCGCGTTCTTGATCGCAGGATCCGTCGAGCTGGGGTAGCTGGTCCCGGCTCCGGTTGATCTCCGGAATGTGCCGTTGTTGCAGAGCCGACGCAGCTGCATCATCACGTCGAACATGATGTTATACTTCTTGGTCTCGGCGGACGAGCCCCGGCCGCCGCTGCCGCTTACAAGCCTTTCCATCCGCTTCAGGCATTCCTTCTCAACAAGCCTGCGCTCTTCCTTCTCTGCCTCGGTCTGGTCAATGTAAATGACCTCTTCTTCTGCCTTGGGAAGATGCAGGCATTTCGAGCTCCGACGTAAACAGATCATTCTCAAGAGGTTTCTCAGATTGCGGCAGCGGTCCTGGTTACCTGCGTTCCCCAACGGCTCCAAGATATGAGACTTAAACTCGGACATTTGCGCAAATGGCTGGATGTCGAGAAAGTTGACAAGGGCGGCGAGGTCATTCAAGGAGTTTTGCACTGGCGTTCCGGTCAGGCACCATCTGCGCTGGCTCGTGAGGGCTTTGGCCGCCTTGAACCGTTTGGATGAAGGGTTGCGCACCCAGTGGGCTTGTGGGATGGATCAGACCAAGTGTCTTGAAAAAGTTAGGGGCACATTCCCGAGTGAAAGCATACCTTCATCAAGCACAACGCGATACCATTCTATGCTGTGCAACACTCGCGCGCTCTGGCTCCTCTTGTGGTCCTCTACAACCGTCGAATAGGTTGTAAGCACGATGTCGCTTCCACGCTCCAGAAGTTTCGCTGCGGATCTGTCTCGCTTGGGTCCGTGGTAATCCAAGACCACGATTCGCCCCTCGGCCTTGACGTGCCGCTGGATTTCAGTCCGCCACACGCTCATCAGCTGGACAGATGGAAGGATGACTAGTGTCGGCCCGGGCATGCGGCCCTCGAGAGGCCTCGGGTCTAGGGCGACAAAACGCCTGCTTTCCAGCTTGGTGGCCACAATGGCAGAGATGGTGGTTAATGTCTTCCCCATTCCCATGACATCAGCAATGATACCGCCCGTCGCTCCCCCGGCGCTGCCTCTACCGGCGTTAATGCTGACACAAAAAACCTCATTCATGCCGCGGCAGTGCCGTGGGTCCTCGCGTTTGAGAATGAACTCGATGCCCTGTCTTTGATGTGGCTTCAGCTCGGTGGCGATGTCGTGGCATTCGGCGTTCCCAGAGAGATCACCTGTTGAAAGAGAGGCCATAACACCCTCAATCTCGTCCGATAGCACCTTTGCTGGCGAATCTTCGACGACACCCACTAAACGGGTAATGTACTTCCGTTTCTTCTGAAAGAAATGGGGGTTCAGGTACTCAACGTCTCTGTCCAGGGCGTATGGATGCTGCAAGTACGCGTTCAGAGACGCTAACCTGTCACCGACCAGGTCTATGCAGCTTTCAGGTCCTAATATATTGATGGAGACGGGGAATATCCCTTTAGTTTTTGCCCTCCTGGCGTCTGCCGATCGAATCACGACCTGGAACGAGATGCCATCGATGCCGTCAAGCGCTTTGAGAAGTCGCCCTGTCACGATGTCAAGAATCCCCAGTTGAATGCCATCGACCGTATGGACCATGTGGGGGTTCGTGGAGCCAGGCTCTGCTCGGGCAGATGCTCGTAACTCGCCCGTTTTGGGTAGCAAGGCACGAGGAAAGGATCGATCCAACTTGACTTGACAATCCAATCCCTCGCCCGACTTTGATTGCCCGTTAGCTTCCAGGTACTAGATATCCAGATCCCAGAAATTCTTGCCTTGTCGCCCCCCTCAAAGGGGCACCGTATGATTGCCCCAAAGCATATTGCGGGCTCGGGGTCGGCTGCGGGCGCAGAAACAACTATGCAGGGCGATGTTGCACAGGAGGCGTCGCACATCTCAATGTCGCCATCTGTGCTTGGCAGTTTGAGAGGCGTGCTTGCAGTGGTATCCAGCTGCCACGAGGCATTGGAGCCAGCAGGCGACGCCGACAGCGGCGAGCGAGCTCTTTTGGGCGATCGAGGTGGGGGATCGTGGCTTGGGGCTTCCAATGTCCGCTTGGGCAGCCCAGATCCAGGCGTCTGGCTCAGTGGCTCGGCTAGCAATCTGACGTCCATTTACGATGAAGATTTTGTTGATGAGGATCGATGCCGCTCGAAGATGGAGAGTGAACAGCTCAGGAAGCAAAATGCATAAAGTAGTAGGTATGATGGAGCCGCGAATTCCCCAAATGCACCTCTCTGCTTGCACCCGGCCCGGCTACCCCTTTGGCTGCCTCGTGGCGTTTGCGCTTGATGTAGGTAGGTACCTACCTACCCACCTACCAGGTACATTTCAGCAGAACCTCGGACGCCCAGCTAGAGAGGGTGCAGTCAGGCTTGTAAAACACAATCCACATGCATGGGCCTAGCATCTAGTTGGGTAGGCAGGTAGGTATCTAGAGGTAGGTAGGTACATGTTTTGATGTTAGTGTCGCTACGGCTCATCCCGCCGTGGCGCCAAGCAGCGCACTTACATAAAGCGGCATGAAATGGAGCATCGGGCGAACAAGAAAAGTCGGCCTGCCGAATATCATTTGCTCAGCGTGCGGCAAGGCGTACTTCATAGTGTTGTTGAGTACCAATCAACCCGAGATCGATTGAGGAATGAGGCGGTGCTAGGACTGGCACTCATGATGTGAGGCTGGCTAGGCTTCCTTCCAGGCAGACAGGGAGATGATTGGATCACATCAAGTACCGCCTCTACCCAGGCAGAGTGCCTAACCCAACCGCATGCTGGCGCCAATGAGGATCGTATTGGGCTGCCGCCACCCTTTCTCGCGCAGACACTGCCCCAACGCCCAGCAAGCATGGAGGGGAACCAGATGCAGCTCTGCGAGCTACTGTCGCGCAAACTGCAGTCAACCCCTCATACCCCATACCCCCCTCGTGGATGTGCCGCACACCCGTGCGCGGAAACTCTCTCCTTCATGTTTTGTGTCGTGGCAATCATTACCCCGGTACAGAACTGGTTGACTGCATTTTCCCTTCTCCCTCGCTCTCGGCCAGTCTATACCTCGCCATCGCCAACATTCCCCGCTGGGCCGCATCCGCTTCCCTACCCTGCTGTCTTGGTTGCCACCAGACGACAGCCCGGCCACCTATGGCTCCATACGGGGGGCCAAGACCAGCGACGACCTCTCCGCCCCAACCGGCCACACCCAGCCCCAAGCAACGACACAACTCCCGACTGGAAACAGCTCTGGATGAGCTGAAGCGGGCTTTGAACAAAGAGCAAAGGGCAGAATTCGCCAAGTGCAGCAAGCAAGATGCCGAAAACGCCATTAAGTCCATCCAGGATATACTGGGCAAGCAGAGGCGCTTGCAGAATCTCGCGCGCTTCAACAAGATCCTGAGGATGCTTGGTCATTTGGCCATCATTGCGGGTGATGTCGCCAGCGCAGCCGGACAAGCTGGCTTTTTCTGGGTACCAACTTGCCGCCCTTGATGCCTCCATTCTCCCACATTTGACTAACCCGGCCAATCTCAACTCCTCACAGGCGCCAATCCGCTACGTCCTAGACCAGGTGACACCCACCCATTCCGTCATTTTATCCGGCGCTTTCCCCAAATGCTGATAATCTTCGGAACCCGCTCAGCTCATACGACGAGGAGGAGGAGCGGACTGCCTTGATAGAGTGGTGGATGTGCTTGCAAAGATATCGCACATTTTCCCCGAGATGGAGGATTACGAAAGTCTGTACTCGAAACATCCAGCAGTGCGCGACATCCTAGAGGACTGCTGCGAAACGATCATCAAGTTCAACATAGAATTGATGGAAGTCTTCAACAAAGCAGGTCGGTTCTCTCAGCACTCTCTTCCTCCCCTGACCCACAAGATAGCAAGGGGCTAATTGAACTGTGCAAAGGTTGGCGTGTCATGTTCGAGTCCTCCTGGGGTCGTTTTAAAAAAAACACAGCGGACATGGCGAGCACACTCGAGCGCAACAGCAAGCTGTTATCCGAGGCCAAGCAGACAGCAACCATGAGAATGACGCATCAGAACCAAGAGCTCCTCGAGCGAATGACCCAGAAATTGGAGGAGATACCTCAGCGCACCGCTGCCACGGATCGAGAGGATGCCAGAGACGCGGAACAACGCCTGAATCAGCTGCGGGATGTCATCAACAAGTTGGCACCAGCTCAATATCTCGATGACCAAAGTGACTTCCAGAGACGGCTGTACAGATCGGAGACAAAGGCCTGGCTTCTGACCGACGAGCGGTTTACCGCCTGGGCTGATCTCGATGACGAAGGCCATAAGGTTATGGACCTGAACGGTTGCCCTGGAGCGGGTATGCTTGCACCTTTGTTGCTGCAATCGCCTTTTTATCAATGACGCTGACAAAGTTATTCAGGGAAATCGATTCTGGTCTCCAGCGCCGTTCACCACCTCCAAGAACTTCAAGCCACACCAGGTCAAACACCTTTCTCCCTGGCGTATTTCTACTTCAGGCACAACACAGAAGACAGGACAACGTTCAAGCATGCTCTTCAAGCTCTGATCTCGCAACTTGTTACCGAGGAGTCTGATGGAGCCCTCCTTGATCATGCCTCCCAGGCTCTCTCTGCTGTGCACAAGCCTTCGCAAACCCAGCTGGCAGATCTGGCATCAACAGCAATTCAGGCCAAGCGCATCTGCTTTGTGGTTCTAGACGGGCTGGACGAATGCAACGATAACGACCAGTCTGAACTTGTTTGTTGGCTCAAAGATCAAACTACAAAGGGTGGCGACGCACCCCTCACCCTTCGAATCCTTCTCTCTGGTCGGAGGGAGGGTCGCCTTGACCGCGAGATTTCCCAGCTGCCTTCAGTCCTGTCAGTCTCTGTCGACAAATCTGCTAGACATCACGCTGGCATTCGACAATATGTTGAGGCAAAAGCAAGGCACATCCGGAACACATTTGGAGTTGGTGATAGGGTTGAGCGGAGTATCACGGAGAGGGTAGTGCCCCATGCCAAAGGTGAATTAAGATCGATGTCACCCAACCGTCCCTCCGCCGAATACCTTGATTAATTTGTTTGCGACATAGGCATGTTTCTCTTCGCCTTTGTCATGGTGGAATATCTCTCTGGCCTCGATTGCGCTCATGATCTGGAGGAGGAGCTGCAAAGTCTGGATTTTCCGGAAGGTCTTGATCAGGCGTAAGTTTACCCAGCCTCGCTCACCAGAAGCAGGAGCCAGCCCATCTTCCGCAATCTTGCCTGGCCTTTTCGAGCACTAACTTTGTGACATCTCCGCAGCTATGAACGTGTTGCCCGAAACGTTGTCCCCAGCGACCATGAGCTTGCCACTTCACAAGGGCTTAAAAATGTTCCATCTAAGGGTCGCAGGGACCGAGCTAAGAACCTATTATCATGGATATCGTGTGCTGTTCGGCCCCTCTACTGGCGAGAGGCTCAAGCGCGGTTCATGATCAATCCGCATGCTGGACCTGAGCGACTTGCACGCAAGAGCATGTTCGCCCATTCGCCCAAAAGGTTGTGTGGTTGTCTTGTTGACCTCACGACAGTCACTAGTGACGGACCCAAAGAAGCAGTACAGATTGTTCATCGCACCGCATCAGAGTATGTTGGAATCAAGATATCAATTTCCTTTGTCCCGGCACTAACTTCACATCTCAATCAGATACCTCGAGCGTAGCAGAAGGATACCTTCAGCCGGTCAACAACATGTCGATATGTTGACCTTTTGTTGCCAATACCTCAAGTCGCCCGCATTCTCCGCCCCAGTCCCCCAAACAATAAGAGAAGAGCACGCCACGACTGGGTACTATGCCTTCCAGGAGTACGCCGCAGCATACTGGCACGATCACGTCATGCTTCTTCGACAACATGCTGCAAACTTGCCGCCAGAAACAGTACGGCCGGCTCTAGACGCTTTGTCTGGTTTCTTGACTGCCTCCTTTCGAGCGGCGCAGGATGGGCAAGACAGAACTGCACTCCATGGACTTGGTCCTGACTCCAACCTCTTGGACAACGTTGCCGGATTAAATCCTGAGCCAAGCGAGCGGAACAAGCTCTTCCTCGTTCAGAGCTGGGTCTCTCTAACACGTGAAGCTATCGAAGCTGCTCGGCGAGGCACTCGCCATCTCCAAGATGCGGATCTGGAGAAGTTCTACGGCCCTGAACGCTTCAAGTGTCCACGTCCATGGTGCGACTTCTTTCATCTAGGCTTTCGGAAGCAGTCCGAGCTCGAGCAGCATATCGATGCCCATACCCGCCCATTCAGGTGCAATGTCGAGGGATGTGAAGTTTCGTCCCTAGGCTTCGAGTCCAAGCCGACGTTGGACAGACACAACGAAAGATTTCACAAACCTAGGTCGGAGGACGAACGTTTTCCGAAGGCCGTCTCATCTAAAGGAGGCCATCGCGCCGAGTTGGCTCGAGCGATCAAGGAAGGGAATCTTATCAAAGTCAAAGAGCTGATAGGTCCCCAGAATCTGAAGGTGGTGTTTCGTGAGGATATTCATGGGGAACCCATGACCGCATTCACCCCGCTGATCCATGCTATCAGATGCGGCCAGTTCAAGATTTGCAAGTACCTTCTCGAGTCAGGAGCGAAGGTTATATATCACCAAGGAAGAGCCACAGATATGACACCCCTCCGCGAAGCCATTAGGGCTAGCGACACAGCCCTACTGGATTTGCTTCTTAACCATATTCCTGAAATGGAAGAGCCTGCGCCAAACCACGAGACCTTGGATACTATTGCCTCTTTTTTGGCCAGAGGTTTGGAACTGGCCCTAGCTCTCGGCAACGAAGGCCCTGCTCTCTCGCTTTTGAAAAAGTTCAAGCTCGACTTCTTCTCTCGGTCCCCAGGCTCCGCCAGGGTCTGCTTCTACCACATCATTCGGTTTTACAACATGTCTCATTTATTCCCATTGCTACAACAACACATCCCTTTGAGCTTCGCCCGAGGAAACATTGTTGATGGCCGATCCATTCTCTCATTTGCGGCAGAATACGACCACCCTGAGATCATCACATCTATCATTGCAGAGGGAGACTGGGACATCAACGAAAGATGCCCACAGTGGAGAACACCGCTTTCCTACGCCGCGGAGAAGGGGAACCTGGCGACCTTGCGTGTGATACTTCAAGTCGAGGGGGTTGAACTCGGGGCGTCATGCATAAAGCGCCGGAGTCCTCACTACTACGCGGCATCGGAGGGGCATCTTGAGTGCTTACAGACCCTATACATTGCAACCTCTTCTGGGATCTACGGGTCAGACATTTTTTGCCAAGAACTCCGCCACTATGCGACTAATGCCGGCAAGGAAAGCCTGGAAGCCCTCTCAGAAATCCTCCTAACCCTCGCTGAATGGGCGGGCCACAGTGGCAAGACCATGCACCATCATGCGGTCATCAATGGGAGGCCTGAATGCCTGAAGGTCCTTTTCGACATCTTTCCCACAGGCAGCACGGAGATGCATACGGATGGGAACACGCTATACCTTCATGCGGTCATCAATGGGAGGCCTGAATGCCTGAAGACCCTTTCCGACGTCTTTCCCACCGGCATCGAGCAGATAGATGCCGATGGGAACACATTGTACCATCATGCGGTCATCAATGGGAGGCCAGGGTGCCTCAAGGCCCTTTTCGAAATCTTTCCCACCGGCATCGAGCAGATAAATGCCGATGGGAACACATTGTACCATCATGCGGTCATCAATGGGAGGCCAGAGTGCCTCAAGGCCCTTTTCGAAATCTTTCCCACCGGCCTCGAGTGGATGGATGCCGGTGGGAACACGCCATACCATATTGCGGCAGCCAAGGGCGACCTCGAATCCTTGAAAGCTTTATTGGAGATCCTCCCTACCGGCGACCGGCTGAAGGATCAAAATGGGAAAAGCCCGCTCTTTATCGCAGTCGAAAATCTGAAACTCGACTGTGTCCGATGTCTCCTCGCCTTGCCGGAAGGGGACGTT
Organism: Gaeumannomyces tritici R3-111a-1; assembly: GCF_000145635.1. Taxonomy (NCBI): domain Eukaryota; kingdom Fungi; phylum Ascomycota; class Sordariomycetes; order Magnaporthales; family Magnaporthaceae; genus Gaeumannomyces; species Gaeumannomyces tritici. The sequence goes on from NW_008804550.1 coordinate 1,747,293, forward strand.
GAAGCGACCTGCATTGATGACACAGGCAACAGTGCCCTGAGCTCACTGGATTCGCGATCTATACGACCCCGCGAAGTCGCTGCAGTCGCTGAAATTGCTCGCCTTCTGCTCGAGCGCATGCCAAGCCTACTTGATCTCTCGGACAGAGATGGGTGGTGCCCTATGCACAACTTTGTCAGTATCCAAAATTTCGAACCAGAGGCCTTGAATTGGGTAACGCGGCTCGCCCACACCGCCAATCCAAATAGAACGACTTTCACCAGCCGAGGCGATGTCCCAAGAGGAGTTACCGCACTAGAGATCGCCATTCATCGCCTGAGCCGCGTCACTTCTACTCACCAAAAGGTCATGTTGGGGATCGTGGAGGCGATTATACACACCGGAAACTTCGAATTTTCCGCGTTTGATCGAGAGAGGCGAAGGTCACTGCTTTTAGGAATCCCCTTCTGGCAACCCAGGCCCACAAACCTAACCCTTCTGGTTTCTCTATTCCATCATGGGTTTCGTCCCTTCCTGGCTGATGTTTTCGCACTGGACAGCCTCCTCGTACCATGGTTGCTCATGGCCGTGGATAATCTCCTTACCAAAACATATCTCGAGGAGGCAGAGTGCTTGGAGATGGTCGAGCTTGCTACGTGCACTGGACGGGATGATGCGATCGCAAGGAAGGCCTACCTCTTCGAGAGACACAGGGCCTTGGGCTTCGCGCTCCAGAAAGCAATCAATGGAGACGATTCCACCCAGCCCAACCCCAACTTGTTCCCGAGTTGTCAGGGCGAGGATATTGCAAAGGTTCGGGGATATATACCTGTGCTCTACTGAGAAAGTGGGCTTGAGGATGACCAGTGGAGCAAATCACCTGGGTTGGAGTCAAATGTCTGCAGTGAAGGGCTTGCATGTGTCGAGCTGGACCAAATTAGAGGGGGAACGAGTTTGGGGTGAAATGCGGCGTTTGGCGTACATGACGGCGAGCAGGATGACTACAGCGTGGGCTTAATTTCCATTTCTCTAGAGTAATTGCAAGACTATGTGAAAGATGCCGCATCATGCTCTGCCAGCGACGGTACATCTGTGGGCTTGGGTGATGCGAAGTCTGGGGGGAAGGGGACAGGGAGACCTACTCCCTTTCGGGTTTATGTGTTCAGCGATGTGTATTCTTATGCCCCTCGTGGGGGCGGTAGAAGCCAGGTGAGGGAATACATGCAAAGACGCAGGCGTTGACAGACGCGTACTGATGGCCATGGCATCACGGCAGGTGATGTTATCATTGGCCGGTTGTATTGTGGACAAAGGGACCCTCGACACCAGGGCACTAGGATAAGTATGTGGGCGCCTTCAAGGCTACAAATGAGAGCTTATTACAGGTGTAGGGCTGACTAACCCCTAGTTGCTACCATCTTTGCAGAACTCCCTATCCTCCCGCCAACCACCTCGCATCTCCTCACAGGTCCAGCCAGCTCATCCCTCGCTCGTCTCTCTGTTCCGGATCCACCCGCCTCCGACGGCGGGCTGAATAATCGACACCACGGCTGGCTGGGCTGTGGCTTCGCCTGGGCTCGCCGCCGCTTCCCCGAGCCCGCGCCGCGACGCGATCAATGCTGTCGTCCTTCCTCTCGGCCGCGACGACGACGGCGGGCCGCCCGTCCGACGTCCGTGGCCTGTGGCTGGCGGTCCGCGCCGCCTGGCCCAGGTTGTTGCTGCTCCTGGTGGCCCGGACGCTGTGGCCGTCGGTGTCCTTGTGGCCGCCGCCCTCCTCGATGATGTCGCACTGCATGAAGCGGCCATCGATGCACAGCCTCGGCCCTTCCATCGACACGGCCTTCTTCAGGGCGGGGAACCACGACGGCGGCCGCACGACCTTTGCGTCCCCTGACACGACCCGCCGCCCCTCGGGAGCGTAATCGGCTGTTCCTGTCCTGTCATGGCCGTAGGATGATGCAGTCCTCGGCGCCGTGTCCGTTACGTGGATCGCAGGTTGGCTCATTTCCATCGGGCTATCCCCCATACCCCACGTGCGCCCGCGCTCGAGATCCTTGAAGTTGCTCCTCAGCGTGTGGCAGGAAGCGCTCTTGAGCATGGGGCTCCGTTCGTAGTATTGATGTTGTGGGGGTTCTGTCCGTCCGGCGGCCGATCCCAGGCTGATGGCAGAGTCCGGGGACGCCTGGCGGCGAGATGTCTTGGACAGCGCATCGTTGTAGCGGCTCGGCGGCAGGGCTGACATTGGTGTTGTCGCGGCGCTCGAGCAGGCCGTGGAGGGCGAGGCGGATCGTGTTGTGGGGCTGAAGCGAGAGACGGGAAGAGGACCGCGCGGAATGTCGAGCCGCAGCAAGCTCGCATTGCGCTTCCGGGTTTCCGGGGCGGAGGATTCGTCCTGCCTCGGGGGCGCCGGAAGTGCTGACATCCTGACATCCTGTCGGGGAGGGGCGGGGAATGCAGATGTCCTAGCATCCTGCCGGTGCGACTGAGCAGCAGCGGCCGTGCTGATTTCCCTTCGTGAAAACCTAGACTCGATCGGGGTAGCGATGTGCTGCCGCGGGAAATAGCCATCTGTCGGGGTGGCAATATGCTGTCGTGGGAAGCGAGCATCTGTTGGGGTAGCAATATGCTGTCGCGGGAAACGAGGCTCAATGGCAGACCAAGGCTGCCGCCTCGGAGAAGGAGGCTCTGCGGCAACCGCGGATTGTTTTCGCGGTGATTGGGATTCCGTAGCCGACCTGGTAAACAGTGGCCGGGGTTTTGTCTCCGTCTCCGCCTTGACCTCGGGTCGTGGCGGGCGAGACTCGGGGATGGTCCTCTGTTCCTTTCTCAGACGGCGGGGAGGAGACGGAGGCTTGTATGTAACAGGTGAGAGAGTCGGGGGTTGGTATGTGAGGGGTGCAAGAGGCTGGATGTCTGCATTAGCTTCCTTCTGCTGGGTCCTGGTCTCGGCAGCGGCCTTGGATTCCTTTTGCAGGGATCTAGCATCGGGTTGGTATGTGAGGGGTGCAAGAGGCTGGATATCCGCATCGACTTCCTTCCGCCGGGCACTGGTCTCCGCAGTGGCCCTGGATCCCTTGTGCGGGGGCCGAGCCTCGGGGGCGGCTGCCGGCTCCTTTCTTGACGGACGCACGGGGGCCTGAGGTTGGTATGTGAGCGGGGCCAGGGAATAAAGCTCTGGCTCAGCTTCCTTCCGCTGGGTCCCGGTCTCGGAAGCGGCCCTGGATTCTTTTTGCGGGGGTCGAGCTTCCGGGGCGGTTGCCGGCTCCTTTCGCGTCGGACGCGCAGAAGCCTCGGCTTTGTACGTAAGCGGGGCCAGGGAATAAAGCTCCGGCTCAGCTTCCTGTCGTTTGGGTTTGGCCTCTGTGGCGGGCCGAGTTTCCGGTTGTTTGGGCTGGGGCTCTGTCGAGGTCCTAGTTTCCGGTAGTGCAGACCTAGCCTCTGCCCTCGATCTAGTTTCTGGCCGTTTAGGTTCCGTCTCCGTCGCGGATCTTGTGCTAGTTTCCGGTCGTACAGAGCGGGTCTTTGGTGCGGTGACGGGCTCCTGTTTCAAGCTGCGTCCAGTGGGGGCAGGCTTGTAGGTCAAGGGCGAGAGAATCCCAACATCGGCCGTGACTCGCGGCTGTGGTTCGGGTGTGGGAGCCTTCTCGGTCTCTTTCGTCGGCGGGCGAGCCGCGGGGGTGGCGTCGGGTTCCCGTGCTGAACGGCGAGCAACGGGTTCGGGCTTGTAGGTCAGCGGCGCCAAAGCTCCGAGGTCGGTTCCGAGGTCGGCTGGGACCTTTCGTTGCGACTGCGTTGCTGCAGCTGGTCTGGCTTCCTTTGTCGGGGAACGAAGCTCGGGAGCTGGGGCAGGCTCCTGTCTTGATCGACGCGGCGGACTTTTGGGTTTGTAGGTGAGCGGGGCGAGAAGCATTGTGGGCGGCAGGCGATTGGAGAAGGGCACGCTGCTGCTGGGATGGGAGCTGAAGGATTCCTGGGTCGGCTGATGGATGGGAGGGGTCCTTCGTGGTTCATCATACAGTTCCTTTCCGTTGAGCGTTGTGAATGCAGATCAATGCCTCAACTCGGGATACCCTCTGGATCTTGTACGGCAGAGTAGGCAAAGGCGACCGAGGAGAAACGGCTCACCGCGGAGCCGCCCCAAGACATAATTAACCCTGCCGACAAGCGAGAGAAGGGGGGCGACGCACACCGACAGAAGCGCCCACACACACACCCGTCGAGCACACGTGCGCTGACAAGGCCCCTCGTCAGCCGACGGTTCGCGATGCGGCCTTTTTGTGAGCTCCAGCGCCATCGCCAGCCTGGAGACCACTATCGAAGATGGTCTTGGGCCTCACTCATCAAACGGCCCCTGCTCCGCCATCCACCTCTGAAGCGACGCAGGAGGATCCTGTGGGGTGACAGCACCTGGGCAAATGAGTTTCGGGCGCTTTACCCGACCATCGGACCCGCAGGCAGAGCGCCCAGTTCGGTACAGGTCATCTGGACCTGAGGGTGCAAAGGCCATCTGCTCCCCTGGAGTGCTACCCGGACAACATCGAGCGCGCCGTTGTCTTGCCGATACCACTCTCGGCAGAGGCCGTCTCGTACCGTCGCTTCTGCTGCACACCTATTTATCAGCAGCCACCTCGCATATCAGACGAGATGAACACATGAAATATTATCATTTTTCTAGCCGTATATCCCGAGTATTGCATGCACGCGAGATGCGTCACTAACCACAAATCATTCAATTCATCAACCGATCATCCTGGCCAAGCCTCTGCCCGCCGCTAATCATAGAATACCAAGCATCGCACCTCGATGCTCTGTCGGCCCTTGGCGTCGGCCGGGGTGGCCGGGTCCACGAAGGCTGTGTGCGGCGTCATCCCAGCGAGGCCCTGGATCCCGCCCGGCCGCTCCTGGCTCCTTGAGTCGAAGCACTTGAGGAACATGGCCTCGTCGGGCGTCATGTCCTTCACGTAGTAGAACTTGTGCGCGTCACTAGGAGCGACGGCAAACGTCTCGCCCCCCACCACGTAACCCTCGGCCGATTTATGCGTACCAGGTTCGGGCGCCACCTCCTTGCCGCGGTTGTCACCGTCGTCGTCGGGCGGGCGTATGGGGTATAGCAGATCGGTGGCGACGAGGTCTGAGGGTTTGATGGTGCGCCAGTCGACCACGGCCAGTGGGAAGTCGGCCGCTGGGTGCCCAATTGGCCTCCACACGTTGATTATCTGAAATCTACCATTTATCAGCTCCTCCGCCTCGGCGGGGTCGGCAGTGTGCCGCCGCACTCGGGCCTCGGCTGCCCCGGGGGTCTGGTCGACGTGGACCTGCTGGATGGGCTTTCGGGGGCTGTCTGGGAGGCGGCGGCGAATGGTGTGGTCAAAGATGACAACCTTCTTGATGCCGGGCAGCTTGGCCCGCAGGAGGGCCTCGACCTCGGCGTAGTAGCCCTCTCGAACGGCGCGGTCGTCGGTAAATTCCTTCTCGGTGGCGGGCCAGTTGTGGACGGCGAAACCGCAGTTGTCGGTGGTGAAGTTGTCGAGGCCGGCGACGCGCAGGTCGTGGACGGGTCGCCTGCGCTCCGTCTCGTCGTACGCGGGCTGGTAGGCGTCGACCTTGCTCCAGGCCTTACCAGTCAGCTTGGTGTTGTCGATGTGGCGGAAAACACCAGTGGTGGTCATGGTGACGTGGGATGGATGTGCGGCCGAGGTGGCGGAGCTAGTTGGGTGGGTGGTCGTGGTATTGGCGTTTGGTAGCGCTGGCAGCACTGGCGCTGTGCACCAATGATGCTGGGTGTCGTCAGTGTGCGGGGGAGCTTGAACTTGAGCCGGGATTCAGCTGGGAGGCGGGAGAAGCTTGCTATCAGCTCAGGCAGGATCTGGGTTGGATGTGGTTATTTCTTTGGTCTTTGTTTGATATGTCCCAGGATGAAGATGTGCCTTTATAACACAACAACATCGCCGGCATTACTAAACACAAGTAAGTGCATGGCAAACAGGGCGACGATACACGGGGCGACCTACGGGGCGATCTCATGCATGCAAGTGCGGCATCCGCGGCGCATCAAGACATGCCGCTCCATTGCGTGACCCGAGTCGTGATGGCACCATTCATTATTCATCACCAAGACTTGTCAGCAAACAGCAAACCTGGAGGCTGCGTTTGAAGCCTCCACTCCAGGAGAAATGATCTCCCTCAACCCTAACCCATCCTGACCCACCGTGCCATCTCCATGTGGGATGAAAGGTACGAGGATTGTCCAAGGTTTCAGCACTTACCGTTTAGGAAGGTTGAAGTGGTAACATGAACAGGGAAAGTCCGAGGAAGCTCCATGATTTTAACGCTCCGTCCGACTTGCCCTTGCCCGTTGGCACAACCCACCCTCGGCGAGTTGTCTGGCAGCTTCCCCAACGGGTGATTGGGGCTTGCAGGAAGGAGGAACAATGGGTGCCTCTCGTTAGCCATGCTGCCATGGCAATGGTGGCGATGGACAGAAACTGGACATGGATCCAGCAACCAAACATCACCAGCATCAGCAAACCAAGGAGATTCATACCGTATTTCAAAGGCAGCATTACAAATCCCCACACCGACAACACTCTCAATCATGCATCTCTCAGCCCTTCTTCTCGCCGCCGCCGCGCAGGCTGCATCCCACTCGGCCACACAAGCTGAACCTCATTTGGCCGCGACCCAGCTAGGCCAAAAGTGCAGCCGCACCACTGCCCGGGCCTAGGCCTCCTCGGCAGATGGCCGACTTCGCCTCGACGAGGTCGAGCCTCCAACTCTCGGCTGCAGCACGAACTCGTCCAGCCCCGAGTGGAAGCTCTATATCAACGATGGGTGGAAGGCGAGCAGCTTCAAGCAGAAGGTCGAGGGTTTCGGCGCCACCGTGGCCGATGTGACGGTCGACGCCTACAACACGCTGCCCCCTGCGTCCCGGGACAGACTGCTCAATCTGCTCATGACCCCCGAAGGTGCCAACTTCAACCTCATGCGCCACACGATTGGCTCTTCGGACCTGTCGGCTGCCCCAGCCTACACCTACGCCGACAATGGCGGCAAGCCTGACCCAAACCTCGACTCGTTCGACTTGGGAGATCGGGGCCGCCGCATGGCCGCGATGCTTGGAGAGATGAAGAGGATGCAGCCGTCCATGGTCCTGGTTGGCACTCCATGGGCTCCCCCGGCTTGGATGCAGCGCCAAGAGAACGTGTCCTCGGTCCTGAAGAACACACTTGACCCTCAATATTACACCCAGTTCGCCAACTACCTCATCAAGTACCTGACAGCCTACAAAGATGAGGGAGTTGAGGTCAACGCCATCACAATCCAGAATGAGCCGGTGCGCAACGAACCGGGAACACCAAGCCTCTTCGTCTCTGAAGACGAGGCCTCTCGACTGATCCGTGATAGCATTGCCCCTGCTATCAAAAGTAGTGGTCTCGGAACCCCGATCTGGATCGGCGACCAGAACACAGGTACTTTTCGGACTTGCTCTCAACTAGCAACCTCGCGGTACACTACCTTCTGGCAGGTCTAACGTCCAAGTCTCTCTCCACAGATCAGATACAATATGCCCGAAGTGTTCTGATTGGAAACGGGGCTGCTCCCTTGGCCGCCGTCGCTTGGCACTGCTATGCTCCGGGAGAAAACTGGACGGCTCTTTCAGCCTTCAAAAGGACAGTTCCGGGTATCTTGCAATACATGACCGAGTGCTGGACTTCGGAGTTGTATACCAAATGGAACCAAGCATCGTGGTTCACCATTGGCCCCCTCCGGAACTGGGCATCGGGATCGATAGCTCGGGCTCTGGGCACCTTCTCGGCCAAAGGCCCTCGTCTCGGCTTGAAGGGATCGTGCGAGGCGTGCACTGGCCTATTCACGGTCGACGCCGAGAGCGGCACGTTTGAACTGCGCCCCGACTTCTTCATGATGGCCCAGTACAGCAGGTTCCTGCCCCGCGGAGCCAGAATTCTACGCGACAGTGGGAGTTCAATGGACGGGGACGACGAGTCGGGGATCGAGAGCGTGGCAGCGCTGCTTTCGGACAGAAGACGAGTCGTTGTTGTGGAGAACAGGTTTTCTCAGAGGATGAAGGTCGTCCTCACCACCAGGTCGGGCCAGGTCTGGACTGGCCATGTCACGCCCCGGAGCGTCACCACGTGGCTACTGCCGTCACGCCAGGAGAGGGGCTCGGCGGCAGCTGTCCAGCCCCCATTTGCACTGCTGTTTGCGCTGGTGATTGGTGTGGCTGTGTGTTTGGTGTAAGTGGATGGGTGGATGCATTGACCTTGTTGGGGAGAGGAGAGGAGATGGGGAAAACATTATCACTGCACCTTGACGGGTCACCTCATTATTAATTCTTGCGGCTAGGCACATACAAGGATAGGACGGTATCTCAGTCTTTTGCTGATGGCAGAACAAAACAGGTTGGGAGGATACAAGCCCGGAAACCTTGATCCATAATCGCGTGATGAACAAACTCCCAAGCTTGGCTCACACTTCAGTTCCTCCTCGGCCTCCTCGGCCTCCCTCTTGCCGGTGCCTCGTCGGGCGTCTCGGAATCGGACCCCGAGGAGCTGCTGTTGCTGCTGTCCTGCATCTGGCGCACGGGCACAGGCACGTCGAAGAACGACCCCGCGCTGACGGCCTTGCGCTTGATGATGATGTACTTGATCCCGCCGCGCTCCTTGGTGCCCTCCTCGTCCGACCGCAGCAGGGCCGGGAACACGACGATGCTGCGGCGGCCGCCCTCCTCGGCCATCTTCTTCTCCCCGAGCTCCTCGGGCGGCGGCTTCCACTCGAAGCGCCAGCGGGCCGCGTGGCAAAAGATCTTCTCGCCCAGCTCGATGGCCCGGCCGGCGACGCAGACGAGCCCGGCCAGGCGCGCGTCCCTGTCGTCGTCGGGCCGGCGCGCGAATACCAGCAGGACCTTCTCGAGCGCGTCGACGCACGGCTGCCGCCCCGCCCGCAGCTCCTGCGCCGCCGGCTGCAGGAAGAAGGCCGTGATCCTGCGCCAGGCCGCCAGCGCCGCCTCCTCCTCCTTGCCCGGCCCCGCGGGGGGCGGCGGCGGCTTCTCGTCGCCGCCGCTACCGGCCGCCGACGACGACGACGCAGCAGCCGCCGCGGGCCGCAGCGACTCGAACTTGCGCATCAGCTCCACCACGGCCGGCTCGAGCGACGTGTCGTCCGGGTGGCCGCACAGGTCGATGCTGGCGACCATGACGCGAGCGATGCAGATGCGGAGACCCAGGCGGCGGTGCCGCGGCGAGTGCAGCAGCGTCGAGAGGTCCTCGGCATCCTGGGCGGCGTCGGCGGTGGTGGCGGCGGCGGCGACGACGCCGGCGGCGCGGAGCGACTCGCGCACCAGCTCGCGCGACTGGCACACGCGGTCACAGTGGTAGAAGCGCCGCGCGTGCGCGTCGATGGCGGACCGGAGGATGATCCAGGTCTGCCGCACCGAGTCGTCGTCGGGCGGCTGCAGGAGCTTGTCCTGGAAGTTTGTGAGCGGGAACGGGCTCGGGACGGTGCCGCCGCCGGCCGCCTTGGAGCCGCCGCCGCCCATGGTCGGGGATGGGGTCTGGTTTGTTTTATCAGGCTCGGTTTGCGTCGTGTGTACTTATATGTTGGCACATTTAGTATGGAAGCCTCGCGAGGATAGGGGGATGTGGAACAAAGGAAAGGTTGATGGGGGAGCAGAGTGCAGCTGGCGTCTAGGCCTTGGTGGGCATGGCGACATCTTAAAAAAGGCACAGGGCAGATCTGATATGTTTACCGTGCGTTGACCGGGACGGGGGGTTGATGATGACCTGCATGAGGCGTAGGTTTCCCAGCAGAGGCCAAAGCCATGGCGTCACCGCGTCGACAGCAACCCTAAAGACCCCGAGGGGAAGCGCTTCCGAGCTTCCAGATGCCAGCGCACAGGCGTCACCCCGTGCTGGCAATCCCCATGATGCGACCGAGCCCACATGACGGGGCGTGCGAACCAATCTGTTTTTTGCTGGCTGTTTATGTCGGTGAGGGCCGAGCAACCAAGCTGGAGGAGGGGTGGGTGGTCTTGTTTCACTGCAGAATCGCGCTTCCAGTCCTGCAGCACCGTTTTTTCCTACTTCTGTTCTTCGCGCCACCTGAGCTGATGCCGACTAGCGCTGGTCGTGTTATTGCGGTGGGGGATGACTGGTTGCGCTGGACTCGGTGGCACGGGTTGCGATGGGGTGTGATCTCTGATGCGTGTCGCTGGGAGATCTGATGTTAGCTAGCGCGCGAGCTAAACACGCGCGTGCCCTTGGCGGTGGGTGTGCTTCTACTACTGACGAGTGTGTCCGAGCTAGCAGGCCACTCGTTGTCTAGCCCGGCGATCCGGTTCGACGCCAAGGCTGGCGACGTGTTTTGTTTCTCGGGCTAGAGGAAGGGTATTCCCGGCGTCCTGGAATGTTTTGCTGTCGCTGTCTTGCTCGCCGCTCTGATGTTTCCCAAGGAGCCCTTCCAACCCTTTTGAGTATTGCCAGTTAGTTCGCCTTCGGTTTTATTGTTTTGGACAAGTGGTAGCACTGAGGGGAATCATCTCTTGTAAAGGCCAACATTCCATTCCGAACCCGAATCCTCCAAGCAGGTGTCTAGTTGGATTTGTGCAAACGCTGTGGGTCGTGTTGGTGTGTCGATGTGCCCTGGGTTTGGCCTCCTGTAACGACAAACACGAATAACGTCCACGGCACGTTTTGGGGCAGTGACTGGTAGCTACCAGCCATCCTCTGCCTCCTGACCAGCCCCGGAAACACCCGGAGTCGCTCACTGATATGCAAGACCACATTCAAGTCAGCCGGGCACTAACAAGGCGGGTCTGAAAGTATGTCTGGCATCTCCTAGCGCGATATCCTCCGGGACGTTCGCGCGAGTCTCGGCAACCTGGAAAAATGGTTCGGTCGTTTGCGTCCACTTGATTGCGACGGGTACATGTTCCAAAGTGGCCATGGCTGCCTCGCTGCGGCTGGGGGCTTCCAAGAGCGACGGCAGTTGCTAGAAACCAGAAGCTCTTCGAACACAAATCACCACCTTTTCTCGTCTTGTGCATATCGACGCTAACCGCTGATCGGCCATCTTCGGTTTCTTGCTTTAGCGGGAGCAGCTCTTGGTTTCATTGGCCAAGACGGGTTCATGTCGCCCCGGTGCTTGGAGCAGTCGGCATATGGCGGAGACCCTACGGGTTTCCTGGGTATCAGGTTGCCTCTCGTCCCACTGGGAAGCAATGCGGGCAATGGCCCCCACACTCCATGTTCCGACAACTGCTGCCAAGAGCCAAGGCTATAGTTAATGTATATATCAGGCTCGACGATCAAGGGTGGGCGTATCGGGTAATTAGGGGTTATTACCAGCGAGTTGTCGGGCTGATGATGGCGGCTTGGTTTTCGGGGCGGCCAACACACGTGAGGTCTAGACAAGAAATGCATATCGACCTGACGTGTGCGTTGCGATTCGCATTTCGAAGCTGCGGCAGAGGTCTGCGGCAGATACAGTTTCTCTAGCTGGACTTGTTATAAACCATGTGTTTGAGCGACGGTATGCCGACGATAGTTGCTCGGACCTACTTCCTTGCCGGAGAACAATCACCATCACTGTAAACGGGGCCGACAAGAACACCGATACAATTACCGCAATGGGCTTGCTGACTCTCACCATGCTGGCCGCCATACTGGGCGTATCCGAAGCTGCTGCCCGGTTCGGATGCTCCACCGTCAGCGTCCAGCGGCTCGATCCCCTGGTTGAGCCGGGCAACATACCATCGGCCCATGTCCACCAGATTGTTGGCGGTGATGCCTTCAACGCTACCATGGACCCAAACATCGACATCTCCCAGACTTCGACCTGCAAGACGTGCGAGTTCCTTGAAAATCGCTCCAACTACTGGACGGCGGTGCCCTACTTCGGCGCCCGGAACGGCTCCTACCACTGTGTGTCGCAGTACCCCAACGCCTACCACGACCCCCAGGTCGGCGGAATGACCGTCTACTACACCCAGGAGTCTTTCTTCTCCAATGGACGAAATAAGATCACCGCGTTCAAGCCCGTACGTCGAAACCTTGCACCGCAACTGAATTTTGGAAAACGGGTACGGTCGACTAGCTGCTAACCTGAGAGAACAGGGCTTCCGGATGGCTGTCGGTGACCCCGGCACCACGGCTCGTCAGGTGGCTAAGAGCCACCCTGGGCTACTCTATGTCTGTCTGCAGAACGTCATGACGCGGTTCCCAGAGGCTCCCGACTTTCACACGAGGCCGTGTCCCGGCGGCATCATGGCCGTCCACCACTTTCCCGCGTCAGTGAACAAACCCAAACGACGCCGACCCAAACCTCTGAATCGCACGTTGCATGTCTGGCCCTGGCTCCTTGAGCGCGCAACAGCTGCTGGGACGGCAAGAACCTCGACAGCCGCGACCACCACTTGCACATGGTCAGCACGGCGGGTGAGGCCTTCGCCGTGCCGCGGCCCTGCCCGGCGTCGCACCCGGTGCGCATGCCACAGCTCGCGCTCGAGGCCATGTGGGACACGGCGCCCTTCAACGACCGGTCGCTGTGGCCCGAGGACGGCGGCCAGCCGTTTGTGTGGTCGCACGACGACCGGCTCGGCTACGGCACCCACGCCGACTACGTCTTCGGCTGGCAGGGCGACGCGCTGCAGCGCGCCATGGACTCGCCCTGCATGTTCCGGGCCTGCGGCGCCGCCGGCGGGCCCCTGACCATCCAGCGGCGCGGGGCCAAGAACGAGTGCAACGTCAAGAGCACCGTTACGGAGCAGATTGATGGGTGTAAGTCGCTGTGTTGTGTTTCGTTTGTGGTTGCGAGATTGGTGCTGATTATGATTTTGCAATACCAGGGCTGGATAGGCTACCGGGGAGGTAGATTGTCTCTGATTCTGGGCAGATGGTGGTGTCGTGGAAGGGGGTTTAAGATGCGAGAAGGGGGAGAACATGTTTCCAAATTTCTGCTTCAAACTTTTTGCTTCGCTGGGCTACCTGGTATTTTGTCTTGGCTTTTCCACCAACAAGGACACTCACGTGTGTGATCGGAATGCTATATATCTGTTCGCCAAACCATGTGTTCGTTTCCAAACGCGGAGCAGCTCCTCCAACTACGTGCCATTTTTATCAGATCGATCTGATAACAGTGCATCTCCACTACGCCAAGGCGCTTGACGCTATTCGATCGGCGCCGGACCAAGCATGGCTGTGGTGGAGACGGAGCCACCATTGGTGGCCCCAGGCGGCCGACATCATACCGCGATTCCACGTTTTCCTCACCATACAACGTTGCGGCACTCGGGATGGCAGATGGGAGTAGGCTGGCCGACAAATCTGGGGGGTTAGAGCGGTCAGTGTCTGCACTCCTTGCCTGGTCTAGACTAGTATGCCAACTGCCAAGCAACCTACAGTCGAGAAGGTACACACGTGACCTGAATCCACTGTTGCTGGCCTCACCCACGGGGTTTCTGGGAATCCCCAGGTAGATTTTCCCATGAGGAAAACACGATCTGATCATCAATCTCCACAAACCCCTCATCGGTTCTGTTGTGTCTTCAACCCCTGGACTGCCCACATGGCCCCAGCAGCCGCTCCTCAGCAGCCAAACGGAATGTCTGCGCGACCGGTTTATGACGAGGCCTCTATCCTTGACCTAGCCCAGTCATCCAAGCTCTGCACCCGGTGCCGTGCCATTTTCCATGCCAAGCCTCACCCAGAGTTTGTCTATGACCTGACCGCGGACACAATCTTCAATCGCCACGGGTTCCGCCGCCCTTACCATAGCGAGCGCGGCTTGGTGAGCGCGGTGCTCGACGTCGGTTGCGTGGTCTGCAAACATCTGTTCAATTCCGCGCCGGCCCGCGATGAATTTCTCGCCCGAGTCAAGGCAGAATGGGACGACATTGGACCAGACCAGATGGCATCGCTTTTCTGGGTTGGGTCGGGCTTCCACGATGGCCTTGGTGGCCCAGAAAATGGCAAAGATAAAAGATTCTTCACCATCCACATGGAGGATCGGCTCGAGACCCCGGACAACGGAGAGTACTGGTGTATTGAGGAGTATTTCACCGTCACGACATGTGAGTTGAGCTCCTGTGTTTTGCCGAACCTGGCTGCTCGTCCACCTAGCTCGAGGCTGATCGAACTACCTCCAGTGAACGCTCCGACTGGCTTCAAATTCTGCCCAAGACCTGATCCTGCGCAGCTCCCTGACCTCGTCCGGCAATGGGTGGCTAGATGCCAAACCCACGAATCGCACGAACATTGCAGGGCATACCAGGCATTGCCCCGCCAGGCGCCCCGGAGGGTGCTTGAGATAACTGACAAGGCACTGCTGCTGCGTGTGCTCCCTCGCGATAACTGGACGGGCACCTACATCACACTTAGTCACCGCTGGGCAGTCCCAGAACCCCCAAAACTCCGCCGAGAGAACGAGGCCGAGCTGCGATCCGCCGGCATCAGCATCGCATCACTGCCGCAGGTATTCCAAGACGCCGTCCAAGTCGCCCGCTGGCTGGACGTCCAGTATGTGTGGATTGATTCACTGTGTATATTTCAGGACTCTCTCCAAGGTATGCGTCTCAATGCGACATGTACACTAGAGATTGGCCAAATATTGACATAGAAGCCTCCCAGACTGGGAGCGCGAGGCTGGCATCATGGGCGGCATCTATGGCGGCAGTCTCTTCAACGTGGCAGCCATAGACGCCGACGACATGTGCCAGAGCGGATTTCTCGGGAGGCTGGCGAGACCCGGCAATGAGACCTTGCTCCCTGTTGTATACAGCCGCGGCAATGCCTTCGTACAGAGCCTGCGAGACGACAAGATCATCCCCGGCGATGACTGGCCGGAGGGCAGCGTGATACATCCACACACGGCCTTTGATCATCAGGTGCTCCAATCCATGCTCATAGGCCGCGGTTGGGTGCACCAGGAAATACTCCTTGCCCCGGCGACGCTTTACGTCTCGCAGAAGCAGGCGTGGTGGCACTGCACGGCTGGCACAAGTAGCGAGACATACCCAGACGGCATCCCTCCGTTCCTACAGCCACCCGACACTGCCGAGCTGAGAAACTTTATCATCAAGGCCCGCAACAAAGCAGCCGCAGCCAAGCGCAGCGGCGGAACAGAAGAAGACGCGGAGAGCACCCCAGACGACCGCGAGGAGACGCTCATCATGTGGCGCGAGGTGATCGAAATCTACTCCAAGGCCGACTTCACATACGCCCCCGACCGACTCGTGGCACTGGCGGGCGTCGTCAACGCCTTGGTTGACGTCCTAGGCGACTACTACTGCGGAATGTGGTACCGGCTGTCAGTAATGGGTGGTGGCCCCGATGGGGATCAAGGACAATGGGACGACTTCCTCTCGCAGCTGATATGGATGCACGCGCCCAAGATACCGCTACGAAGGGAGGCCTTGTCCTTTGAGGAAACGCCGCAACAGCAGCAGCCTGCTGCCGAAGGGAACCACGAAGAAAAGTCTTCGATAAAGACCCCCATAATTCCCACGTGGTCGTGGGCCAGCTGCCCGCAGGCAATCCGATACTTCCCCGGCGCAAACGGCCCGCGCACGCTGACGCACCTGGCGAGCAGGCCGCCGTTCGAGCGGCTCAACCCTTTCGGCTGGCCCATGGACCATGCAGCGGCCACCCTGCACCTGCGCGGGGCCCTGGTCCCCCTGTGCATGTTCCCCTATCCTGGAAACACCTCCTTTCTATGCTCCTATTCCCGCGTCAGCGACGACGACCATCATGTCAACGTTCACTTCGACTACAAGGAGGAAGAGGAGGAGGCAGAGGAGATGGCAAAGGAGTTGGGATTTGCGGGCCCTCTGCCCGGCTTCTACTTTCTGCCGCTCTATTATAGGGAGCAGGGCAACCTCCGGATCAAAGGCCTCGTCCTCAGGGAGCGGAGCCAGCCCCAGTTGCTTGGCTGCCCGCCCGACAGAAGGCTGTTTTCCCGCGTGGGAGAATTCATGCGAGGGCAGGTCCGTCCGTCCGAGGAGCGGAAGTGGCGCCTCAAGGACATGCCCGAGGGCTGGTCGTCGGTATTCGAAGACTTTGGGATTGCTAGATATCGGGACACTGGGCTGGACAAGGAAGACTTGTGCGAGGACCGGGTGGTGGGCCATGTGCAAAAGGAGCTCGACGAGATTTATTTAATCTAGAGACTTTTGATTGACGGGATACAATGGCCGTTTTTTCCCGGCACGCTTCCTTCCATGCATTGGGCGGCCTCTTTTGCGTCCTGATTCCTATTACATTACAGAGCTCCATATCTACCAACACCCGGCCCCGTAGCCTCCTCCCACCATTCCCATTCCCGTCTCCCCTCGGGGACAAGTGCAGGGGGTCAAGGGAGGGCCGACTCGCTACTGAACCCGCTTGTCGTACTCCTCAAACAACTGGCGGTACTTTGTCCTGATGGCATCGTCGCCCTTCCACACGTCGCGCGACAGGTTCTCGTCGGCGTGGCCGTCGCCGACGACGTCCGAGATCTCGGACAGGTAGACGGCGACCTGGCCGCCGTTGTGGGCCGCCTTGTCGATGAAGTTGGCCTCGTCGACCGCGACGACCTCGGCGTAGTACGGGTGCGCCAGCATGGCGGCCAGCGCGGCCGGGTCGCGGTACTGGAAGAAGGCGACGCCGTCAAAGGACGTGAGCGTGGACGACGCGGGCGCCTCCTCGCCGGCGTTCTGCGGCAGGATCTGCCCGAACGCGCGCATCTGCGAGTAGGCGTTGATGCCGAACTTGGTGGCCAGAGGGGCGACTTTTTTTTTTTTTTGGGATGGCAGGCGGGCAGGCAGGCAGGCAGACATGCATGGTAAGTTTCGTGTGGTGGTGGTGCGGGTGGAGGGAGGCTCTTGCGTGCGTAACAGGGATGAGGGGGAGTTTGGGGCGAGGGAGGAGGGGGGCCTTAGGGCCTTACCAATCGGCGCGTGGGTGCTGTCCCAGTGTTTCCAGAAATCCTCGCGCGACATGCCCGGTTTGCGCTTGATGTAACTCAGCAGCTGCATGGCGTTGGGGGCGGCGGCCTCCGAGGTGGCACTGGTAGTGGCGGCTGTGGTGGTAGTGGTAGTGGTCGGGACGGCCAGAGCCGGGTCCGCGAGAGCAAGGACCATGGCGCCGACGGCCAGGAGCCGCGCTGGAAACAACATGACAGGCTACACAGAATAAGAAACACAGCAAGGAGGCGGGAGTACCAAAAGAAAAAGAGCGGCTGTGAGTAGAGGGAAGAATGGAAGGAAAATGGAACGACGGAAGCTGCAGTTGGTGAGCTCTGGGGGTAAGTTTTATCACATCGGCCCGTGTGGGTGGCCATCGGGAGGCGGGTCGCGCCGATTGGGGCAATTTCGCTTCGGTTCTTGTCGCATACGCGATGATTACCATTGCAGTGAAAGTGAGGACGGTGAGCGGCGTTGGCTCACGCCCAGCGAATCCTCCCCGTGCCGGCCACTCGCATGCGAACAAGACACCAAGACCTTCCTGTTGGAGGGGGGCCCGGCGGGGCAAGTCATGCCTTGTTCGGGCATTATTTCGGGGAAACCTCTAATGTGCCCAGGGGCCGGCATCAGCAAGCCCCGGACTTGATGACCATTGTAGGTACCATACCATCTCGGCGCCTTGCCCTGTGGGCCGACAGCAGGAGAGAAGGTGTGATGGATGTTGCCCGATCACAGGCGAAGGGCCCAAACCGGGCGTGTCGTCCGGCACTCCCAGCCCCGCCGCCCGCGATCGATCTCCAGGGGATGTCTGGGGTCCCCTCCCCCGGCGGAAGGAAACACCGCCCTGCTCCCTTTTATAGTCAGATCCATAACCCGCTCCCGCCCCATCCGCACGGGAGCTTCCCGCTGCCCTAGCGTCGTCTGAGCACATCACCCTTTCTCCACGCCAACATGGCCGCCCGCGAGTCCTCGGTGGCTGGGTTCCCCGTCGTGAACGGCGTCACAGTATTCATCCCGCCGCCCGAGGGTTATATCGTCGACTTCTCGAACCCCCGGCGCCAGAGCGCGCTGGAGCACTACCTTGTCGCCGGCATTCTCGGCCCCATCGCCCTCGTCGCGCTCTGTCAGCGCATCTACACCAAGATCTACCTCGGAGCGGGCTTCAAGGTCGACGACTGGTTCATGTGTATTGCGTGGGTCAGTGACTGATGAGACTCCGAACGGGGCGGGGTGTTTGGAAGTTGGGAGGGATGCGTGGAAATCCGGCTAACGCGAGGGTGAGGAAAAAAAAAACACCCCAGGCCTTCTCGGTAGTAATGCAGTCGACGCAGATATACTCCATCAGCATCGGCGGGCTCTGCCACCACACTTGGGAGATGTCCATCGAGACGTTCGAGAAGAGCCTGATGGTGTCCTACGTCGCCGCCACCGCCTTCATCCTCTGCAACGGCTTCACCAAGACGTCCATCCTGCTCTACTACCGCGGCATCTCGCCCCGGGCCTGGTTCCAGCGCGCCATCTGGGCGGCCTGCGGCATGGTCGGCTGCTACACGATAATCATCGCGTGCATGCTGCTCTTCGGTTGCGACCCCATCGATTCGTTCTGGGTCCCCGAGCTGCTGGGCACGGGCAGGTGCCTCGACTCCAACGTCCTGTACATGGCCATCGCCGTCTCCAACATCGTCTCGGACTGCGTCCTCTTCATCATCCCCATCCCCACCATCCTCCGGCTGAGGATGCGCCTGGCCCAAAAGCTCGGCGCCATGGTCATCTTTGGCATTGCCAGCCTGACCCTGATCACCTCGGTCGTGCGCCTGCAGCTCCTGCCGACGCTGCTGACCTCGAAAGACATCTCGTGGGATGCGGGGCCGGCGAACGTCTGGTCGTAAGTGTTTGTCCTTCCTGCCCCGTCAATGTCCAGCCACTGACCCCGTCGCAACATCGCGGACCCAGAATCCTCGAAGCAAACCTCTTCATCATCTGCGGCTCCATGCCGACCCTCCGCAAGTTCGCCATCCACTTCTGGCCCTCCATCATGGGGGACTCGTCCAAGGACGGCGGCGCCTCGGACCAGAGGGGCCAGTCGGGCCACGCCGAGGACTCGTCGCCGAGCAAGTACGTCGGGGGACGCAACCCGTACACGCGCTTCGACCTCGAGACGCACAGCGGCGCCGAGCTCACCAGCTTTGGGGTGGCGCCGGCGGAGGAGTCCGGTCGTCCTGCTGGCCCGCAGCAGCAGCAGCATACGTACGGCCTCAGGGAATCTGTAGGCTGAGGGTGAGGCATCATCTAAATAGGGTATAATGCACAAACTAGTTTCGAATCACACCAGCAATGCTCGTCCACTGGTCTTTATCAGCTGGACCGGCGGCTCCGCTTTTGCGAGCTCCGCACACTTGAGCCGGGACCTGTCCCTCTCCTCTCGATAGTGTTGGAGCCGTCGTCCGCAAGGCTCAGGCGCAACATGTCCGGGAGGCCCTCAGGGTCCGGCAGGTCGCCTGGCAGGGACCGGTGGCGGCTGGCGAGGTGCCCAATCAGCTGCTTTTCCGCGTGGCAGGCGTTGTACCTCCACGGAACCTCCCGATCCAAACCGGTGGGCGCCAGTCGGTGCCCGGCAATAGCGCAAAGTTCCGTCACAGCGCCCGCGTAGTCCTTGACGTAAATCGGGGGGGAACCGACCGGGTGATGTCCTGCGGTGCCCAGGTAGTCCAGCCGCTCATAGCGGCCACTAAACGCCCCAGTGCTTGAGCTGGTGACGCCCGCCCCCTGATTCTGCGCTCTAGCGTGCTCTTTCAGAAGGCAGGCCATGTGCCACCTCTCGCGGCTACGCTTGACCATGTCCTCTCTGTAGAGGCCACATGTCGCCGCTCGCTCATCTGCGTTGTCTGGCAGTTCGTCTGCAAAGTCAACCACCAGCTTCCGACGGCCCTTGCCCGTACACTCCAGGTTGGCCTTGGCTCCGTTCTCCAGCAGGATCTCGACATCCCTCTTCCGGCCCCAGAACGCAGCCTCCAAAGGTGTCCGGCCGTTAGTGCCGGCATGTTTGTGTCCACCCCATTACTTTGGTCCTTCATGAACAATGGGGTGCTAGATGAAGCAGCCCTAGTGCCACCTCGTCCCGGGCCGCCTACCTGCCCTGCCCTGGCCTTCTCCCTCCACCCGCCCGCCCTACGGTCCTGTGCCGAGCCGTGCCCGCCTTTGGACATCCGGCCGAGACGCCGACCAGGAACGTCTCCCCGCGACCCGGTACCGCGGCACCGTCGGGCCCTGGCACACACGTGTAGTAGAGTTCGCACATGTGGAGACAAAAAGACAAAAAAATATCAATTCAATGCGCCTGTCCTGTCCTTCGTAAGCCCTGTCGTCCAATCCCAAAATGTGTTGCTCTTCTCGGCTTCCCTGCCGCAACCTGCTTGGGTATCCCAGCCTCGTCTGTCCCGTGTTCCAGTTTCCCTGTGCTTCAAATGCTTCAAAAGACACGCCGGTCCTGCGCCCCTTGCCCGCGCGTCGCCCCACCTAGTAGCGACGCGACATCTCTCTGTACTGGTCCCCCGCGCGCCGCTCCACCCTGTACGGCTGCTCCTCTGGGTACTGCGGCTGCCGCTCCCTGCTGTAGTCGTGGTCCTCCCGGCAGCGCCGATCGTCGCGGTATATCGGGTCCTGCTGCCCGCCGTAGCTGCTGCGGGCGGGCGAGACGTGCCGCGCCACCTCCTCGCCGCGGTACCCGGCGTACTGCTCAGGCGCCCGCTGGCCCCGGGACACCGGCCGCTCCGCCTACTGCGCGCTCGTCGGGTGCAGGCTGCTGCCGGTCGTAGTAGTCTCGCTGTGGAACCGCACGATCCGTGGGGGGCGCCGGGCTGCGCTGCTGGTTGTCGTAGCCGCCGCGCTCTGCTCGCTGCCTGCGGCGGCGGCTAGGGGGAGTCGCTTCTCCAAGTCGTGAACAGACTGCATGTCTGGTGTGGCGAGCACCCATTGGAGGATGAGTGTCCAGAACTGCTCTCGCCCCTTGACCCTAAGGTTATTGATGTTGATGTTGTAGATCTTTGACTTGCGCACATTGATGATGCGACTGACATCGTCGATGTATGCGTGCAGAACCCGCAAGTTATCTCCAGATACAGTTATTAGCGTAACCTGTGGTTGGGTTCGGGTTAGTCCAAGTCAGACATGGTGCAGGATTGCTTGCGAACCTACCGGAACGACGCGAAAACCCTCGGTGCTGGTCAGGGAACACTCGGTGCTGGTCAGGAAGCGGTGGATGGCGAGACGGAAAATCGTAAGCAGCTCCTGGGCAAGGAGGTCATCGCGCATCGGCGACATGCACGCAAGGAAGGCAACCGAATGCGGCGCAGATGGAGGCTCTAGTTCGTCTCCGCTCTCCTGGTAGTCGAGAACCCACTCGATTGCGAAGTAGATGCCATCCATGTAGCTCTGCGGGGTATCTTTCATGAACGGCCAACGTCCTAGGCTCGGGGAGAAAAGCGTCTTGCCCTCGCAACCGAGCTCCTCAACCAGGCTACTCACTTTGCCGGACAGGCAGGACGCTGCGTGGTACCGATCGGACGGGTCTGTTGGTTGACCGCGGACAACAAGACTGGACAAGTCCGGCAAGTCCGGCGAAGACGTTATCTCGCCCAGCCATTGCTTCATCAAGACGGGGTCGATGGGCCGGACAAGCAGAAACTTGGCCGGGTCAGTCGACGGGCTCGATTCTTCGAGGTTGAGCTCCGAAATGTTCACACTGAACTGTTTGGCGGTCGGATGGTTCCCGACGAACCTCCAAAAATTGTCGTCGAGACTCGTGTCCCAGTCTGCCGTTTTGCGTCTGTAGCTTGTGATGACAGCGGTCATGTCAAGCCCAAGTTGCTCCTGGCGGAGGACGTAGTCGGGATAGGTCGTGGATGCTATGGTGGGCTGGGATGCAGGAGGCTCTGACGGTGGACTGGGCGGCGGTGAGGATGAGATTGGGGGCATCTTGGGCGGGATGCGGGCGGACGTCAAGGAAGACGGAGCAAGGTCCAAGGCGTTTGGAAGGGCGCGCGAAGGAGCAAGGCGGCGACCAAGAGTTGACGGTAGCGCAGATGGCCGCGTGTTTCGGCGTCAAGTGTTGGTTGGTGATGTGATTGATGTCGGCGGGGGAAAGTTTGGGTGGGGACGGCCGTGGGCGCCAAACGACGCAACTGGTGCGTCACACTGGGCGCCTGGTTAACTGGGGGACAGTGTGCGAGTGTCTGGAGCAGGCACTGTACCAAACTGCGGGGCCCATGGCCCTGGCCAAATGGCAGATGGTGGGGCCGTTGGCCAGTTCCCAACGCCCAACCCCTCGCGTTCCCAATTGGGATAAGCCCAATTGGCGCACGCGTGGTCACCTGACAGGGTTAGGGCGTGGGCCCACCAGAAGAGTGGGTCCCGGATCCTTCCAGGCAATCACCCGTGCGAATAGCTTCTATACGCACAGGGGCCTTAAAAGCCGTGATACTGCTCCAAAAATGACAAACCTAAAACGGCGCTTCGCCCAAAGCTCCTTTGCAGCAAACCGCCGCTGCAAATCTTGAACGCACGAGTTAACCAAAGCGGAAACGGGCAGCTTTGAAAAAATGGGTGGGTGGTGGGAGCTATCCAGGTCGCTTTTGCCTTTTGGCTCACAGCTTCCAGGTCGCTCCTGCCTTTTGGCTCACAGCTTCCAGGTCGCTCCTGCCTTTTGGCTCACAGCTTCCAGGTCGCTCCTGCCTTTTGGCTTACAGCTTCCCAAAGCAGCATGCTGTTTGTGATTCCAGGCGTGCTCAGGATGACCACCCCAACATCACCAACTGCATCGCACCAACTGCATCGCACCAACTGCATCGCACCAACTGCATCGCCTCGAGGAAACCCAATAGATTGTCATTTTGGGCTCAACCTCCATCAAATCTCGCGGGCCGTTTACGAATCGCCTCCTTCAAGTTATCTCTTTCACCCAGCGCATCAGCCAAGCCTTGTCCGCCTACAACGAACCTACACTCTGTTGCTGCATCCCTTCTCCCCGCCCTCCACCATGGCACTCCCAACCCAATTTACACCATTCAAACCCACCGACCACCGCGACTTCCCGGCTACTCCGAGTAAATGGGAGAAACGCATAGCTGCATGGGACAAAGCCATAGCTAAATGGAATGTATCCGCACCTGCAAAGGGTTACGCACCCGCGAATGCCGGAAAGCTAAGCGGTTATTCACTCCACGATAACCCTCCATATGTCCCCATCAACTCTGGCTCCGAGATCGAGTGGCCTCAATTCTTGCTTCTCCGCGTTTTGTACACCAAATCCAACGCTGCAGACCTCCAGGCCAAGGTCGAAGCCGGAACACACGACCTCTTTGCGAAGGCATCATACGACAGCGCCCGGGAATCCCTCAAGGAGAACGCCGAGTGGAATGCGTACATCAGTGATATCGAGGGCGCCAACCCCGGCCAAGAGGGGAGCTTCCCCGACCTCGGCCTCTTCACTATCCCGAGATATCACCAGCTCGCCACGTCCGAAATCAAGCTCCGCCCGACCGATCAGCCACCATCTACCTACGTATTAAGGCCCCGCACCAACATGCCCAATTACGCCGATCATGCCGCCGCCGTCGATGCTTTGACGTCAGGGGTGGCAAGCTCCGGGCTGGTGCACCGGGAACGGAGCCACAGCTCCTTGTCGGGGAAGTCGGCAACCACGCAGCTCTCGGAACACTCCGCAGCCGGCAAGGATGCGGTCGAGATTTACCCCAAAGCCGAGGACGAGCAGATCGTCAACACGGCTCTGATCGACTACTTGATCTCGATCACGATCACCTGCAAGGACGTGAAGGGGGGCTGGACCCTCCACCGGGCCGCGTTCATAGCCAACAACATGCAGAAGTCACCCTATCCCAAGACCTACGAGTCCCGCGTCGACGGCTACTTCCAAACGTGGAGTGGGCGCAAAGCCGCCATTATCGAGGTGAAGCCGTTCATCCGCTCCTGGGATGAGCCGAAGATCAGAATGCAGGAGGCTTCGCAGATGGCGGCCTGGATTAGCCAAGAACCCCCAGAAAGCTATCAGAAGGGCGGCAAAGCCAGGTAAGCTTTTCTTTTCTTTTTTCCCTCTCCCATTTCCCATTTCCCTCGTTTTACAACTAACGCCTTTGTGAACAACCACCTTCAGACGCCTGTTGATTGCCCAGGACAGGCATGAAGTCTTCCTTACCATCGCCACATTCGACAAGGCGTACGTGGAGTACATAAGGAATGAGCCCAACCGGAACCGGAGCGCCCGCACATTCCTTTGTCTCAAGCAGTGCGGCCCCTTTACGATAACTAAATGCCAGGATATGAAGGTATTGTCGTATTTGGTGCTTGGGTTCTGCAGGGCTGTATGCGCACCGGGCGGGCTCGTCGGAAGATAACAAACGTGCAGCAGGACGGGAGACTCGGGGGCGAGGGGAGGGAAGCAGTAGGCAGGATGGAAAGAATGACATGCTTGACAAGGAATGGGAAGGTTGATCAGGGGGAGTGCTACATCACCCCGCATGTATTGCTATTCAACCCCAAAATGGCGGAGTCACCGTGCAGCACAAACTGCCAAAATAGCATACTAGTTTGGGCGGGAAATCCGTGCTTTTGCTGGTCGTTCAATGCCTGTTAAAACCCAGCCTGCCTATGCCGCCTGCGCCTGCTGCTGCCCTTGCATCTCCTTAAACCCCTTCAGCATCTTCGCAAGCCTACTGCCCGCATCCACGACGAGACCGAAGAAACTGCCAAGTTCGACGTCCCCCTGCCCGAGGGCGACAGCTGGGCCGCCGGAGGAAGGAAGATGGGGCTACCCTAGACAAAGCCCGACGCCGTGCTGGACCCGTCCGACGCCAAGTGCCGGGGCTACAGGAACAAGAACACGGCCTGGTGGGACAGCTCGCAGATCTACAGCTTGTCCGAGGCCGTGACAGCGCCGCTGCGGGGACAGGAGCCGGACGGCACGCTGACCTTCAATCCAGACGGCATGGGCGCTTCCTTGCCCCGCGACGCCCAGGGGAACCCGCCCACGGGCTTCCACAGCAACTGGTGGGCCGGCATGGAGATGCTGCGCACGCCTTTTGCGCTCGAGCACAACAGCCTCTGCGACGAGCTGCGGGGCTTGCACCCGGGCTGGACGGGGGACCAGGCCTTCGACAAGGCGCGGCTAGCCAACTGCGCGCCGATGGCCAAGATCCACACGGCCGAGTGGACGCCCGCGATCCTGGCGCGCCAGGGGCTCGAGGCTGGCGTGAACACAAACCGGTGGGAGCTCGTCGGCGAACGACTCACCAGGCTCGTGGGGTGCGTGTCCGGGACGAGCGAAATCATCTCGGGGATCCCCGGGCAACGCCGCCTTCTTTTCCGCTTCCCAGAGAAACGGCTAGCACGTCGCTACAACTCACATGCGGGACCTCGCCTTTGAGGGGGGGGGCAAACCCCTGGAGGATGGAAAAGACGCCTTGTCGCTCACCGTCCACTTCTACTCCTTCGGCGTCGACTACTCCGGAACAATCACGAACTATAACTACCCCTCCTTCCTGCGCGACTTCACCGACCCGGACGGCGTCCGCCGCGACCTCGGCACCATCGGCATCCTGCGCAACCGCGAGCGTGGTGTCCCGCGCTACTGCGAGTTCCGCCACCTGAGCGTGCCTCGTGCGTTCCTCGACATTACAGGCCCCCAAAACAAGGAGCAGGCGGACCGCCTGTCTGAGGCCTACGGCGGCGACGTGACAAAAGTAGACGCGGTCGTAGGTTCTCAGCGAGCCCGTCGTCCCCGTGTCCGGGTTCAGCGAGACGGCGTTCCGGATTTTTATTTTGATGGCGTCGCGACGCCAACAATGGGACGAGGACACGGACACGCGCGAGCGCTTGCGCTGGGTGCAGGGCACGTCCATGAAGGACGTGCTCGCGCGGCACTTCCCGGAGCTGGCAGGGACGCTGGGGGAGAGCGAGGAGGTGTCTGCGCCGTGGGCGAAGATGGAGGGGAGCAAGGGGTACAAGGGGAAGGAGGCGAATGCGCCCGGGAAGTAGGGGGGCTATGCGGTACGGGAGGGGTTAGACATATACTTAGTTGGGCAGTATACAATCTTCTAATAGAGCGTGCTCGGAGGCGCTATTTTGGATGAAAGATGGTCGGGCGGAATGTGCATATCCTTGGGGGGATACCCGCGTGCCAGCCAGGAGACAGCCACATTTCCAGGAACAACACCACATGCGGTCCCAGCTCCCCAGAGTCCGTTCGTCGCTGGGTAGATGTCACAAGGGTGCAATGCAGGCTTGAGAGGGTGATCTCTTATTGAAGCTAATACTCTTTTATGGCCTCAAGAGATGCTTAAGGAGGCAGAGTCTGCTGAAGAGTCAAGGAGAGGAGGCAGAGATCATATAGAGGGGTTCCTGTGGGCCGGGCGCTCAGCCCGGCCCATTCCCGTCCTAGCCGTCCGATCGATGGGTCGCCTCATTGCATCGGTTGGCCCCGCTGATCCGGCGCCTGATTCCCGCATGGGGTTACCCCACCTCTGGGAGCCTGAGGCTATTCCCAGATGGCCAGGATATCTCCGTGTGACAGTAGACGGTCCCGTGCTCTCCCGTGCTCTTCCCCGCCCGGCCACCCCCGTCGTCGTCTCTCGGGGCGGCGGGAATGCGGAACCTTCTGCCGCCTGCCTCGATCTTGCGGCCCTCACCGTCGCCACCAAATCACCCCTTCAACTTCAGCGGCGGGGCCCCGCTTGCCCGCCTGATAGCAACCGAGATGGGGCGTTCCCAAGGCTTTGCTGACTGCATACACGACCAGGCCCCCACAAAGATTGATGTAAGGGACCTCTTGATGCAAAGTCCCTTTTGCTGACTGCGCATACTGGATGAGGTGAGCGACAGATAATTATACTATGCGAAGTCAGGAAGGTACACGTTGTCTCTCGGGCTATATAAAGACGCGCTCCGAGGAAAGACAGCGCGAGAGCAAAAGGGCAGGACACAGCTCCCAAGCAGCAGCTGCACCCGAAACAAATTTGTTGGCGCCTCTCTCTCAAACCTACCAAGATTTCCCCTCCAAAACCTCTGCAATGCATCAAGCGTGGCTCTCGGTCGCAGCCGTCCTGTCGTCCTTCGCGACGGCTGCCCCAACATCCGGCACCGGACTGGGCACCACCATCCCCAGAGCTCCCGCCGCTCCCTTTTCCTTCGCGCAGTGGGTGGAGGACATCATCGCCACGCCCGAGAAGGCCCTCACGCCGGAGCAGGCCGTCGAGGCATGGAACGCCACCGTCGCCACCATGGATCCGCGGGGCCTCGAGAAGCGGGTAATCTGCAATAATGTTGCGGGTACTGAGGCATCAGTAAATTTTCCTTCTGCAGTAAACAGAAAACTTACGACTGATGTGACGGCGACCGTGGCATGTCGTGTGCCTACTTAACCCTTCTTATTTACAGGTCCCGGATGCCATCATCTGCATCAACTTCCTCGCTGCCCTGGGGGCCACCGTTGCGAGACCCACACGATATCGCAGTTTGCGTACTCGGGCAGCAACCCCGGCGCGCGGATCGTCGGGGTTGGAGCCGGCGGGGGGGGGTTTCGAGTTCCAGGTGGTATGTTTTTATCAAGGCCCCCCGGCTCCCCAACAAACCGTCGACTTTTGTGGACGTTGTGGTGATGATGATGATGCTGACAACGCGGATCACCACGACAAAACAGCCAGGATGTTGCCAGCACTGCCGGCCGGATCATGGACAGCTGCACCCGGGCTGGTGGCCGAGTCCAGGGGGTTGAGGAAAACCCGTGGGCCACGGGTGTTGGTATGGCGGTTTATATCCGCAAGTCGTAGTTTAACAAGTTTTCATGGTGGTGGGAAAACAGCGGACCGGCCAGGTAGGCCCAAGCTTCAAAGACGAGAGTTTCAACTGAAACAACTTTGGTATATGCTATGATAGCCCGAATTACCGCGGCTGCTGGCACCACCTTGATATGCGTGGCTAGTGATACGTGCGGCTAGCGACGATATTCTTCATTAGGGGTTCAACTACACGGACAGCATTTTGAGGGATGGGAAAAGCGGGAGTTAAAGCGCTTGAAGACATGTATAAGGAGTTTGTTACGTCGCCGCATCGAGTTACCCCACACTGGATGCAAAACCAAGACTAGGCACACACACGTTTAAAGCATAATTTTAGGAGCTTGTTGTTTGTTCAATTTCCCGGCCAAGGATTTATTTTGAATTTCTGTCTAAAGGAGTGACTCGAGCTAAAGGGAAGAAGAAAAACTTCGTGACAAAGGGAAAGAAAGTCTTGTCTCTTCTCTTGATATCCGCCACCTTCTCTGGCTTGTGCTGAGTCACAAACCATCTGTTGGCTGAAGAAAGGGCTAGTTGAACATTAGCTGACAATCAAACTCGAGTTCCGGGCGCAGCATGCCTTTTTCTGTCTTACCGGAAAGCAGGTGTGCTGTTGTCGAGACCCCTTAGGTGCTGCCGACGCAGTTCCTGACGCCATCGCTGCAGACGGCCTAGACTCGGGAAATGACTTGAATTAGCTTTTTCCTTTTCTCCCCCCGCAAGATTCAATGGTGCGCAAAGAGGGCATACACGGTTGCCGCCTCGGCAAGCGTAGTGGACGCAGTTGCTTTGGCAGGAGCGGAGGCAGCCCACCGGCCGGATGCGGACAGCACTCGGGCAGTTAAAGTTGCAGGTCTGCCGGGCGATCAGCTCGCTGATCTCGACCGGCTGCTCGCGCGAGATCAGCTCGATATCCTCGACGGGAGAGTTGTCAGGGACGGCGGCGGCGGCGGCGCCCAGGGCGAAGACGATGACGGCGGAGAACTTCATTTTGTAGAGAGGGGGGTTTGTCTTGAAGAAGCTTGATGCTGTCTCGTGAGGATGGAGCTTGGAGGGGGCAATGCGATCGGGGATGGCTGGCCTGAGGAGAAGGGAGAAGAAAAGAGATCAGTCCTGGGGCAGGCCGTCTGGCTTTTTATACACGAGCAAGACTCCAGCAAGAAGCTGTTCTTGTCTTTTACGAAAACACTGTCTCAATCGAAAGGCGTACAGCTATAGCTCTTGCCCGTCCCAGTCCAGTTCAATCCTTTACGTCGCCGCGGCTACATCAACTTCGTCGTCTTCCGAAAGTCGAGGATAAGCTTACACGCAGAAAGTCGGGAGGAGTTGGACTTACCGCGGACATGCACACAGCGGTCGATGCTTGTTGCCTATTCGGGTAGACCGATCCACTCGTGCGCGTGCGGGGTTTCTACCAACAGCTCGATTGCTGCTAGGCCGCGTAAAATGGGCCGGTGAATATGCAGGTAAGACCAGCTTGCAGGATCAATATAATTACTTCTCGGCTTTAGACCGATTCCCGACAGCACCTCGGTGGAAAGGGACACACAATACAGCCTAGCTCCTGCGTCCTGCCGCCTCTCGGCAGTCACTCGACACCCTCACGGTAGTTACCACAGCCAGCCCGTGTGGTGTCGAGGCAAGTGTCCGCGCGGGCACGGGCGGGAAGTCCGACACGCGAGCGCAACGGTAAGCTTACACCTAAGCCCAGAGGCGGGGCTCCAAATAAATTTATTGCCCTTCTTCGCATGCATGCAGCAAGTTTCTTCCTCCTACGTCACGCCGAGCATGCACCACTCGCTATATAGTTTGCCCAGGTAGGCTTTTTAGCCTCATGTCCCGTACAGAAAAGCTGGGCTTGGTGATTGTATGCCCAGTTTGGCAGGCTTAGCCCCGAGCAAAACTGTCAGCGTCCGTTCCGATCTGCTGATACTACGGTAGCAGTGCATGCGGTCAGCGCCAGGTCATGCCAAGCCGAAGGACGACGAGAAGGAGCAGAAAGAGGAGAAGGAGAAAGAGGCGGAAAAAGAGGAGGAGAGAGGAGGAGGAGGAGAAAAACGAAGAGGAAGACGAAGAGGAGGACGAGAAGGAAGGGCTTGGCAAATGTCTGCTTGCGATTGGCGTCCCGAGGTTGTCACAACAGATAATGGGGCCCCATGCATAATTCGTGCAGGTGCCTGCACTTTTGTTTATTTTGGCCGATTTGGTATTTGCAACAAAGGTTACAAGTCTCGCCACTGCCCGCTCACGCCACTATCTCTAAACCACAAACGAACTAGCGTCGCCTATTTATCACCACGTACAGGCCTGACGCTGACCAGGCCCCCCGAGCTGGGCAGCCAGCCACCGAGCCTCTGTGACCATGAGACAGCGAAAGGGCGCGCCAGCCGCGGCGGCCTCCAACATCTCGATCCCTCAGCTTCCCACACGCGAAGGCTGCGTCGTCGACGGTAGCTTCCGGGGAGACGGACAGGAACGTCCATGCTCCACGGCCCCCCAGCTGGCGCCTGCCCATCCAAACCCCCCAGGGACCGTAGCGGTGGCTGCGATGTAGCTGCGTGGGCGGTGCTGTGATCTCGACCTTGAGGGGAAGGGAGGCACACACACACACACTCGCCCGGGGGACCCGCGCCGCCCTCACGCAGCGAGCTGCGGTGCATCCCACACGCCCGCCGCGCCACCCGCCTTTTAGTACCGCCTGCAGGAAGGCCAGGGGCTATACCCGCACGATAGTAGCCTGGCCGCCGACCTCGAGCGATGGGAGAAGGGGCGGCTGTGTGAGCAGAGCTGGCCGCAAGCTCGGAGGTGCTCGTCATCGGGGGCTCGAACGAAGCAGGTGGTGAACGCAATTTCCAGTTAACGCGGGGTGGCATGCTTCGTGCTTCAGTACATGGAGCCAACGTCTAGGCGCGACTCAGGGAGGTGTAAGAGGGGTGGGTGCTGCGGGGCAGGTCGCCGAAGCGGATCAACATTTACCACCCTCAAAGTAACGTTTAACCGTCCTCATTCCCCAAGTCTGGCTACAGATCCCTCTGGATTCGCACACATAACAACCCGTCTCCAACGAAAGCAGAACAACATGCCTGTGATACCCTATCCTTTCCACCCATAGCTGATGAGAGTCACCAATATCCACCACATTACATTCTCATGTTCGAGACGGGAGCTGAAGATCTTGATCGACAGAAGTGGAATGGTACGGCTAATGCTCGCATAGGCAAGCCAAGCAGCGAGCAGTGACCTTGAGGTCGTGGTCGACATGAACTCGACCTTTGAAGCCGGCGGAGTTCGCGCGGCGGGGCAGGCTGCAACAACTGATGATTCCTAATATCCGCTCGTGTGCGGACCGTACCTCCTCCAGCATCTTTAAGCCCGGCGCAGCGTCGTCGAGCCTTGCGTGCATCTCCCGGATCTGCGCTTGCGCTTTCGCAAGATCGTTTTCGGCTTTGGCCAGTTGCTCGTGTTTGGAACGCTGCTCCGTCATGTGATCTTTGAACGCGTGAAGTTGGGCCTGGGCTATGGCTAGTTTAGATTTAGGGGACGGCTATACTGCCACAGACTCTAGCTATTCTACCACAAAATCATCTGTGCACACGTGCGATCACTGCCGCGCACCATCCCACCAGCAAATTTACATGTATTTAAATGACGAGCGATGTTCTCCCATGTTGATCACGTCAATTCATGAAGTCACTAGTTCAATTCCCCGTATTGCACGGTCGTTAGCACGGCCGTTCCGTTTTGCACCGGTTGACAGGCAAATGCAGGCACAAATCCGGCTTAGGCCGCCCAACCCCTCAATTTTTTTCCTTCCGCCCCTTTAATTTCTGGAACAACTTCAATCCTCAACACCAAAAAAACCGGCGATTTTTATCAATTTGGCTTCATTTTAATTAACAACGTTTTCCTCCCGCAACAATGCTTTCAACAACCTGCATATCCAATTAAAAGGCCGGCCCCGTAGGCCTGGAAAGGGCATGGGCCGGCCAGGGCCGCAAGCGAGGAAGGACTCCCAAGGGGTCACGAACCCCGGCCCTTGCAGCTAATTTAGGGGTGCGCCCTCAGCCCCTAACTCATTTACCGACAATTCCGACTCCTCCCCTACGGGGATTTGACTTTAGTGCCTCCCGCACGTTACAGTCCCACAGCAAAAGTCTGAATACACGTCACCAAATTACATACAAAAGTTAACACATTCCAACCGCTATATCAAATCGAACATAAATGTTAAAATAAAAGCTTTAAGTAAAAGTAATAATTTGGAATCGTTATTATAATATATATTAAAAGTTGGGTTGTCCATGTGCCGAAAACGTGCATTATTGCGCGTGGAAAATTACCCCAACGCAAAAAAATCGTTACAGCGCTTTTTAGGGGATGCTAAATCCAATTATAGCGCATGCATTTTAAAGTTCCAAATTAAACAAGCTTTTTACAAGCTTACGATTGTTACGACCAACAACCACCCGGCCGGAACAGGAGGCCAGGAAGGCGAGGGGTAAGCAAGCGCTTGCCCCTCACCAAGGGAAGCTTAAGTAAACCGCCCGTAATTTGTTGATGGGGTTACAAATCATTTAGGTAATTTGTAATTTGTCGACAAAATTACAGGTTACCACCCTGGGGAGGGGTGGAAACAAGCGTTAGGAACGGGCTATAAAAAGGAAAGGTTTTTTATTGTCTTAAGCAATTTTTAATTAAAGCTTCGGCATTAATTAAATTTTAGTTAGCTTTTAAATAACCTTTGGAGCAAGCATTTAAACCGCACCCAGGTTACTTTGTAAATCCTTTTAATTTGTTAAATTACGTGCTACTATTCGATACTCCTTTGGTGCCTTACCTTAAGAGCAAAGGCTTAATTGTAACATTTTAATTAATTTTGTTTAGCACCCGGACCGGTACCGAGCAATAGCAATGGCAATTAAAAGCGGCGAATCCTTTACAAAAAGGAACGACGAGCATTTTAGCTACGCAAGCAAAACTTACAACATAACAAAGGTAACGAAAGCCAAAGCCGCGTTTATAGCCATAACCGCAAACCTTACCCAATTTAAGCAATAAGCCAACGTTCCGCAAACGGCGGTCCGAATTTACAAATTTTTTACCTTTAACCGGTACAACGGTAAAAAAAGCACCTTTAAAGCTTTCCTAACCGAATGTCGAAAGTATTTCGCTTTTTACCAAATTTAATTTACAATTAAAAAATAAAAGGTTGCTTACGTAACCATTTGCTTTAAAAGTAAAGTAAAAGAGTAATTCGAACCCGTATAAACAAACTTTTTTAAAAGTTATAACAAAAGCAAAAAAAAAACCAAAATTACTTTCGCCAGCTTTACCCGGTTCGAAAAAAAGGTTATTAGCGTATTTGGTTAAATTAACGAACAACGAATTGCTAAAAAAAAATATTTTAATTTTGATAAAAAAGCGCAACGTTGGGATACGTTTCCAATTTCCAACGCTTTGCTAACAAATTCGATTGGACCAACCAAACCAAAATGGTTTATTTGTACAATGGGCTCCGAAACGGCGTAAAAAACAAGGTTTTAAAGGTTAATTAATTTAAATCCTTTGCCGAATACGTTGTTATCGTAGTTAAAACCAGCAATAAGCTATATAAGCGCCGCTTGGAAAAAAAAAGGCCAAAGGATTAAGCTTGTGGTATAAAGCAACCAATTGCAACAACGGTTTAACCGCAACAAATTTACAACTTATGGTTGTTACTTTAGCCTTATGGATTTTAGCGCCGGCGTTACGCATTAAGGGCAAAGGAAACGCAAGTTCCAAAACTTTAAAAATGGCAAATGCTTTTAATGTAAACAATTTGGGCATATTAAAAAGGATTGCTTTTAAAAAAAGGAGCAAAAAAAAGTATTTTGGGGCGATAAACCTAAAACAGCAACGGCAACCAAAAAAGGAACGGTAAGCTTAAAGGATAACGGCTATCCTGGCCCGGCGTTTTCCTGGATTGCATGTACCAATAACCATTGCGTTGCTTACCATTCCGATAAAAATGCAACAAAGTGGTTTTCCCGCAAACGATTGGCTATAACCAAATAAAAAAACCTTATAGCAATTTGCAGCAACAATTTAATTAATTCCAATAGTAAAAGCAATTAAGCTTAAATCGATAAAAACTTCCGGGAAAACCCCAAATTACAAAACGAAATATTTTAAAAACAGCTTTTGCGCGTTGCCAAACAAAAAAAAGTTTTAAATGCTTTTGTTAAAAAGGAAAACCTTAAAAACGAAGCAGCCCAATAAAGGCCCAATCCAAAATTTTGGGTTAAAATTAACTCGATTCCTAATTTTAAGCTAAAAAGCAACGAAAAAAAAAATGAACCAACCATAAAAAATATTGTAAAAATCCTTTAAAACCCGGACTTTGCTATTTCCAAGCCAGTTAAAGCTTAAATAGCAAGCAAAAATTTTTACGAACGAATAACGTTCGAAAGTAACAAGTTCGAAAAAAAAAGCAACGAAAAAAGCTTAAGTAACTTCCGCCGATACGCTAAAAATGCCCGCATTTTGCAAAAATACATACGGGCGGCGTACCAAAAACAATACCAACAAAAGTACAAATTGGAACGCGATTAAAGCGTTAATTTGCAGGATTTTGGGTACAAGCCAAGCGTTAGCTAAAGGAAAACGAGCCGGGCCACGACCAACCCGTTGTAATTAAGTCCAACGGTTCGGTATATGCATGCGCAGTAGTACTGGACCAAGCCAGTTACAAAACGTTCCGTTGGGGCGGGTTTGCAATGCGAAAGCAAAAAAAAAATTGTACCCAGCACGCCCAAAAACCGTAATCGAGCAATTTTAAAAAGGCAAAAAAGCTTGGAACAAAGCTAAAATTTAACGGCGCTTTTAAAATGTTAATTTGCTAAACGAAAACGGCACCTTTTACGAAGCTATACCAGCCAAAAACGATTTTGGGCGCTTTATTAGCTGGTTTGGTAACAATTACTTAATTACGTACCGAAAGTATACCCGGTTGCAAACGTATAGCTAAAAGTAGGTTAAAAGGTTGCGAAATAGCACCAAAGGAAAAAACCATAATAATTTTATGCCCGGTTATTAAAAGCATTTGTAATTGTTTTAAAAAAAATGCTTCGTTACAAATTATGCAATACATTTGGTTTAAAAGCTTTAAAACGATTTTTTCTTTTGCCGATAAATTAACGAATTAATTACCAAACCAAAGCTAGCATAGCAATTACCCAAATGGTTTATTACCAAAAGGTACGGAAAGTCGGCAATGTTCCAATCCGACCTTTAATAGCCCATGCTTTGCGTTGCCAAAATTTTGGAATGGCAAAAATGCAAAAAATTGGAATGCTAAATTTATATTATGCAAAAAGCCGAAGCATGGCAAATAAGATACAAGCTTTTATATATACCAACGCGGTACGACAAGGACGTAAAAAGCTTGTATAAATTTCCTAGCAACCTTAACAACCCAAAGTACGTAAAGGTACGCAAAAAATGGGAAACAAAGCCGTTTAAGCTTTAAATAAAGCATTTCGAAACAAAAACTAAAAAATCCATTTGTACCAAAGCTACAAAAAGGATAGCTATTTGCAATAAAAACTTTAGCAATAACGATTAGCTTGAACAAGCAACATTTCCATATACGGGTGCAATAAGAACCTTATTGCTTAAAAACCCTAATCGATTGCGGTGCCCAAAGCAATTACGTATCGCTATAAACAATATTACGATACGGTATTCCTATACGCAAAAAAAACAAGCCATACTTTTTTACAACAATAAAAAAAAACCAATCGAATATAACAACGGATGGATCGATATTAAAACCAATTATTTTAGCTTTTAATACTAAAGCAAAAATTTTTAAATAACGCTGGACGCATTGGAAATACGGAATAAAAATGTGGTTTTCGGGATTCCGTAGCTACGAAAGCATAATCCAAAAATTAATTGGAAAAAAAATAACTTTTAATGGAAGCTTCCATTGGCAATTAAAAAAGCTTAATAGCTACGGGCCGCAAGCAATGTAAAAATAAAACCGAAAAAGGGTATTTCGACGGAAACAAAGCAAAGCAGCAATTTTCGAACCTTATTATAAAAAACCATAACAATGCTTTACGATAGGCTTAAACAAAAGCTATAGCAATTAGTTAACGTACTTTCGGAATACCATAAATACTAAAGGTTATTCCAAAAAAACCTGGAAACGGTGCTTTCAAAACACGGGCCGTTTAATTACGAAATTAAATTTAAGCTAAATGCGCAATTCAAGTACCAAAAGCTGTACCAATTTAACTTTAAGCAATAAAAAGGGTTAAAAAAGCAATTACAAAAGGATTTAAAAAAAAGGGTAATTAAACCTTTAACATTTCCAATGGGATACGGAATTTTATTTATGCCCAAAAAAAACGAAAAAAACAAATATGCATTAATTACCGACCATTAAACGAAATTACAATAAAAAATCGATATTTTTTGCTTTTTATTAACGAGCTACGCAACAAGCTCGGGAAAGCTAGGTACTTTACGGCTTTGGACTTTCGAAAAGCATATGGGTTGCTTCGGATTAAAAAAAGACAAAAATGGATAATAACTTTTCGGATACGGTTCGGCATGTACGAATCGTTAGTTATAACCTTTGGATTTACCAACGCGCTAGCTACGTTTTAGCAAATAATCGATTACGTGCTTTAAAAATACTTCGATATTTGCGTTTTAACGTATTTAAACGATATTTTAATATATTTAAAAACGTTAAAAAAGCACAAACAACAAATGCATTAAATGTTGCAAAAGTTGCAAAACGCAAAGCTTTTAGTTAACCCGGATAAATGCGTATGGTACGCCCAAAAAATGGTTTTTTTTGGGTTCGTTATTACGTTAGGAAAAGTTAGGATGGACCCAGCCAAAGTATAGGAAATGGCCGATTGGCTAACGCTTACCAACGTACGGGAAGTACGGGCGTTTTTAAGGTTTTTTAACTTTTATTAACGGTTTATGCGGGGGTTTAATGGCAGCGCTACGCTATTTACAAATTTTACCAAAAACGATACCCAATTCCATTAAAGGATACGAAAACAAGCTGCTTTCGAATAGCTTAAAGGCGTTATTTTACGGGAACCAATATTGGTTATTCCGAACCCTAACAAACCATTTAAAATCGAAACCAACGCGTTGGATTACGCAATCGGGGGATAGTTAAATTAACGAAATAAAAAAAAAAGCTGCATTTTTGCGCTTTTTTTTTTACAAAAATTTAAAGGATTTAAATTAAATTACCAAATTTATAATAAAAAGCTTTTTGCTATTATTAAAGCTTTGGAAAAATGGAAAGTATACCTGTATGGGGCAAACCATTAAGTAACGGTATATACCAACCACAAAAATTTAGCACATTTTACTACAAGTTAAAACCTTAACAAGCGTTAAATCCGTTGGAACCAGTATTTTCAAAATTACAATTTCCAAATTTTGTACCGAAAAGGATCGGAAAACGGGAAGGCAAACGCTTTAAGCAAAAGGAGCGATTACGAAATCGCCATTCCAAAAAAAACCAGAACGCTTTTGGCTTATAAGCCAGGAAAAGCGTTGGTTTTAGCTTAGCAAGCAATGGCTTTAACAACCAAAAAACAAAGTTAAACCCCAAAAAAGATTTTGGAAATCCATAGGTTACCGGCCCATAGCCACCCAAAGGCTACCAAAACATAAAAAAAGCTCCGGTATTAAAGCACGTAACGTGGTGAGAATCGGTAGTTTGGAAAAAGGTGTCGTATATGCAGGCGTTAAGCCGGAGGCCGGCCCAACGTGCCAAAGCTATTTAGTGGGTGCGGGGCACCCTTGTGGGCCCCCGTGCGGGCCCTAATCAGGTAACGTGGGGTTACGTAACAGCACACGTAACTTCCACAGTAACGATTTACCGTTAAAGCCTTAGTGGCCGTAACATCCGGCAGCATTACGGGTTTACCGGAATTCGGGCAACAATGCTGGAAGCAATAAAAAATTGCCAAATATGCGCTAAGGACAAACCCAGCAAGCATTTCCTTTATAAGCTGCTTTAACCATTGCTAGCGCCCAAAAAGGCATAGCAAAAAATTACCATGGACTTTGTCGTTAAACTTTTTAAATCCAAAAAGCCTTTAACAGGAATACAATATAACAGCATATTGGTAATAATAAACAAGCTTATAAAGTATGCTTTGTATTTACCATACAAAAAAAGTAATAACGCGCTTACTTTGGCTTATGCTTTTTTTCGGCACGTAATAGCAAACCATAAAATGCCGCAAAAACTAATTACGAACCAAAACAAGCTATTTACAAGCAAATTTTAAAAAACGCTTACGGCGCTTTTCGGAGCAAAACACGCTTTATCGATAGCGTACCACCCCCAAACGGATAAACAAACAAAACGAACTAACAAAACGATAAAGCAATATTTGCGCTATTATGTTATTTACAAATAAAACAATTGGGTCCAGTTATTACCAATTGCCCAATTTGCTTACAATAGCTTTATGCATAAAAGTACAAAGGAAATGCCGTTTTACGCCAATTATGGGTATACCTTTACGGCGTACAACGAGCTTAAGGCCGAATTTAAAGCCCCAGCAGCGGAAATCCAAATAGCGAAGCTTATTAAGCTATACCAAAACCTCCAGGATAAATTGGAAACTTTGCGCTACCGAATGGTAAAGCAAACCAACAAAAAAAGGATCGAAAAACCAATTTTTAAGGAAAGGAATAACGCTTACCTTTTACGCGCTAATATTAAAACAAAAAGGCCAAGCAATAAGCTGGACAGGAAAAAATAAGGACCCTTTCGGGTTACCCGTATTATTTTTTCGGTTAATTATAAATTCCAATTATTACTAACTATGCAAATCCACCCAGTTTTTTACGTTTTTTTGCTAAAGCTAGCGCTTCCGGGCTTTAAAAGCACCGAATTAATAGAAATTAACCCTAACCAAAAGTAAAAAGTTAAAGCCATTTTTAACGAACGAACGCATTACCGCAAAAAGCAATACCTTGTTAAATAGGAAGGATAAGGGGATAAGCACAATACGTAAGAAAATACAACAAACTTTGGGAATTGCCAAAAGGCTTTGCAAAAATATCGTTTAAAAAAAAGTTAATAATAGCTTTGGAGCTTGCGAAACGCCCCAAATTCGGAGGAATCTGGTGGGCAAAAGGAAAAAAACCCCATAGCATATCCAAAGGATAAGCTGGCAAGCTTAAGCAAAAAAAAAGAGGATGCTGGAGCTTTCCCCTTACATGCATAGGACGAAAACTCCGACAAAAGTCGCACCGGGAGTCGAACCCAGGTCTTCCCGTTATAAAAACAAGTGCGTTACCATTGCGCCATACAATTTGTGGAAATTGTTAAAGAAGTTACAACTTACCGGATTAAAAGAGCGCAAGCAATTTAAAATCGATACCAAACCCTGGACCTTCGGGATTAGCAAAAAAAAAAGAAAAAATCAAGCCGACACGATCGGCCAAATAGGCCGATTATGTTAATTTGACCAGGTTGCACCGGGATTCGAACCCAGGACCTCCCGCTACAAAAGCAAGCGCGCTACCATTGCGCCACACGACCAGAAGGAATTGTTAAGGAAGTTACAACTTACCCGGTTAAAAAAGGGCCAGCGGGTTAAAATCAAGATTAACCTTTAACGTTGCCCAGCCAAAAAAACAAAGGAGGAAAGTCGGGCTAAAAGGAGGAAAAGGGGCTAGCCGCTACCAGGGCGGCCTTTTCCCGTTCCGCCCGTTCCATTTGTTCCAATTCCTCCACGGTTTTAATACCCCGAAACAACGCCCGTGTTAGGGGTTAATCGGTGCAGAGGCGGGTAGTTACCGGGTCACGGGCCGGATGCGGTATTTCCTTTGTTAAGCCTCCGTAAATTTTTTACCAAAAGTGCTATTGCCAACAAAAATTGTTCCTTTTTTAACTTCCCCTTTTTTCGTGCCTTTTCGAGCACGCAAGGTTGGTTTTATAAGTCTTTCGCGCTTTATGCGCTTTCGTGCAATTTAAAGTTTACCTTATTTTTTAATTTTGCCGTTATGTTTTGGCCGCGATACCGGTAGCTTGCCGGCATGTCCCCGGAAAAGTCCGTGCCCGATTGGCTGCTAGCGCCCTTTTTTTCCTTTTTTGCCGGGCGGTTTCGCCCGTTTTTTTAACGCTTTCCGCTTTTTGCCGGGCGGTTTTGCCCGTGCTTTTAATATATTGCCCTTTTCCGATACGGCTTGTTCTAAGCCGCATATGCCGCGCGTGGGGATTTCGTAAATAGCCGGTAATTAATGGTATTTCGGTAAGCCGTTCTAACGTTTGGCGGCGCCCAAAGCAATTGGTTGTAAGGCTTTGTAACATCCCAAAAAGTGGGTTTGCGCCAATATAAAAAAGCTCCTTTTCCCATTTCGCGGCCGCGGGCTTTTCCGTTTTTCCTAAATTTCCAATAGCTATTCCAACGATTTTAACGACCGTAATTGTAAATAGCCAATGTTTGGCCGCTTTTTTTAAACATTTGGTCCTAACCGGTAACTGCAAATATCGTTTTTCGTACCTAACGAAGTAAAAAAAGTAATGTTCCTTCGGGCGTCCGCTTCGGGTTTTTCGGTCCAAACCAACCCGTTAGCCCCCGCTGGTTCCCCGGTCCCAGCCAGCCCGCGGGCCCTTTTTGGTCTTTCGGCCCCGTATAGCTAATTTAGCACTTTGGTCCGCCAGGCCCCGGCTTAACGCTTTGCTAGTAACCCCCCGGTATCCTTTCCAGCCATCGTAATGCCGTTAAATTCGGATTTGCTTAAGCTTTTAATCCTTTAAATCCCCCACAATCGCCCGGCCGGTAACCCCCCGGTAAGCCTTTTAAATGTTGCGGGTCCATCGACCCTTTTTGCGCTTGCAACCTTTTAAGCTTCCAACAAACGTTTCGCTAATAACCCCCCGGCGGGCTTTAACCGCCGCGGCAAAAAGACCGCCGCTAAAAAAAAGCGTAAAGCGCGCAACGAGCGCCGCCGCAAAGCTTTCGCTTCCAATAAACCTGCCCCCAAAACAAATACCGCTTTTTCTTTGCTTTACATGGGTATTTGCAACGCGCTCCCGTTGCAAAAAGTTATTAATGCCCAATAAAATAATAAATATAACCCTATTTGTTTGCCCTTTTTTAAAAATAATTATACGGAGCGTATAGTGTTTTATGCTCGCTATTTTGGTTGTTAAGCATATTAAAACTATGCCGTTAACCCCCGTATACCGATATGCTCCGATAACATTACTGTTAGGGGTTAATCGGTGCAAAGGCGGGTGGTTACCGGGTTACGGGCCGGATACGGTGTTTCCTTTGTTAAACCTCCGTAAATCTCTTACCAAAAGTGCTATCGCCAATAAAAATTGTTCCTTTTTAACCTCCCCTTCTTTCGTGCCCTTTCGGGCACCCGGGGTCGGTTTTTTAAATTTTTCGCGCTCCAAACGCTTTCGTACAATTTAAATTTTACCTTATTTTTTAATTTTGCCATTATACTTTGGCCGCAATACCGGTAGCTTGCCGGCATATCCCCGGGGGGTTCGTGCCCGGCTGGCTGCTAGCGCCCCTTTCCTTTTTTTTTGCCGGGCGGTTTCGCCTGTACTTTTAACATATTGCCCCTTTCCGATACGGTTTATCCCAAACCGTTTATACCGCGCGTACAACCCCGTAAATAGCTAATAGCTTACGGTATTCCGCCAAACCGCCCCAATGCCCGGCAACGCCTAAAAAAACCGGTTGTAAAATTTTGTAACATTCGGAAAAATGGGTCCGTACCGGCATATAAAAAGCTTTTTTTCCCGCTTAAAGTTACGAGCCCTTTTTTTTTCCTTTTTATGCATCCAATAACCATTTTAACAATTTTAACAATTGTAACCGTAAGTAATCGGTATTTAACCGCTCCTTTTAAATACTTAAATTTAACCGGTAGCTATAAATGTTATCCTTTGTACCCAATTACGTAAAAAAAGTAATGTTTTTTCGGGTATCCGCTTTGGGTTTTTCGGTCCTAACCGGCCCGTTAGCCCCTTTTAGCAACCCCCCGATATTTTTCCCAATTATCGTGGTTTAATCGAATTCGGACTCGGTTTCGCCGAAACTTCCAATCCTTTAAATCCTTAACGATCGCTTTACCGGTAACCCTCCGGTAAACCTTTTAAATGTTACGGGTTCATCGGGCCCTTTTGCGCTTGCAACCCTTTAAAATTCCCGCAAACGTCCTGCCGGTAACCCCCCGGCGGGCTTTAGCTACCGCGGCAAAAAAACCTTCGCCGAAAAAAAGCGTAAAGCGCGCAACAAGCGCCGCCGCAACGCTTTCGATTCCAATAAATTTGCCCCCAAAACGAACATTGCTTTTTTTTCGTTTTACATAAATATCCGCAACGCGTTCCCGTTGCAAAAGGTTATCGATTTCCAATAAAGCAATAATTGGGACCTTATTTATTTGCCCCTTTTTAAAAACAATTATACGGAGCGTACGGTATTTTGTAACCGCTATTTTAATTGTTAAGCATATTAAAATTATACCGTTAACCCCCGTATACCGATATGCTTTAATAATTGTACGGGGTTTTTCAAATGTATTTATTGCAAAAACGTGGTTAGCAACAAAGCTTGCGTTAAATTTCCCAAATGGTTTTGGAAAAATGGCCCAAAACCTTTACAAAATTTTAAATACCGTTTACAAACGGTTG
>NW_008804550.1:1791318-1814207 GCF_000145635.1 Gaeumannomyces tritici R3-111a-1
GCCGGGCCTTTTTTTTAAACGCCCGCAATAAATTTGCCGGGAATACGTTATATATCCGGTAATTTACCGAAAGCTTTAACCGGAACGCCAAACCGGCTAACCCAACCACTTTTAAAATTTGGAAAGGTCCCAACCATTTGTTCGATAACTTTTTTAACGGCCTTTTTATTTTAATGTTCGCCGTATTTAGCAATACCTAATTACCCACCCCGAAAAGCACCGGGGTTTTGCCTTTATTATAGTACTTTTTGTACATATTATTCGCTTTTTTTAGCAATTTTTTGGCTTGCTTTTTAATTGCTTCCAAAGCCCTCGCCTTAACCTTAACCGTTGCCAAAGGTTTTTTTTTAATTACCCAAAGGTTATAAAGCTTTTGTAAGTAAAACTTTATTAACAAAAACGCCGGGGTTTTTTACAACCCTAAATGCACGCTCGTATTATGCATTTACATTGCCAGGTACAATAACGACGCCCAATCGTTTTGCTTTTCGTAGCAAAAATACCGGAAGTAATGCTTTATTGCTTGGTTCGTTCGTTCCGTTTGCCCGTCGGTTTAAAAATGGTATGCTATCGATAGCTTTTTTACAACCCTTAAATATCCGGCAAAGGTTATTTAAAACCCGTTTGTAAATAGCTTGTCCCGGTTTAATACAATCCTTTTAAGCATTTCCAGCAACCCCTAAACGTATGCAAATAAAAGGTTCCCCAATCCTTTATTAATTAATTTCGTAAACGTTAGGATAAAAAAACTGTATTTAATAAACCGGTTAACTATTACCAATATTGCGTCGCGCTTTTTGCCGGTTTTATTTATTAACGTTAGGAATTTTCCAATAAAATTTATTAATAACTTTTGTCCCGGGCGGTTTGGCACGGGCAAAAATACTAGCAATTTATAAAGTATTTATATTTTCGGCTTTATTTATTGGCATATTTAATACGTCCGTACGTATTTGCGTACGTTTTTAACCATACCCGGTTATTTAAATTACCGTTTAAACTTTTTTAAAATTTTAACTATGCCTTTGTAACCCCCCGTCGGGTTATCGTATTATTTTTAAAGCATTGCCCGTTTAAGCGGTGCTAAATTCGGAACTTAAATTTTTCCTTTATACCTAAATAGGCCGTCGTTAATTTTTTAAACGTTAGGCTTGTTTTTCCAAATGCCGTTTTAAACGAAATCGTCCTTTATTTATATTTCGAAAATGCGCTTTAATATCGTTTTGGTATCCTTTTTAATAATGGTTGTCCTTACGTAAGTTACTTTTCGAAATTTGGCCAATAAATCGCTTCGGAATTCCTTTTTTGCTATATCGGCCTCCCCGTCCATTGGTATATCTTAAAAACGTTTTAACAAATTATCCGCGGGGTTCCGGTATCCTGGCTTCCATTTAATCGTAAAGTTATACTTTGCTAAATTTTCGAACCATTTTGTTTGGCGCTTTGTTACTTTTTCCTTTATTAAAATATGGGTATGGTTTAAATAATCGGTAATTACCCTAACAATTTTTTGTAAATAGGCCAAATAATACCGTTACTTTTTAAAAGCTTTTACAATCGCTAGCAATTTTAAATTAAAAATTGCATAGCGCAGCTTTTTTTATCGTAGCTTTTTTAACATGTAAGCTACCGGGTGTTACCGGCCGTCTTGCAATTGCAATAGTACCGCCTTTATCGCAAAAGCCGAAACGTTAATCCGCACGCATAACGGTTTTAAAAGGTTAAAATGCACTAATACCAAAGCTTTCGTAAATAATAACTTTAATTTGCAAAAAGCCTTTTTCGCAATATTTTTTAAGTAAAATACGGTATTTTTGCTAAAAAAGTCCGTTAAAAGCACAATAATTTTCGCGTAGCCCTTTACGAATTTCCGATAATACCCCGTAAAATTTAAAAATATTTGGATATTTTTAACGCTTTCCGGTATTTTTTACTTTAAAATCGCAACAACCTTATCCGGCAAAATTTCGACCCCAAATTTGGTTATTTTAAACCCTAAAAAATTAATATTATCCGTTTTAAATTTGCATTTGGCCGGGCTAACGTAAAGTTTAAACCGTTCGAATCGCTTTAGCACCGTTTTTACTGCCTCGCGGTGCTCCTTTTGTATTTTCGAAAAAATAAAAATGTTATCCAAATATACAATGCAATTACTATTAATTAATTTTCCAAACGCTATATTAATAAAACTTTAAAACGTTATTGGGGCGTTGGCCAAACCGAAAGGCATTATTAAGTATTTGTAATGTCCATATTTGCAACGAAAAGCAATTTTTTACTCGTTTTTTTATCGGATCCGTATTTTGTAATAAGCGTTTTTTAAATTTAGCTTGGTAAAGTATTAATTTTTAAACATTCGGTTAAGTATTTTGTAAATTAGCGGAAATGCTAGCCGGTTTTTTTTAATAACTTTATTAAAACCC
This sequence comes from Gaeumannomyces tritici R3-111a-1, assembly GCF_000145635.1. NCBI lineage: Eukaryota > Fungi > Ascomycota > Sordariomycetes > Magnaporthales > Magnaporthaceae > Gaeumannomyces > Gaeumannomyces tritici. The sequence goes on from NW_008804550.1 coordinate 1,793,742, forward strand.
CGATAATCGATACAAAAGCGAAGCTTCCCGTTCTTTTTTAAAACGAACAAAATCCCGGCGCCGGCGGGGCTAATTAAATGCCAAATCCAACCCTTTGCTATAGCTTCGTCGAAATACCCCCGAAAGGTTTTTAATTCCTTTTTGGATAAAAAATAAATGCTTTCGTAAAGCGATATCGTTCTTTTTTCCAATTCGATCGCGTAATTCCAACCTATATGTTTTAGCAAAGGGTTCGATTTATAAAATTGCGCATATTTTATAATTATCCTTTTAATTTATTTCGGGAAAGCTTTTAGCCTTTCCCCGGGGTTTTCCGGGGTTTCCGAACGTGCAACCGTTAGCACGGCTATCGCTTATCCCGATTGGATTAATTTTTTAGCTATTTCCAACGAAATTATTTTAACTTTTTTGGTAATTACCGGAAACCTTTACCTTATATCCCCAAACCGGATTTTAATATCCTTTTGTTAAAATTAAAGCATGCTTAACGTAATGTCGTACCCGGCCTAAAGCATTACCACGTAAAATATTATTAATTTTCGGGTTATTTTTTAGCTATTCGTTACCCGAATTTTATATTTTTTTACCCTTAGCGTAAGCATGCGTTTTTTAATATCGAATTACGCCAGGTAACCCCCGTTTAGCACCGGCGTTTTTTTTGCTTCCATTAAAAAACGGTTGTGCAATAAATTAACGTTGTTTTTATTATTAACCAGCGCTTTTAACTTTACCCGGCAACCGTTAATCCGTAAATACATTTCGGTTTTTTAGCGCGTTTTGGCCGTTGGGGCGCACCTTTAAGCCCCGGTGCCTAAACGGCCAAATAGCGGTATTAAGTTAAGTAGCGATATTTTGCTTTTTTTGGGGCACGCCGGCCGGATATAGCTTAGCTCCCCATACCCGTAATACCGTACTTTGGGCCTTTTCCTTTTCGCTTTTTGTATGGTTGCTAAGGCTAACGGGGTTTTCGGGTTATCCGTCCGTATTTTGCATATTGTAACGATATGGTTTAATTGCCCGCATTTAAAGCAAGTAACCGGTTTTTTAAAGGTTAAAATATTTGTATCCCCCGGGGTCCTTTTATGCGGTCCCGATATTATTTTTGCTTTAAAGGCTTTAGCTTGCAATTTTTTTATAATGTAAAAAAAGCTTTTAAATATTACCCGTTTTTGGATTTCGGGGCGAAACCGGTTAAAAAGTAATGTTATTTTTGTTTATTTAAATGCTAATTCGGAAAAATTATTTTTTACCAAATCCTAACGAATCCGGAACGCTTCGAACGATTTGTAATTTTTTTGTTTAATAGCGGTATTTCCCGCGAACTTTTTAATCGCCAATTATATCCGCAAATCGGGGTTTTTCGATTTTGTTTAAAGCTACCGCGAAAAATCGGCCCAAATAAACGATATCCCGGTATTTGGGTAATACATTTGCTTGTATTTTGTTCATTATGCCCGCCGACGATGGTCGAAAGTGCTAAAGGTTATTTAAACTTTTATACGGTCCTTACCGTAGCGTTCCTTTTCGCTTTTAAAAATAAATTTGTAATTGTTAATATAATGGGCAATATTTTGCCAAATTGCCGATTTTTTAAATATAAAAAGTTTAAAAATAACTTTGCTTTACGTAAAACCTTCCCGTTATTTAAAAGTATTTTTTTATTTTTATTTAAATTTTTATGCGCATGCTTTAATCTTTTGTTTTGGATTTTTTAAATTAAACGGGCGCGTTTGCTTTAGGCTTTTAGCGCGTTGTTTATTTTTTGCAATTTTTTTACGAAAAGGTTTTCGAAATTGTTAGGAATTTGCGGGGTTTTTTTGGTATTTTGTTCCGGTGGTTTAACGGCCTTTTCCAACGTGCTTAATATAGCGTCGGGCGTTATTGTAAGCGGTGCGAAATTGCGAATGCCCTTTTTAAGCTTGTTCGATCCTTTCCGGTAATTACCCGGGCTTATTCCTTAAATAAAAAAGGTATAAAAAAAGGAACAATATGTTAGGGGTTAATCGGTGCAAAGGCGGGTAATTACCGGGTTACGGGCCGAATGCGGTGTTTTTTTTGTTAAATTTCCGTAAATCTTTTACTAAAAGTGCTATTATTAATAAAAATTGTTCTTTTTTTAACCTTCCCTTTTTTCGTGCCTTTTCGGGCACCCGGGGTCGGTTTTTTAAATTTTCCGCGTTTTAAGCGCTTTCGTACAATTTAAGCTTTATTTTATTTTTTAATTTCGCCATTATGCTTTGGCCGCGATATTGGTAGCTTGCTGGCATGTTTCCGGGGGGTTCGTGCCCGGTTAGCTGCCAGCGCCCCCTTCTTCCTTTTTTGCCGGGCGGTTTTGCCCGTGCATTTAACGCTCCCCGCTTTTTGCCGGGCGGTTTCGCCCGTGCTTTTAACAATTACGGGGTTCGCCAAATGCATTTATTGCAAAAACGTAATTAGCAACAAGGTTTATATCGAGCTTTCCGAATGGTTTTGGGAAATAGCCCAAAATTTTAACAAAATCCTAAACGTTATTTACAAACGGTTTTTTAAAGCAATACCGGAGCTTTTCGAAAAGCTTATTAAAGCCCAATTTCGCGCTTGCAAAGCTATCCAAAAAGCTAAATCTTTCCATACCATATCGGCCGAATAGCTTGCGCGCTACGAGCGTTAAGCCGTTGTTTAAAAGCGCATCGAACGCAAAACTGCCCGCATTGCAATATTGGAAGTTACTTAAAAAATGTTCCAATATTTCCGCACCATTTCCATTTAAACAAAAAAGCAAATTTAGGCTTTAGCTGCCATTAAAAACCGTTTTAACGAAATAAAAGCGTTTTTTAAGCGTTTCGAAAAAGGTGTGGTTGCTTTTTTTGGTAGCATTGCCGTTAGCTTTGCCGCAATTGCGGCGCATTCGAATACCCAAGCTTACAGCCGCGCGGCTCCCCGTAAGGACACGGCGTTCTTCGAAATGCCGGGATATAATAAAAACCTGGTTTCCGGAAATATTGGTTCCTTTAAATTTGGCTATTAATCGATTTTCCTTACATATTTTCCTAATTAATTATTGGTATTTCCTTTTTAAAAAGTGGTTAATTTTAAGTTTTTTCGTTAATTTGTTATAATTATAATTATAATTTCTTTTCGTTATGCTGCTTTTGCAGCATTGCGAAATTTTGGTATCCATATTTACTAATTAAGCTTTAATGTTTTAATAAATAATTTCCAAATGCTTTTTTTTTGTTCCTTTAATGGGTTTAAATACCGTTAATATGCATTTGCCGCTACCCAAACGCTTAGGCCCGTCCGCCATACCATTCGGAAATTTTTTTACTTTTTTTTCGGGCAAGCAATGGTATTTTTTACCATAACGTACATTTAAAATGCGGTAATTGCTTTAACGTATTGCGTTAAGCATGCCCTTTACGGGCTTTCCGAAATGTGCTATACTTTGCATGTTTTTTGGAATTTAAATATATCGCACCATTAATTTAAAACGTTCCCCGTATTATACCGTTTTTATTTAACTTTTTGTTTATAAAGCACAATATTTTACGGTTATTACAAACCGTTTACGGGTTTTTTACGTTTTTCCCCGGTAACCAGCCGGTTCGGCACGTTAAAACATTCTTTTGGGCCTTTTTTTTGGCCTTTATTACTTTTTTCCTGTAATACCCCCATCCTTTCCGGGTATTTACCCGCTAAGGTCCGGTATTTTCCTTATCCTGTAAGTTTGCTTTTAATAAGCTTGCTTTATACGTTTAAATAATTTTTTTCGTAATATCCTTTTTTGGAATTTACAAATTTTCCAATTCGTTGTAATTTATTCATTTAACCAAATATTTTCGTTTTTGCAAAAGCCTTTTATATTTTAGCAAAACTTTTACTTTAAAGCGATCCTTTTTTTTTTTTCGATTTTTGGTTTTTTTTTTTGGTTTTTCGTTGGGCTTTTTTTTAAACGCCCGCAATAAATTTGCCGGAAATACGTTATATATTCGGTAATTTACCGAAAGCTTTAACCGGAACGCCAAACCGGCTAACCTAACCATTTTTAAAATTTAAAAAGGTTCCAACCATTTGTGCAACAATTTTTTTAACGGCCTTTTTATTTTAATATTCGCCGTACTTAGTAATACCCAATTGCTTACCCCGAAAAGCACCGGGGTTTTGCCTTTATTATAATACTTTTTGTACGTATTATTCGCTTTTTTTAGCAATTTTTTAGCTTGCTTTTTAATTGCTTCCAAAGCCCCCGCCTTAACCTTAACCGTTATTAAAGGTTTTTTTTTAACTACCCGAAAATTATAAAGCTTTCGTAAGTAAAACCTTATTAACAAAAACGCCGGGGTTTTTTGCAACCCCAAATGCACGTTCGTATTATGCACCCATGCTGCTAAATGCAATAGCAACGCCCAATCGTTTTGCCTTTTGCAACAAAAGCACCGGAAGTAATGCTTTATTGCTTGGTTCGTTCGTTCCGTTTGCCCGTTGGTTTAAAAATGGTATGCTATCGATAGCTTTTTTGCAACTTTTAAATGTTCGGTAAAGGTTGTTTAAAACCCGTTTGTAAATAGCTTATTCCGGTTCGATATAATCCTTTCGGGCGTTTTTAGCAACCCCCAAACGTATGCAAATAAAAGGTTTCCCAATTTTTTATTAATTAATTTCGTAAACGTTAAAATAAAAAAGCTATATTTAATAAACCGGTCGACCATTACCAATATTGCATTGCGCTTTTTACCGGTTTTATTTATTAACGTTAAAAACTTTTCGATAAAATTTATCGATAGCTTTTGTTCCGGGCGGTTTGGTACGGGCAAAAGTGCTAATAGCCCGTAAAGTGCTTGTGTTTTTAGCTTTATTTATTGGCATATTTAATACGTTCGTACGTATTTGCGTACGTTTTTAGCCATACCCGGCCATTTAAACTGCCGTTTAAGCTTTTTTAAAGTTTTGGCCATGCTTTTGTAACCTTTTATCGAGTTATCGTATTGTTCCCAAAGCATTATCCGTTTAAGCGGTGCTAAATTCGAAATTTAAATTTTTTTTTGTGCTTAAGCAAGCCGTTGCTAATTTCCCAAACGTTAAATTTGTTTTTCCAAGTACCGCTTTAAACGAAATCGTTTTTTGCTTATATTTCGAAAATGCGCTTTAATATTATTTTGGTATTCCTTTTAGTAATGGTTGTTTTTACGTGGGTTGCTTTTCGGAATTTAGCTAGCAAATCGTTTTGGACTTTTTTTTTTGCCATATTAGTTTTCCCGTTTACGGGCATGTTTTAAAAACGTTTTAACAAATTATTCGTAAGGTTCCGGTATTTTAGCTTCCATTTAATCGTAAAGTCGTACTTTGCTAAATTTTTAAACCATTTTATTTAGCGCTTTATTACTTTTTTTTTTGTTAAAATATAGGTATGGTTTAAATGGTCGGTAATTATTTTCATAATTTTTTGTAAATAAGCCAAGTAATGCCGTTACTTTTTAAAAGCCTTTACGATTGCTAGCAATTTTAAATTAAGGATTGCATAGCGTAGCTTTTTTTGTTGCAGTTTTTTCGACATGTAAGCTACCGGGTGCTACCGGCCGTTTTGCTGCTGCAATAGCACCGCCCTTATCGCAAAAGCCAAAGCGTTAATCCGCACGCATAGCGATTTTAAAAGGTCAAAATGCACCAATACCGAAGTTTTCGTAAATAGCAATTTTAATTTGCAAAAAGCCTTTTTTGCAATACTTTTTAAGTAAAATACGGTATTTTTACTAAAAAAATTCGTTAAAAGCATAATAATTTTCGCGTAACCTTTTACGAATTTCCGATAATACCTTGTAAAGTTTAAAAATATTTAAATGTTTTTAACGCTTTCCGGTATTTTTTACTTTAAAATCGCAATAATTTTGTTCGGCAGGATTTTAACCCCGAATTTGGTTATCCTAAACCTTAAAAAATCGATACTATCCATTTTAAATTTGCATTTGGCCGGGCTAACGTAAAGCTTAAACCGTTCGAATCGTTCCAGCACCGTTTTTATTGCTTCGCGGTGCTTTTTTTATATTTTCGAAAAAATAAAAATATTGTTTAAATATACAATACAATTGCTATTAATTAATTTTTTAAGCGCTATATTAATAAAGCTTTAAAACGTTGTTAAAGCGTTGGCCAAACCGAAAAGCATTACCAAGTATTCGTAATGTCCATATTTGCAACGGAAAGCAATTTTTCATTCGTTTTTTTGTTGGATCCGTATTTTGTAATAAGCGTTTTTTAAATCCAATTTGGTAAAGTATTGGCTTTTAAACACCCGGTTAAATATTTTGTAAATTAACGGGAATGCTAGCCGGTTTTTCTTAATAATTTTATTAAAACCCCAATAATTAATACAAAGGCGGAGCTTCCCATCCTTTTTTAAAATAAATAAAATTCCGGCGCCGGCGGGGCTAATTAAATGCCGGATTTAACTTTTCGTTATAGCTTTATTAAAATATCCCCGGAAGGTTTTTAATTCCTTTTTGGATAAAAAATAAATGCTTTTGTAAAGCGGCATCGTTTTTTTTTCCAATTTAATTGCGTAGTTTTAGCCTATATATTTTGGCAAAAGGTTTAATTTATAAAGTTGCGCATGTTTTGCAACCATTCCTTTAATTTATTCCGGGAAAGCTTTTAACCTTTTCCCGGGGTTTTTTGGGGTTTTTGGGCGTGCAACCGTTAGCACGGCTATCGTTTGTCCCGATTGGATTAGTTTTTTGGTTATTTCCAACGAAATTATTTTAACCTTTTTGGTAATTACCGGGAACTTTCATTTTATATCCCCAAATTAAATTTTAATATCCTTTTGTTAAAGCTAAAGCATGCTTAACGTAATGTTGTACCCGGCCCGGGGCACTATTACGTAAAATACCATTAACTTTCGGGTTATTTTTTAGCTATCCGTTACCCAAGTTTTGTACTTTTTTACCCTTAGCGTAAGCATGCGTTTTTTGGTATCGAATTACGTTAAGTAGCCCCCGTTTGGCACCGGTATTTTTTTTGCTTCCATTAAAAAACGGTTGTACAGCAAATTAACGTTGCTCCCATTGTTAATTAGCGCTTTTAACTTTACCCGGCAACCGTTAATTTATAAACATACTTCGGTTTTTTAGCGTATTTTAACCGTTAAGGCGCATTTTTAAGCCCCGGTGCCCGAACGGCCAAATAGCGGTATCGAATTGGGTAACGATATTTTGCTTTTTTTAAGGCACGCCGGCCGGATATAGCCCAATTTCCTATACTTGTAGCACCGTACTTTGGGCCTTTTTCCTTTTGCCCTTTATGTGGTTGCTAGGACTAACGGGGTTTCCGGGTTATCCGTTTGTATTTTGCATGCTGCAACGATATGGTTTAATTGCCCGCATTTAAAGCAGGTAACCGGCTTTTTAAAGGTTAAAACATTTATATCCCCCGGCATTCCTTTATGCGGTTCCAATATTATTTTTGCTTTAAAAACTTTGGCTTGCAATTTTTCCATAATATAAAAAAAGCTTCCAAGTATTACCCGTTTTTGGATTTTGGGGCGGAACCGGTTAAAAAGCAATATCGTTTTTATTTATTTGGGTATTAATTCGGAAAGGTTATTTTTTATTAAATCCCAATAAATCCGAAACGCTTTAAACAATTTGTAATTTTTTTATTTAATAACGGTATTTTCCGCAAGCTTTTTAATTGCTAATTACATTTGCAAATTGGGGTTTTTTAATTTTGTTTAAAGTTACCGCGAAAAATTGGCCCAAATAAACGATACCCCGGTATTTAAATAATGCATTTGCTTATATTTTGTCCATTGTACCCGTTGCCGATAATCGAAAGTGCTAAAAGCTATTTAAACCTTTATACGGTTTTTACCGTAACGTTCTTTTTTGCTTTCGAAAATAAATTTGTAATTGCTAATGTAATGGGCGATATTTTGCTAAATTGCCAATTTTTTAAACATAAAAGGCTTAAAAGTAATTTTGCTTTACGTAAAACCTTTCCGTTGTTTAAAAGTATTTTTTTTATTTTCGTTTAAACTTTTATGCGCATGCTTTTACCTTTTATTTTAAATTTTTTAAATTAAACGGGCGCGCTTGCTTTAGGCTTTTAGCACGTTGTTTATTTTTTGCAGCTTTTTTACGGAAAGGTTTTTAAAATCGTTGGAAATTTGCGGGGCTTTTTGGTATTTTGTTCCGGTGGTTTAGCGGCCTTTTCCAACGTGCTTAACGTAACGTTAAGCGTTATTGTAAGCGGTGCAAAGTCGCGAATGCTTTTTTTAAGCTTGCTCGATCCCTTCCGGTAATTACCCGGGCTTGCCCTTAAATAAAAAAAGTGTAAAAAAAGGAACAATATGTTAAGGGTTAATTGGTGCAAAAGCGGGTGGTTACCGGGTTACGGGCCGAATGCGGTATTTTTTTTATTAAGCTTCCGTAAATTTTTTACCAAAAGTGCTATCGCTAACAAAAATTGTTTTTTTTTAACTTTCCTTTTTTTTGTGCCTTTTTGGGTACGCGGGGTTGGTTTTATAAATTTTCCGCGCTTTATGCGCTTTCGTACAATTTAAAATTTACCCTATTTTTTAACTTCGCCGTTATGTTTTGGCCGCGATACCGGTAGCTCGCCGGCATGTCCCCGGAAAGGTCCGTGCCCGATTGGCTGCTAGCGCCCCCTTTTTCCTTTTTTGCCGGGCGGTTTCGCCCGTCTTTTTAACGCTCCCCGCTTTTTACCGGGCGGTTTCGCCCGTGCTTTTAACAGCCCGCAGCTGCTTTTTAAGCCAAAGGTCCTTTTGCTTGCGAAAACGCTCGAAACGGTTATTTAAAGCGCAACGCTTAGCTTTAACAACCCGTACTTCGGTTTCGATTTTTTGGTATTAAAAACCGATAAAACGCAATTGTTTAAGTAAAAAACCCAAAATGTTATAGCTAAAACGGTTGCAAACAAAACATTCCACGCAACGAAAGGAATCCTGCGGAAAAATAAAACAGGTATTTTTTTTAAAAACGTTCCGATAAAAAGAATAGGAATTTATATCGATAGCCGATGCAAAAACCAAAGCAAAAAGGTTTTTGCGCCAAAGGGTCGAGCGCGCAAAGCGTTTTTGTATTCGACCCGACATTGTTAAAAAAAAGGGACGGTTAAACAGTAAGGAAAAATAGTACTTACGACTAACAATGGGAAAAATGGACGTAAACAGGCCAAAAAGGCTTGGCCGGTGGAAAAGGGACTTAATGTTACAACCAACAACCACCCGGCCGGAACAGGAAGCTAAAAAGGCGAAGGGTAAGCAAGCGCTTGCCCCTTACCAAAAAAAGCTTAAGTAAGCCGCCCGTAATTTGTTAATAGGGTTACAAATTATTTAGGTAATTTGTAATTTGTCGACAAAATTACAGGTTACCACCTTAAAAAGGGGTGGAAACAAGCGTTAGGAACGGGCTATAAAAAGGAAGGGTTTTTTACTGTTTTAAGCAATTTTTGATTAAGGCTTCGGCATTAGTCAAACTTTAGTTAGCTTCCAAGTAACCTTTGGAGCAAGCATTCAAACCGCACCCAGGTTACCTTGTAAATCCCCTCAATCTGTTAAGTTACGTGCTACTGTTCGATACTCCTCTGGTGCCCTACCTTAGGAGCAGAGGCCTGACTGTAACAACGATAAGCTAAAAAATTTAGAAAAAATATATGTTAAAATTTTTGTAAAACATTACGGAAATAAATTTTATTATGTATTTTTACGATTTTATTTTGCTATTTTATTTGCGTTCGAAAATTGTAAGTTTTGGTGGGAAATTGCGTTTGTATCCAGACTTTTGCGGCGTGGCTTTACCAACGAACACAGTCACGTTACTGACAGGCATTGATCGACCAGCAAAAGCACAGATCCTCCGCCCAAACTAGCAGAGGTACCTTGACAGTCTGTGTTGCACTGTGACCCCGCTATTCTGTGGTAGAATAGCTAAAGTCTGTGGCAGTATAGACGTCCCCTAGATTTAAGATTGTCGTTGATGCTTTTTTGGCACAGGGCATCGCTCCGATTCTTGTCGCATAAAATGAAGACTTCGCCGAGAAGACGCCGAGCGAAAGGACTCTGGACGTGGGGCATGATGCAGCTGCGAAGCAAGTCCCAAACCTGTCCGTCGAACTTGTCAGTCGTCTTCATCACCTCGATGACCTGCAAGGCAGGGCCAACCGAAAACACGTGTGAAAGGATGTTGGCTATATAGCCGCGGGCGACGTCGGCAAGCGCGCGGACTTGGTACATGTTGGCAAGTCCGAGGACATGGAGGTGCTGAATCAAAGCTCCCTGGACAACCAGGCTCTTGCTCTTCTCCTGGGAAGAACCAGCAGAGTCACCAGCGTGGACCAAGGCGCTATCGACTACCGGACCCATCTCTTCATCGTTGAACGAGATGAGGTCACCGACAATCGTAGCAGTGTCGTTGTTGGCCTTGAGCTTGTTGGTGTCTCCATCAGTGAGCTCCAAGGCACTGGTTGCCGAGTGGACTGGCTCTGGCGTGGCGGTTTTTACGGATATGTTCGCAGCTGGTTAGTAGGTATCCAAATGATCTTTCTCAATATAGAATTTCTGCTTACCATTCTTTGTTGCCATTGCGAATGGGCAGGCATAGCTCTCTGTGTAAAGGTACTCCAGCAAGTACTCAACCGCGGACGATGAGAACGCCGAGTTCACCTGGATCATGCACTTCCCGCCGACCTGATTCGAATGAGTGGGTGGTTTTAGCTTACAATTTAGGGATTCAACATCCGACGAGCGTGTGATCTGCAAACCTCGGCCAGCTCGCCTAACTGGATTAACTTCTCCAAGACCGGCGAACGTGTCATCACGACAAGGCGATGTGCGGGGAGCTCCCTTCCCTGGGAGACGAAGATGAGGTCGTTGAACCTCATCGACGCCTTGAGCGTCGCTCCGAGCGACGATCGTATCATGTTGCGAAGATAATACGATTGGGATATTTTTCGTGTGTTGTCTGAAAGCGCAGGCCTTTGGGTCGCTTGTGGTAGCCTGAACCTGGCGCGGTGCGGGATGGTAGGTTGAAAACGAGAGATACAGAGAAAAAGTCGAGCAGGCTTGAAATAACAAAGGGAAGGTGCGGGTGATGTGCACAGATGGGCCCAGGTCCCAAAGAAAGGGACAACATGCGCATGGGAAAAGGGAACATTCTTCAATGTTCCCAAGCCCGGACAGGAAACGGGAAGCTTTTGATTTAAAGTTTTGAAAGCAATAAAGGACATTCATCAGTCGTAAAGGCATATCCGGCTCGCCATATACGCAAGTTCTTTTGGTTAAATCCCGCGGTTGTGTGTGCCAAAAGGGAGATGATTTAGCACCCATCAAAAATTAAGAAACTAGGCAGATGTATGGGAACCGAGTGCCCAGTTACCTGCTTTTATCCTTCCCTTGAGCTATGCGAATTTATCACAACCGCGTGCGACAGAGAGGTTCTTCAGCAGCTGGTAGCATTCCAAGGAAAAATAAAAAGGAATGAAAGAGAAAACAAGTTAAGGTGTTGGAAAGGCGGAAATTTCGACCATATATAAAGGGAAGCAAGGTGTAGCACACAACCTTACGTCCCATGATTATATTGATGACACAAAAGAGATAAATGGTATAACGGACAGCGAACTGCCTATCAAGTTTTTCAGCTCCCCCAAATATTCCTCGTTAACCCACTTGTTATTTTGCGTGAGCAAGTCTTCTTATTTCTCTCATTCTCTATCCTTCATCAATGTTTTTATCGCCCAGTGTGGCTGCCCTCTGTAGGTCGGTCATAAGCAACGCGCGAATGAAAAATGAGCTACGCGCGTTATTGGCTGTTTCATATCAACCCCGCTCTTGGGCGCGGGAGACAGTCAGGTTCAATGTGCACAATGTGGCTTAAATGCCCCTCTCCGAGCCTATAAATTCGCGAGCCGCGGCCTGTCAGCATCTGTCGTATGTCCCCCGAAAACCCCTAGATCCGCCGCTATTTGCAGCTGTCCATCCTCAACCTCTGTCGTGTCACCTAGACCAATTAGTCTCCTATCCTTAATTACCCTGCAAGTTGAAGACACCCATTAGACCATTCGCCCGCCCAAATGGCATTCTCAGCGCGAGAGATTGACGGGACAATGCATTTGGGAAACCCAGCATATGCTCATTTGCTTATGGTCCCCCGCGGGCAGGAAATGTGGACCAAACTCACCCGGGATGTAGACTCGAGCAGCCCAGATGCATCGGGGCTGTGTACAGTCTGCCGGAAAGTCGACTTTTACGAGCTCGCGTTCGGGTTGGGCTGCGGATGCCATCAACAGGAACGCAGCCAGCTACGCTCGACTGCTTTGGTTCCTGTACGGAAACAAAACCAAACTTCGGATTCGGGGAATGGGTTAGCGGCCATGTTCATGACATACGAGATTGGCACCCTGCGAGGCGTGGCGCGGAACGCTGGTACCTGCCACGGGTGCGACTTGATCTTGTCAGCGGCACGCTACGGTGTTGATCCGACGGACGAGAAAAGCCTTGATCACGAGGTCTGCATCCACCACGATGAGCTAGCTGCCATCATTGTCGGAAACTGGTTCGGGGGCTCCTTGGCGCTGGTAGACTCCCCCAAGAAGCTCGGCCATGCAAGGATCCTCCCTCCTCTCCGAGGGAAGACCGTGGCAAGGGTCTGGGAGCCTAGGGTCGCGAGAGAGGTGCACCCGGAGATCGATGTTGGGCTGATTAGGAACTGGATGCGGCACTGTGACACGACCCATGGGGCAGATTGTGCAAAGATGCAGCTTGGGGAGGCGGCCAAGATGCGCTGCATCGATGTCCAGGAATACAGAATCACGGCGGTGACTTCGGAGGAGAAGTATCTGGCCTTGTCTTATGTTTGGGGCACGGCTGGCCAGCCTTGCCTCAGAACCGAAAACCTGAAGGAGTACTCGGAGCCGCAAGGCCTACGAGAGGTGGCCCTCCCGCGGACGATCCGCGAGGCCATCGAGCTCACTGCTGCGCTGGGTGAGCGCTATCTCTGGGTCGACTCGCTGTGCATCGTGCAGAACGATCCCATCGACAAGAACCAGCAGCTCTCCATCATGGACGCCATCTATTCAGTGGCATCCGTCGTACTGATTGCCGCTTCGGGCGCCGACTGCTGGGCGGGCCTGCCGGGCGTGGCTTCGAACCCGCGCACCTTGGTGCCCCAGTGCATCCGAACCGTGAACGGAAATCGCCTCGCCGTGGTTGCGCCATCGCTGGTAAAAGCCATCAAACACAGCCAATGGAACACTCGCGGCTGGACGTACCAGGAGGCAAAGCTGGCCCGTCGCACACTCGTTTTCACGGACCGGCTGGTCTACTGGGCCTGCCAGGTTGACTCGTGGCGCGAGGATTTAGAGCTGGCGCGAGACCATGACGGCGACGGGGACAGTGGCAGCAACGGCAGAGCCTGCCGGGCATGCCCGACAGCGCCTCCGAGATGCCCGGTGGATAGCCAGAACTCGTTCTCGACGGTAGACCCGGACGGGGTGGTCAAGTGCCCGATTGACAGCTACTGCGAGATGGTGGCCAACTTCTCGCGCCGCCGATTCACCAATCAAGGGGACGCGCTCTGGGCCTTCAGCGGCATGCTCAAGTCCTTCGCCAGAGGCATGCCCAACGTCCACATCTGGGGCCTGCCTCTCCAGGAGCTCGATATTGCCATGGTCTGGCAGGAACACCACCTCTGCCCATGCCCGCACCCGCGGCGCCAGAGGTGCGAGGTCGCCGCCAAGAACGGGGTGGTCCGCACCCTACCCTTCCCGTCCTGGTCGTGGCTGTCTTGGCAGGCCGCCATCAGGTACGACGAGCACCTGTGCGACACCATCGCCTCCGAGGTTGAGTGGCACGATCCCGTGGACGCGCCGGACGCCTTCTGGGACATTCCGCCCCGCAAGGCATCAGGCGAGGCCGGCACCGATGGCGCGCTTGATGGCTCCGCGTCTTCGCCCAAGGACATGTCGTATGGACTTCTGAAACTCACTGCGAGTGTTGGCAAGATCACAGTCCGACAGCAAGTACAATGGCGTAATCAAGACGGCAGCAAGGCTCAAGGGGACTACTACTGTATTGCGACCATGCATTCGGCTTCAGATGAGCCGCTGGGCAAGGTCTGGCTCTTGGAAAGCTATTTTGGTGGCCTGAAGGAGAGGCAGGCCGATGTTGTTTTGTTGTCGACAAACCTGGGAGTGGACGAGGAGCAGCTCAAACGGATGGAAACCAACCATGATCATTCGTTGGACGTAGAGCGAAGTCCCCAGTCGCAAAATGTCATGTTCATTCGGGAGGAAAATGGCATCACATATCGGGTTGGTTTGGCCAAGATTGCCAAGGGCGCATGGGAAACCTGTCAGTCCAGCAGGAGGACATTGGTACTTGGGTGACGACTGATACCGAGATGGCTCGGTTCGTTGTGGATACCTGCAGAAAGCCCTCCAGGGATTACAGGATAGCAACCGCCTGAAATTTGAGGCCAACACACCTTGCCTTGACCGAACTCAAGGCCTGCCGATTCACAGTGGTGTTTGACAAAAAGGGCACATTTCATGGCCAAATCACGGCATCCTAGCTACACCTGTGTGACCATGCGGGGTTGCACCATCTGTATTGTTGTGCCGAGAAAATCTTATTGGATAAGAATACAATTGACATCCGGCCTTGATAACACTTCCATCCATCCCAACAAGAAGCAAAAAATGCTTGACCGGTAAGTAACTGGAAATGAGACAAACCACGTCACAAGTCACCCTGTTTTGAGATGAGCTGCGTCGCTTAGCTGCCGTGGTTACCGCCGCCGGGCTTGGTACCCCACGGGAAGATGACCCCGTGCTTCTTGCGGGAAGCGGTAGTGCGCTTTTCCAAATCACCGGTCTCGGGCAGACCTACCCCGCGGCGGGCAAGCTTGTCGGTGCTGTCGATGACGTCGCGGGTGGCGAAGAAGTAGGTGCCGCGCTTCTGGTTGCCGTCGCAGAGGCTGCCGGCGACCTCGGTGCCCGAGGCGTCGACGCAGTGGACGCTCATTCCCCTGGCCGGCTCGGTGGGGGCGGCGGCGGACCCCTCGGCGAAGTAGAGGGCGGCGGCGAGCTGGAGGGCCGGGAGGGAGACCTGCTGGGTCTTCATGGTGGCGGTGAGTTTGCCTTTTTTTTGTGGTGGTTGTTTTGTTGTTGTGGGACGGGATGGGAAAATGGAAGCGATAAGAGGGCGGGTGCGAGAGAAGAGAAGAGGGCAAAGGAAAACACTCAAGGAAAAGAAGAAACAGAAGGAAATGGGAAGCTGCGGTGAGGATGCAGAGTGGATTCTTTGTGTGCGATGATGGGAGAAATGAAGTCGTCAATGGTGGAAGAGATATCCAGACCTTTATACCAGCAAGACGTAGATCCAGTTGCATATCGGACGCTCTTGGTCGGCCGAAGAGAGAGTCCCGAACAGGGAGTCCTCCTTCCGAATGCACTCACGCCATTGTTGTGGCAGCTGAGGCCGAACAGATTGGGGCACAAGCGCTGCGGCACAATTGATACGGGCCTATGGCTGCTGAGGCGTTGGGGACCAACGAGATTGGTAGTTGGCGGGAGGATTAAGGTTGCGGAGTGGGGTAATCAAAGCTCACAGTCAGCAAGAGGCCCGGTCAATTGGCATGTCTGATTGGCTTGCCGTGTGGGAAGGATGAGATGCAATCATCATCAAAGTGGTCGAGACTGCCACATCTGGTGTCTGGTGTGGTGTCACTCGTTGGTGGTGTAGTAGGTGGTGTAGTAAGCTGCAGCGTGGCTGTGGCAGCCGCGGTAGGCTGTGCAGGTACCTGGGCTACACCCAACACCCAACCCGCAGGCGGCTGTGGGGCAGGCTGTGGTGGCTGTGGGGGCGGCTGTGAGAGCAAGAAAGGACCATGCTGGCGATAGTGGCCCAGATCAAGCAGCCAGAACGAACTTGTGGCAGCACCTGTTGTGGCATGGGTTTATTTTCGGAACCATGCGGATATGTGCAGCATCGCCAACAGGCCGGCCCTTGAGCCGCCGTCTATCATTGCGTCAGTTTATAACCTGGCGTCATGGACACCGGAGCTATAGGAGAATTCTCCAAGATCACTTCAAAACACAAACAACCCGACTGCAACCAACTCCTGCCCCTTCCATTCCCTCCGTGATTGCCACTAAGCTGTGTAATCTCTGAGGTTTGCCATTACTTGCTTAATTTCACCTCGCATCGCTCCCTACAACGTTCGTCATCCTTCCGCTTTCATCGCCCTCTAGAAACCCCTTCTATACCTTTCACCCCTTACTCCTCCAACATGCGTCGCGTTCACATCGAGCCCCGCCCCAACTCCAGCCGCCTGGTGCAGAGTCAGGGGCTCGTGTTCAACCAAGATCCTGCCCCCGAGCACCAGCATGAAGTTTACTGGCCCGACGACCGGTACTATTCCTTCACCACCGAAGAGATCAACCTGCTCGAGCGCGCGTCCAGGGACGTGTTCGAAATGCTGTGCGAGGCGGCCGACTACCTCGTCCAAAACCCCCACATCATCACGGGCAAGATGGCCATCCCGGCCCACTGCCTCCGCCAGATCGTCGAGTCCTGGGACAGGGAGCCGGCCTTTGGCAGCGTCTACTCGCGCTTCGACATCTGCTTCGGCGGCCTGGACCACCCGGACCCGCGGCTGCGCGTGCCAAAGTTCTACGAGTTTAACGCCGACACGCCAACCAGCCTGCTCGAGGGCGCGAGCATCCAGTGGTACTGGCTCGAGCAGACGGGCCACGGGCCCGACCAGTTCAACGCCATCGAGGAGTCCCTGGTCGAGGCGTGGCGGCGGAACCTGGCCGAGGCCGAGAAGGCGCTGGGCCACAGGCCAAAGGTGGTCCACTTCGCCTCCATGGGCGACTGCTCGGGCGAGGACGAGGTCAACACCGAGGTCCTCGCCGCCACGTGCGCCGCGGCCGGCTACGCGGTCAAGAAGATCTGGTTCGACCTGATCGCGATGGGCCCCGACGGCCGCTTTTACGATATCGGCGGTGAACACATTGATGTCATATTCAAGCTTTACCCCTGGGAGATGATGGTACGTCGTCCCCCCCATTTCTAATTTGTCTTGCGCGCCTAGCGCAGGCGTTGCTCTAGGTACGTATAGGCACTCGGTGCTAACTCTAGACTGTTTTAGGTAACGGGGAAAGCTGGCGAGGCGTGCTTCGCCGACATGGAAAACGTCGGCAAGAGGGACGAGGCGACGGGCGAGTACGTCGGCGGGACCATCTGGTTCGAGGCGCCGTACAAGATGCTCTGGAGCAACAAGGCCGTCTTCGCCATCCTCTGGGACCTCTTCAAGGACGACCCCAGGGGCCAGTGGCTCCTGCCCACGTACCTCGAGCCCGAGATGCCGGCGGGCATGACGCAGTTTGCGCGCAAGCCCATCTTCGCGCGCGAGGGCGCGGGCGTGACGCTGCGCGGCGGCGCCGACGGGAGCGTCCTGTCCGAGTCGGACGCCGGCGAGTACGGTAAGGAGGGCTACGTGGTCCAGGAGCTGGCGCTGCTGCCGCGCTTCCCCGACGACAGGACCGGCAAGGCCTTCTTCCCGGTCTTGGGCCTGTGGATGGTCGACGGCGAGCCGGCGGGGATGGGCATCCGCGAGGACGTCGACCTCGTCACGGGCAACTGCTCCACCTTTGTGCCGCACGTCATCGAGGATGCGGAGGAGGTCAACTATGAGCGCAAGCCGGTGCCGACGCTCGAGGAGATCGAGGCGGCGCTGTCGATCGAGACGTACCAGAACAAGGCGCTGCTGGGGGATGACAAGGCGCAGGGGGTGTTGCCTTATATCGACAGCGTTGTTGCTTCGGTTGCCTAATATGTACATGGTGTTTTTTTACGATATCCTTTTGCGTTCTATGGCTTCCTCTTTAATCTAGTATCCTGTCTTTGAACAACAGCAACCGATTGTCGCAACCTAATTGTATGAAACAGTCGAGTGGCACGAAGGTGCTAGACTGTGGGTTGGTCTGGCTGCATCACCTTAGCAGGTGTACCTGAACCACGGGACGTTGTCGGCAAGTTCCCTCTCCATTCCCTTCTGCTCCTCGGTGAGCTCGTCGACTCTCAGCTCGCGCGAGATCCCCTCCCTTCTAGCGTTCTCCCTTTTGCACCACAATGACATGAAACCGCTGAGGAAGAATGCCATGCTAGGAGTGCGTGAAAGACGGTGCCATTAGCCAAGTTTGTGTATGCCATTTAGACGGGCAAGACTGTTTTCGGCTTACCTGATGAATCCAATCAGGATGCTGTGCCCGATGATGAATCGCGGCCCGTCGCGGGTCAGGTAGACGTAGGAAGCGATAATGCCGCCGCAATTGCCTCCCATAACCTGCATGGCGATTCCCGTGCCCCTCTTCAGGCTGCCTCCGATGTTGCCGCTGTTCCATGCCAGGCCGAGAGGTATCTGTGGGTATATCCCTGGAGCGAAAAGGGGCACCAAAGGTCAGCACAAATTTCGCCTACAGGACGTGTGACGACCTCACAGGCGAAGAAGGCCAAAACTAGGAAACCCACCAATAGCCGCAAAAACGGTCCCCGCGTACTGGATGGACGCGTCGCCGCTTCCGCAGAGCATGGCGAAGCCCAGGATCCCGACGAGCTGGAAGCCCATCAGGAAGACACCCCGCCTCTGTAGCTTGTCGGCGTAGTAACTAGCACCGATAGTAAAGAAGCAGGCGAAAACATAGGGCGGCACACTCATCAGCTGTGCATTGTTGGCCGTGTAGCCCATGTTCTTGACGATGGTGGGCAGGAAGAGCGAGAAGGAGTAGATGGGGCAGAAGCCGGCCATGCAGATGAGCATGTGGATGTAGATTTTCCAGTCGCGGATGGCCTGCCACACGTACCGGACGTCGAAGTCGTCCGTCAGGTGGCCCGAATCGGCGCGCAGGCGGCGCTGCACCTCGTCCCGCTCGGCGGGGGTCAGAAAGCTAGCCTCGGAGGGGTAGTCGTGGATGGCCCAGGGGGCGGTGAAGGAGACGAGAATGCTGAGCAGGCCCTCGAGGATGAAGATCCACGACCAGGCCGCCAGGCCGCCGACGCCGCTCATCTCGGCAATGCCGCGGGCCAGGATGCCGCCAAAGGCGCCGGCCAGGGTGGCGGCGGAAAAGAAGAGGGCCATGCGGAAGCCGCACTCGGGCCGCGGGTACCACTGGGTGATGTAATAGTTGACGCCTGGGTAAAGGCCGCCCTCGAAGACGCCGAGGAAAGCGCGGGTGGCGAGCATGCCCCCGTAGTTTTTGACGAAACCCTGCCCGATCATGGAGGCGGACCAGCAGACCATGATGAAGGTGAGCCAGAGCGAGGGCCGCACGCGCTTCATCATCATGTTGCTCGGGATCTCGGCCGCGATGTAGAAGGGGAAGAGGATGGCGAGGCAGTCGTTGTACTGCAGGCCCTGGAGGTTCAGGTCCTGCTCGAGGTGGTCGAGGCGCGCATTGCCGATGTTGGTGCGGTCGAGGAAGCAGAGCCTGGGAGGGAGGGAGGGGCGCCAGCCGGTCAGTTTTCGGATTATAAGCAGGAAGGAGGTGCCGTCCAGACAAGCTGCTGCGATGGAAAGCCGACGCACAGATAGATCAGCGACATGAACGGGATGATGTGCCGGTCCAGCTTCCGCAGCAGCCGCTTCGTCGCGTGCTCGTCGAAACCTTGGGCCTCAACCGTCACCATGGGCACCTCGATCGACTCGGCCTGCGACACTTCTGGCGGAGATAAGGGTTCTTTCTTTTCCGACATGGTTGCGGCGCCTCCGGGAACGGTGATTGCCGGAATATCGGGATCGAGCGCTCCTTAACACGCCCGTTGCACTCGAAAGTGTGGTTTTCTGCAGCCACAAAGCCGGTACTTTATCTGTAGTACCTGCAGTGTGCAGATGGCGTGCCTCGTGCCTGCGTAGAACAGACCAGTGCGCCCACCGTCCTAGGCCTGCTCGTCCTTTATACAAACCACACTGCAGTCGCGGAGGCCATGTAAGCAACCGGCGCCGGGGGTGCGATGGCGCACGGCAGGTCTAGATCATGCAGGCCGCCGACTCGACGATAGTTGACCCATCATGGACCCTGCCAGTAGGCGCTGATGGTGCGCCCTCGACGCCCAACAAAAGAGGGGCGGATAGAGATAAGCTGCCATCAAGGGCCAGTGCGAGCAGGGCCGCGGTAGGATCAGCTACATGTGGCCGGGCGGCCATTGGCTCGGAAGATGAGGGCATCAAGTATTGCAACCGTGACGTTACACGGCAGCATGCGGGTGAGACCGCCGGGGGTAAGGGGGTACACCTGCCACGCATTCCCGGGGACACCTCGGTACTTGTTTCTCGCTTGCTCGTCGCTCAGTGCTCGGCGTGGCTTGGTGATCGCCGCCGCTAGCGGGAGTCAGCTTACTGACGACGCCGCACTGGCTATAGATAACGGGGGTTGGCAAGCGCCCAAGCAGTTTGCTAGCCATGGCACCAGCCG
>NW_008804550.1:1814480-1844627 GCF_000145635.1 Gaeumannomyces tritici R3-111a-1
TGCCCCACCCAAACTCTATAGCAAAAAAAGATCAAAACAAACTTAATCAATCCAATCGCAACATACCAAAGCACCATAATACGCCCAAAACATTTCGGATTTTTTCGCCAATAATAAAAAGCGAAGGCAAAATGACTGCCCATTAATTTGTATATAAATTATAGTTGTTGGCTGTTTTTTTTGGTGGTGTTGATTGATTTGGCAATGGGAGCCCCTTTTTTGCGGTCTTGATTTTTTTTTTCGGCCGGTGCATGGATCAAAATTATATCCATTTACGGCTGCGTGCATCCAACCAGTCACCCAGTCTGCAGGGCATGCCAAGAATGGAAGCGATCTCCGGCTGTGGAGACACGGCACTGATGTCTTGGGCGGTCAGATTGGCTGCGCTTGTCTTTTCTCTTGTCCGGTCGTGGATATAGCGTGCAACCTGTCAATTCGCGGGCCGAAGGTAGCATATGGATGACAGACGTCAGCCCAACAGCTCAGGGTTATCCAGCGGCCAGGTTGTTGCTTAGAGATGAGCCTTGACCCGTGCAAAAACTGAAGCACAAACACATGGCAGTGGTATGCACTGTGGCACTGTGTAAGCCAAGCCTGCCCCTCTCCGCAACAACAGACAGTATCCACCTGAGCCGGGTCGTGCATCAAGGGCCAGTTGGAGTCGTTGTAACTCGACTCCTCCTCGTTGGAAGCTCGTCATCATGTGCAGCCCTCAGCCGCATTTCCATATCGAGTCCGACCCAAACTACCACCCCCCATTTTTGTCACAGACCTGCCACCGCTCGCTAGTATTAGTACAACGTGCTATAAAACAGACACAAACCTTAAACCCATCCCTTTCCATTTCCCTAACTCCTGGGTGCCATTGCTACTACGCCAGGGATGCTGCCTTCTCGTGGGCTAGGTTTTCAGACTAGCCAAGGCTGGACACCTGGAACGGTGCCTGACGCAGTCACCTTGCCCCGACCTGGAAGTCTGCACAGAACAAGAAACACGCCGAGCCCTGCCCAAAGGTTCTTTCGCTAGCGCGAGTCCATTTTTAGCTGTCCTGGCTCCATTTTATTGCCGTATCGGTCACATCCACCTAGCCTACCTTCCATACTCTCCGCCCGGACCGGTACATCACGTCGCATAGCATGTTGACGAAGGTTTCTTCTAGTAGGGATACCTACGTCAGTTTTGACAAGCACCCCTGCTGGATGGCCAGATGCGCAGCATGTAAAAAAGCCACAGGACGAGCCGCTTGTCTGGCGACGGGACGTCGTGCAGCTTGGCCAAAATACTCCTTCTTTCCATGTAAAAATCACGCACGTTGAGCTTGATTGCAAGCTTGATTGCATCCATCGAACAGAGGCGCAACCAGATACCCTGTGCTTGTTCCTTACTCCTGACGACCGAATACCATATCCGCAGTGGCGTGGGCATAGATATTTTGTTCTCGATGTTATCAAAAAGGGCCTCCACCACGAGGTTGACTCCGCGCTTGTCTTCGGGCCTATTAATCGCATCCGCAGCTGTCCTCTTTGTCCTCCTCAGCTACCTCACATTATACGCGCCAGAAATCGCCGAGCCCAAGGAGCGCAAGTCGAGGACGCGCCCGCTGAGCCAGTATGCCATCGTCGCGGGGCAGCAGGGGATGGGCGGCGAGGGGGAGCGGCCCGCGCGGGCGGCCGCGTCGAACCGCACGCTGGGCTTCGGGTCCATCCAGTTCCTGAACCTGCCGCACCGCCACGACCGCGCCGACGCGGCCTTCCTCCAGGCCTACCTCACCGACCTCGAGCTCACGCGCTTCCCCGCCGTCCGGGCCGAGGACCTGCGCGACCAGGGGCTCCCGCCCACGGAGCAGCCCGCCCGGCTCAACATTCGCGAGAAGGCCTGCTACCGCGCGCACGCAAACGTCTGGCAGCACATGGTCGAGCACCGCGTCCCGGCCCTGATGGTGCTCGAGTCGGACGCCGCGTGGGACGTCGGGCTCAAGGAGATCATGGCGACGCTCAACGGGCCGTTCCGCGACCTGATCGCTGAGGCTACAGGCCAGGCCGCCGCTGCACCCCCGGACCCGTCGGACCCCTGGATGGCGGGCAGCGGCGCCTGGGACGTGCTGCACCTCGGCGGCTGCTCCGACACGTGGAGGGAGGGCGACCCGTACCGCATCTACGCGGACCCGCGCGCGCCCGCGGCCAAGGGCCCGTTCGACAACCTGCCGGCCCAGACGCGCGAGCGCCGGGCCGTCTTCCGCGCGTACCACATGGCCTGCCCGACGGCGTACGCCGTGACGCTGCGCGGGGCGGCCAAGCTGCTGCTGCGCACGGCGTGGAACCTCGAGGAGCCTGTGGACCTGGCCATGAGCCTCATGTCCATGACCGGCGAGCTCAAGGTCTACAGCGTCCGCCAGCGCATCTTTGCCCAGTGGGCCTACGTGCCGGGCATCGGCATGGGCGCGCGCGGCGCCAACAGCGACATTAACAACCAGCCCGCCGACGACGGCATGGACGGCTGGGAGGAGGCCAAGCGGACGCACAGTGTCTGGGGGTACAAGGAGCAGCTGTACCAGGACACGGATTTCAAGCAGATGGCCATGCACGCGGCCTGGGACAGGATCATCGGGCCGAAGGAGCCGCCGAGGGGGGACGGGGGATCGTTGCCGTCGTTGCCATGAGGCCGGGTAGAGCCCCGGATGTCTAAAATTTCCCTTGTTCTTTGCATTACCATGATGAAAGCCTTTGTTTTTTGTAACCCAAATACCTCCTGCGATGATTTAACTTTGAATTTAAAAATTTGCCCGTAGGCTGTTCTAGGGCTGACCCGTGATTTCCTCCACGAAAATTGATTATTGGTGATGCCCAAACTGGTGATGCCATTCGGTATCTCTTCCATTTTTATTGCATCCCCGAGCACACCACACCCTTTCTTTCGGTACGCCCGCCATTTCCCCACAAAACATCACAGCCGTCATCCTTCCCAACAACCGCAGTCACGGGTCTCCGCGGGATGCCCCCCCGCCTGAGCGCGGTGCGCCTAGACCCCCACGTCTGCTGCCGACATGGTCTCCGAGGAGTCAAAGGGACCGGGCAGGGGCGAGGCTTGCGATACGCCTATTTGCCAAGGCTAGGGAAAATGCAGCTTGCCATTGACGGCAATCACTTCGCCTCGTTCGCGGCGCAGCAAGACGGTCGAGTTTTGCTCGTTGAGGCGCTGAGGGAGGGTTAGTGCCAGTCGGATGCATGAAGGGGAGGCGGAATACCATGCACATGTTAGACCGGTAGCACCATCGTTCCCATCAGGACAAACATGGGACCTATCTTGACTGACCCATCTCTTTGGGAACACCGAGATGCACAAGCCTTGGGCAGATGGCGGTGTGACAGGTCTGCACCCTTGGCGTCTTGCGGAGCGCTGAAAGAACACAACAGCAAGTCAAGTGGCTGAGGCTACGGTAAATTCCGGTCCATCAGATCAAGGGGTCTCTCGTTCCGATCAATGTGATCTAAATTTGGCTACCAAGTACCATCTGCGAGGGAAAGAAAAAGGAAAAACCCACCTAGTAACAGGGGGTTAATAAGGGGTTGAAGCTGGAGATCGCAGAGGTCGTGGTGACTTGGGGGATGTCACGAGACTTCAAGAATTTCTCGTCCTTTGAAAGCTTTTCTCAATTTCTCTCCTTTTTTCACCAACTTCAACAATGGCAGTGACTTTATGCCAGCACGTGACCCCCCTTTCGCCGCCCTTGTGATCTCCAGTTTTAACCCCCCCTGTTGGGAGGCGGGTTTTTCCTTTTTCTTTCCCTCGCAGATGGTATCAGCCCAGCATCCCCGTATGATATCCCCAGCACTGCCATGTCACGTAACCCCTAGAGCGCCGTTAAGCTTTCGCTTGCGAGAAAGGAGACGCCACAGCCGTTCCTTTTCACACATATGCCTGCCCATGTCCCATTTGGTCTCATCAACGCCAAGACTGCCTCTGGTAGGTCTTTTTCCTCGGCGGTACATGACATGCACACATCTAGGTACCTAGCAGCGTGGGATCGGCTATACCGGCCGTGGCAATGCCGATTCAGCAGTCATGATTTTGATAGCAAGTCATCGCTCCGGACCAGGCGCACGGATCGTCAACCGTTGCTTTCCAAGCATATATAACATTGGCCTACCTCTCTACCTGCATTGTGCTCTTTTCCCTTCCTCTCCATCACCGATCCTCATCTTTCGTTGCTACCTTTCCTTCCGTCTTTTTCCTTTCGTCCTCCCGTCATTGCTCTCCTTGCCTTGCTCTTCTAGGCCCTGACTTGTTGCATCTGCTCGACTTTCGACGTCTCCTGACCCAAATCTTTCAATCTTCGTCTTTCCACCCAAAAACAAAACTCACAACCGCCAAGATGCAGTTCACCGCCACCGCTCTCCTGGCCCTCTTCGCTGTCACGGGCGCCCCGGCCATGGCAGCTCCCACCCCCTTCGAAGGTATCGCCGTGCCCAAGCCCAACCCGGCGCCCAAGGGCACCAACCCCATCAAGGCCGCGGCCAAGAAGGTCGGCGAGGGCGCGGCGGTCTGCGTCCTCGGAGCCATCCTTTGCGGGAAGATGGCCGTCGACGCCATCAAGGGCAATTCGCCCAAGATCTATGGCCGCGAGGACGTGCACACCATCGGCAACCTCGAGGCTCGCAGCCCCGATGCTGACGTCCCCTACGTCGCCATCGTCACCCGCGACACTGCGATCGACGAGGAGTCTCAGGAGGAGGCCCCGGAGTCGTTCGACGAGGAGGCCGAGGAGTAAACAGGCGGCACCATCGACGCAATCATGGGATTTCTTTGGGTAATCGGCCGACTAGACAAATATCTCGGAGAATCCGAGGATTGTAACACTTTACCCGGGTTAGAGCATTGGCAGGGTGGTTTTGGCTTTTTCAATACATTGTGTGGGGATTCTACCTCCCCTCAAACTATACCCGTTTCCAGGCCTGCGATATGGTTCGCCGGTGGTCGACTTTCCTTGATGAAGCCGAGTCCCGCAAGAAACAACCACTTCATGTCTTTGCTCCATGGCTTGGAAGGATCATTGAAAGAAACTCGGAGGGTTTGTCGTCAACCTGCTGATCACGAGCTCTTCGCCGACAGGCTGCCAGACACTTGGTTCATGGTGGGACATGTCATGGCTAATGTCGCGAACCTCGTCAATATACTAGCCTAACCCTGCCTCCCCCGACGTCCCCACTCACCCATCCCTCACACCAACCCCCGGCCTAGCCCTGCTTCTTCTTGACCTTGCGCTGCCACGAGTAGTGCTCCGTCACGCTGTTCGCAAACACGCGCAGGGCCGTGACGTCGTTTGCATCGGCGCCCTGCTCGATGACGGCGGCCTGGACCGCGAGGGCGCCGTACTTGCGCGCCTGCTTCTCGAACCCGAGGTACGCGTAGTTGTACGCCACCAGCTCGTACGCCTCGGCCATGCGCGCGTGCATGTTGTCGCGCCCCAGCAGCGCCACGTAGTGCTCCAGCATGCCCGTCGTGACGCGCGCGCTGTCCATGTCCTTGAGCTCCTTCTCGATGGCCGCCAGCTCCGCGTGGCGCCCGTCGCGCGCCCGCACCGCGTCCAGGTCGCCGCCCGACGCGCAGTGGTCGCAGCTGCAAGCCGTACCCCAGAGCTGGCGCGCGGCTTCGGCGCGCTCGACGCGGGGGAGGGTGGGGTTCAGGAACGACAAGGAGAGCGGCTCGTCCGGGTCGGTCGTCCGGCGCGCCACCGTCAGGTGCAGCTCGTGGTTTGGGCCGACGTGCCAGGCCACGTTGGCGCGGCACTCGTGGCGCGCCGCCAGCGCCTCAGGGTACAGCGCGTGGTGGCGCCCGTGGCCCGGCCCGTCCCAGTGCGTCGCCCCGGTGCCCGTCTCGAAGGGGTGCAGGAGGAGTGCGTCGCGGAGGCTGCTCCGCGCGCTGGGGTGTCGGGACTTGGCCATGCCGGCCCTGGCAATCTCGCGGGTCTTGTCCGGGAGCAGGGCGAGTGCGGCCTCTAGGAGGTGGTCCTGCGCCGCCCGGTCTGTCTCGTTGAGGAAGGTCTTGTGCGCCATGACGACGGGCATGAGCTCCATAAGCTTGGTTCCGCGCTTCAGGGGCTGCGTGGCCACGAGCTCGAAGGGCGACTCGGCGTGGCTGTCGCTTTTTGATGAGGATGGCATCTCTCGCGCCTCGAATGGCACGCCAGGTGCGCCTGGGCCTGGGGTGCTTTGCATCTTGTTCATAAACACTTCCAGCCTCCTGATCTTTTGGAAGTTGTCGTGGCTGGTGATCACCACCAGCCCCCTGCCGTTGCCGACCTCACGGCTCGAGTAGAGGCACCATTTTCCCTCGCAAATGTTGGGTGTGTACCATCCCTCGGGGTGGAACGTTGCCGTTTCTGTCAGGTTCTCCATGTACTTAGGTATCATGGGCACCTGAACCCCTTCCTGAGCGATGCCCGCGTCGCCATGGCTGGACGCTGCTGCTACACTCGACAGCTGGGCCGCCAAGACAAGGAGGGAGGCCTGGAGGAAAGATGGGAGTGCCATTGATGTAGCTGTCTCAATCGTGATTCAACTCGCAGGTGCAGTAAGTGGCCACCAATTTTTTTCGGCGGTTAGAAACGAGAAAGCATTAAATGCAGCACAGAAATGTGAATGCTCCTCTGGGCATACGTCGGGAGAGCAACCATGGGTCCAGCACACCTCTGGAGTCAAGCAACGTGTTCAATCTCATATATTGGCGCTCGATGCACCGTATACTACCGACGTTGGTGATATCGGCATCCGCCTAAAGTGCACCGGCACCTCGGTTTCCACTTGCCCTCACCCCTTTACCACTTCAATTTATTAGAAGCATTTTTGCCAGCCACTCACGCTTCTATCTTTTTTTTTCTTGCTAAAGCCCCCTGGATTTGAACCAAGCACCCGGACTCATGGCAATCGCGGGAGCCTTTTGCCGACAAAACGGTTATATTAACCCCAGTACCACCATAGTCTTTCCCAGATTACCAGAGGCACGAATGAAAAGCTCGAGCACATTCGCTATCCCGCCATTGGTCGTCAAGCGGCGCTATACCACCTGCATCAACACGATAGCCGTACTGACGCGAGGAGCAGGAAATTCGGGTTTAAAATCGATGTTGCCGAAATATTAGGGACAGTTGGGAAAAAAACCGATGCATTGAGCGAGCGTACTTGTGCAACATCTACGGCTTAAAAGTTAAAAATCCGTCACCGTCGAAGTATGTCCTTCTGGTCCCCTTCTGAACAGCCACTCGCCTCTTCAGGTCCGGGACTTCCCCATACCCTAACGACGCAAACTTCTGCACGAGGCGCTGGCTGAACTTCTGGGCGGCACGAATTACATCGGAGAATTTATCGTCAGCTTTTCCCGTTTTGCCCTTCCCCGGTTGCCCTTTTACCCCTGTACCTTTTTCCGTTGTGACTTTTTCCGTTGTGACTTTTTCCGTTGTGACTTTTCCTGTCTTGATTTTGGTCTCACACGCCTGAGGGCTCTCCATGTCGCGGAAAAATGCCAGCTCCTCTGCCCTATTTCTGGCCTCCAGCAGCAGTCGCGCGACACCTTGGTGACTGTTGGCCCATGCGATGCCAATGGCTTCTGTAAGCGCCTCTGTCTGAAAGTGCTGCTGCGTCTCCAGCAGTAACCGCACAACATTTTCGTGGCCTTGGGCAGATGCGTAGCAGAGGGCTGTCAAAATCGCACCTTGGTGAAGAGGCCCCTCCACCGCCAGCAGCAACCGCAAAATCTTCTCGTTTCCCTCTGCCGATGCGATGCAAATGGCGTTTGAAACATCTATCGGGCAAGGGAACTCTTCTGCCTTTAGCAGCAGCAGCCGCACTACCCCTTCGCGGCGACGGTTTTTCGATGCGACGCACAGGGCGCTTGAAAGAGTCTCCGGACCACGAAGCCCTCTCGCCTGCAATAGCAACCGCACGATATCTTCATGCCCTCGCATCGATGCGGACCTAAGGGCTAGCCTAAGGGTAAATGGCGAAAGAGGCTTCTCCATATCTAGCAGCAGCCGCACAATATCACCATGGCCGTGTTGTGACGCCGTCACTAGAGCATCGCGGAGCGAGAATGGGTCGGACCGCATCTCCACCAGACGCTCGATCGTCCTTGGGAATCCACCGGCGCAGGCCGCGATAAGTGGCGACGGACTGTCGAACCCGTGGAGTCTCGTGACCTCCTTGAGCACGGGCGCCGTGGCCCTCGCCTGCAGCAGCCTAACCGACTCCTCGACAATTTCATCCGAGACCTCAGCTCTGCTGCCGTGCTGCTTCCAGAACTCCCACGCCGCAGTTCGGAACGGAAACTCGGCGTCGATGTCGCTCCCGTCGCTTTGGATGGTCCTAAGATAGGCCAAGCAAGTCCAGGTTATGGAGATGCTGGCACCCGGGTCCCCGAAATCGGGTCGGCCGACGAGGTAGTCCTTCAGTGAGATATGGGCGAGCTGCAGGGCCTCACCCTGAATTTGGTCGGTTTCGAGCCTAAGCAGACTGGGGCAGTATTCGAGGAGGGCATGCGCGTTGAACGGTCTGCGCTCGGGGTCGAAATCTCGAGGCTCCGTTTCGGCCTGTGTAGCGATCACATCTCCCGCTTCTCCCACTCTGAGAGGTCTCCCGGAGTTGACTATAAATAGCAGGAGACGCATGGCATCTTGCTTAAGTTGCGGCGGAATGTTCTCCATGACGCGATCGTACATCTGCGTAAGGTCCTTCGGCAGTCTTTGGAGGCAGTCCCGAATAGCCCTGGGGTTTGTGCACTTGGACAATTCCTCCACGTGGCAGGAGGCCAAGAGGAACCTGGACAGGTGTTAGCTGACGGTTGAGGTGCTTTTGGCACGCGTGGGCAGGGACTTACATTGGGCCAGCATCCTCCCCAACCACGCGGCCAATATTCCGGGACAGGTCTCCACCGGCAGGCACCTTCTTGCTGAAAGATATGTCGTTGATGAGTTTTGCTTGGACGTAGGAGCAGATATCGCGGTTGATGGCAGTTTCGTCGAGTGGCAGGCAGTTATCCTCGCCAATAATCGAAGGGATGTGCTGGTGGAATTCGGATTCTGGTCGACTGGTGAAGATCAAGCGGACACGCTCTAGCTCGCGCATTCCGACTGCGTCCTTGACCCAATCGATCAATTTGCTTCTGGTTGTCGACTCGTCCAGTGCGTCCAAGAGAATGACGACCTCCCCCAAATTGATGAGCATCTTGCACAAGCTCTCCCACAAGGTGGTATTGGACGGTTGGTCTTCAGAAACCTGGAGAATCCCTTCAGGATCTTTGCCGATGCGAAGTTGATGAGTGTATGCCTGGAAAACCAGCGACCTCAGCATGGCGTCGGTCGTTCGCTTTTTGGAATCGCTAAAGTCGAAGAAGAAGGTGAGGACGATACGACCCGCGAGGTGGTCGATGATTCTGGCACTGAGGACCGTTTTCCCGCATCCCACAAGGCCATACAACCACAAGTGTCGGCGGTGTGATCCAGGGAACCACTCCTGGAACTTGGCCACTCCCAAGATCCAGTCGCCAGTTCCGGGATGGCGGAGTTCCCTTGCACGGTTGATGTTCGTGGATGAATCGGCAGGAGATAGCCACTCCTTTAGTTTGGCGATGCTGGACTGGGACTTGAGGGATGCGAGCGTATCATTTGTGTCTTGCGCATGCTGCTGCAACAAGTCGACTCCCTTTTCGATTCTCGTCACTATCTCGCCGCCACAGATAAGTAAGTAGATGAACATCTACGGAGCAGAGGGAAAGCCGGGCCGAAATCACTTGCCCACACCAAGAACCTCGTTGGCCGTCTTCTCCCCCTCAACTTGGCCAGGCGCAATCTGAAGCAGCAACTCTTTGGCGTACGCGGCAGCCATCATTGCAGCAAACCCTTGCCAGCCCTTATTCTTGTGGGAATCCGAATAATCGCAAATACCCCGAATGACGAGGCAGGGGAAATTGTTCATCAGGCCGGCCGCCTCCATTTCAAAGCAAAGGACGCCCTTGTCCCTCGCCAGCCCATCGCGGACCGTAGCGTCCTTCATTAGCTGATTGGCGCTGGCTATTAGTCCGTAATGGATGACGGCGAAGTCTTGCCCGTCTTCAGGCTCCTCTCGTTTTGGTCGCGGAACTAGATGATTCGGGTCGTCACCGCACTTGCCGCAGCTCGCCTCGTCCTTGCCGTGCACGTAGAGGGGTCGATACAGCCTATCGCTCGTGGCATCTGGACGGGAGTACTTCGCGCGCGCCGCCTTCGTCAGACGGCTCTCATCCAAATGCTCGGCGATCTGGGCTTCGTAACGGTGGCCGTACGCCTCGTGCTCGGACTTCAGAATGGCCACTGCCGTCCGGAGGGCCTGTGGTGGCTGGTTCAAATACCCCGTCATGGTAAATGTCCGGTCCTGGATCGACTTTCCGAAATCGTACTGGAGCACGCCGCCATACCCGTTACCGGGACTGCTGACAGCAATATCGCCGAGATGCATGTTGTTCTTCTCGGATGGCGCGCCGCCTCCGATGCCGACCATCAAGCCGAAACGGATGTTGGGAAAGCTGCGTAGCATATTCGCAGCCACGACAGAAGCGGCCGTTGTTCCGTACTCTCCATCAGGCAAGCAGGCGATCACAACGTTGTGGCGGCCCATCTTCCCCAGGACGTAGGAATTGGTGTCATGAATGTCGACGGCTTCGGGGAGGGAGGGGGTTGTATCGAGGAAGAACTTCGCAGCAGTCAGCTCGGTGGGCAAGGCCGAGATCCAGCCAATGGTGTAGGTGTCGTTAGAAGACGTCATATTGGGTGGTTGATTGCAGAGTGTGTGGATTATTTGATGAGAACGGAAAACTGTGGTCTGTGAAGGCAAGATGATATGCGAGGGCTACTAGGCTTTCTGGGCGAGTTGGATTGGGGGAGATGGTCACTATAAGGTTAAGGGTCCAATTCTTGCAGGGAGACACTTCCATCGCACCCTCCCTCTAGCGACTACCCTCTGGCCTTCGCGTAATCGCGGGAGACTCCTCGGATGGGAAGGGCATATCCTGAACCTTTGCTAATCAACCTCCCTCCCGTCAAATTCGCGAATATGCGAGGCAACCCAAGAGAGGCACCTAGGCCGGGCTCCAAGTTGGGGACCCAAGCTAGGCCTGCGCCCGGCTCCGGCTCCTGCAGGTTGAGGACAGTCATTGGAACACGTCGACGGCAGTTGGGCGCGGGGCAGGTCGGGCAGGAAGCAGCCGTCCAAATTCCTTGCCGGCTACTTCAAGCACCCTGGGCCGAAACGAGCAACGAGCGTGTGGAAAGACAGAGATTGCGGCTGCCTCTCGCTCCCTTGGACTCTCATGCGCGGCGCGGGTGCCGTCCATCCACATGATCGAGGCCACGAGCGCGACGGAAACTCATCTCGCACATGGCGAAAATGCAACATGTCCCAATACGTGCGGGGGAATGCGGGGCCGGGGAGCAGACAACATGGTATGAGGCTGCAGTGGATGGCAGCATGGCCTGGGATGGAGGCGCAAAGAGCCAATAAAACATGCCCACGCCGCAGAAATCCGAAGCTGTTTCGACCACATGGCTACCCGGAAAGTATTGACGCCAGTTGCGCATAGCGCGGATGTCCGGAAAGCAAGCATGCAGCAACGCCGCCAAGCCAGGACCCCTATACTTTCCGGGGTCGGGCTCCAGAGCTGTCAAGCCAGCAAAGGGTGTTGCCAATAATGTATCTCGACATGGAGGTCACAAGGCCGTATCTCACTGCCGCACCAATGCAGGAATGGGTCAGCATTGAAGATGCCAGAGAGAAGCAAGACGACGCCCGCCTTGCGATAAGGCGGCCTGCAATACGAGATGCAACGCGGCCCAAGTCAAAGGCTGTCGCGCAGCATCTGATTGATGGTGCCATCCGGGCATGTCCCAAAGGCTGCGGCCCAACTGAAGCCCCCAGAAATGAGTAGCCTCTCTCGGGAAAGAGTTGTTTGGGTGATGTGATGAGGTGAGGGTCGTGGGAGTGGCTGCTTGTCGCGATACATTATTGTTCCGACCCGAAGCTGCTTCAAGCCCTGCCCGAGCCTTCCTCATGTCGAGCCTCCTCTAGAGCCTGGAAAGCAAAAATATCTCCCAGCGATCCGCGATCCTGGTATGCCACCCCCAACCCCTCCTGTCGAGCCTCCTCGTTTTCGTCGGAATAGGGCTGCTGCACCAGCGCGGGCCCGTTGACGGCGGGGTACACGTCATTCCCGCGGGCCAGGCCGCGCAGGTTCCGCAGGCGGACGTACGGGAGCGTGAGGCCGGCCAGCAGGGTCTCGAAGAGCGCGAGACACGCGGGCCCGCGGAGGATGAGGCCCGCGAAGCCGCCGTCCATCGAGCCGAACGAGTCGAAACCGGGCGGCTGCAACAGCGACCACGGGGTCGCGATGCCGACAATCAGCGAGAGCAGGCCGGCGGCGTAGAGGGCCAGGCCGGCGTAGGCCCACGCGCGCTTCGAGTCCATGCCGCGGTCGGCCGCGAGCGAGAGGCGCGTGGCCAGCAGCTCCGGCCAGACCAGCAGGAAGGCGAGGCCGAGGGCGGCGGCAGCGACCGGGACATGTTTGTTGCGGACGCGATGGGATCGGCTATGCGGGGAGAGATATTTGGGTGCCGAGATTTGGGTCGATATTTTGGAGTATTCGTTCGTGGAAGGCAAGTCCAAAGCCGAAGCAGATATGTCATGAGGACATAAGGGACCAGGGTTATTTCTAATCACGGCCCGTCCCGAGAGGCCGCCCTGTCTTGACGTCACGGTACGACGCGCCGCCGCGCGTTGGGGTTGCACAGCTTTTGGATTCCTCCAATACACGTCGCTCCCTTGGCAAGCCGCTTTCCGTCCGTAACACTGGCGTGTCGCAAAACAAGGCGGCTAGGCGTCAAGCTTCGAGTCACCCCGCTCCTAGCCAAAACGGCTTGCTGGATCCAAATGAGCCATCCATGATCATAAGCACAGCCTCGGCTAGTTTGGACATGTTCCCACACGCCCACGGCGACCATGGAAGGTCACCGAGGCAGCCAAAGGACAAGCGATGGATCTCTGTCGCCTCTGCCAGGGATTCAGCCTCTACGAGCTGACCCGTCTCCCCGGACGCACCGGCAACCTCGACCTGACGATTGCCCGCCAGAACGTCGCAGAGGGGTGCCGCTTTTGCTCGCCGCTGGTTACCTCTGTCCGCAAGGGCCAGCTACACCCCGAATCCGAGCGACAGATGCGCATATACATCCAAGCCATCTCTGAGCCGCACACCGGAAACGGTGACCACCAGCGGGACGGCGCCCTTCTCATCAATGGCCTGCGCGTGTTCCTTGCGCCGGCGATGTACCTAGCCGACGGTCTGGAGCCGGTTGCGGGGTCGCAGGCGACGCTCAACGTATGCGCTGATCCAGGTATGCAGGCGGAACGCGGCTGGCGCGCATCCTCCCCCTTGAAGCTTGACGACATTGGCGCTAGGGGGGCGTCAATCTTCTCCCCCATTCTAACTGGGGCGTGTCAGAAAGCGACGCGGGGACGTCCGGGGCAGTGTCGGGCCGCTACGTCGGACACGACCCGCAGTCCACAACCTTCGCGCGCGAGGTGCGCCACTGGCTCGACGCCTGCAGCCGCGGCCACGAGCGCTGCCGCCGCTCCCTGTCGGGCGGCGAGCTGCCCGACGCCAGGCGCAGCCCGCTCCCTACGCGCTGCGTCGACGTCGGCTCCCTTGGCGACGGCGACGCCCTGCGCCTGGCCGACACGGCCGGGCAGACGGGCGCTTACGCGACGCTCAGCCACCGCTGGGGAGCCGACACGGCGCTCTCGCAGACCACGGCGCTCAACCGCGCGGCCCGGGCCGACGGCTTCTCCGCCTCGGGGCTGCCCAAGACGTTCCGGGACGCCGTCGACGTCGCCCGCCGCCTGGGCGTCCGCCACCTGTGGATCGACTCGTTATGCATCATCCAGGGCGAGGGGGGCTCGGACGACTGGGCGCGCGAGGCCGGCCGCATGGCGGGCTACTACCAGGACTCGCTGGCGACGCTAGCCGCGGCAGCCGAAGGCGGCGGGCTGTTTGAACCAGGCCGGACGAGCAGCAGGCAGTTCGGGAGGGGGCTAGTACGCCTACCCTTCCGCGATCGCGTTGGGGCCCCGCGGGGCGAGTTCTACGTCTTCCCCGCGGAGCCCCGTGGCGCCGCGCTTCGAGGCCGAGGTGCGCGACAGCGCGCTGATGAGCCGCGGCTGGATGTTCCAGGAGTGGATGCTCAGCCGGCGCATCGTGTACTTCGCCGGGCTGGGCGTCTACCTAGAGTGCCAGAGCGACCAGCCCCGCAACTCGTACGGTGAGTGCCTCGCGTGGCCGGCCGGGAGAGTCGCAAGCGACGAGTTTGCGCTCAAGGCCCTTGTCGATTTCTCGACCGCGGGGCAGGAGCACGGGCGCCTTTGGTGGGACCTCGTCGAGACCTACTCGGCGCTCGAGCTCAGCTTCCCGGCCAAGGACCGCCTGCTCGCCCTCTCGGGCGTGCTGGCCGAGTTCTCGCTGGCTCGAAGGGCCCAGCTCGCCACGCCCGGCCACGATCTGTACGCCTCCGGGCTGTGGCTGAGCAACCTGCACCAGAGCCTGCTGTGGCAGCAGAAGCACAGGCCGCTCCCGGGCGCCACCGCCAGGATCAGAAACATGCCCTCGTGGTCCTGGGCGTCATTTCAGGGCCCCGTGACGTGGAAGATACTCAGGGGTTTTCGGGAAGTGAGCAACCTGTGCGAAGTCCTAGAAATTGGTGATAAAAGCTCCACTGTCGGGCCGGACGTTGTCCGCACGCACGCCGAGGCCGACGCGGCCATCACGCGCATCCGCCTGAGGTGCCGCGCGCTAGCCGTCACTGCGTGGGAGAAGTATACCCCCCACGAGCTCGACCGCCTGCCGGTCCCCATCTCATACGCCACGACCGATGGGGTTGGCCTCCGGAAGGTATCTCTGGCACCACCCGCCAGCGGCGGCGGCACCATCCTGAGCACGCGCCACGTGTGCGGCTGGGCCAGCTTCGAGGACGCCGGCTTCCAGAACCAGCGTGACTTTGCAGACGGCGGAGAGACGCTCGCGCTGCACGTGCTCAGCTCCCGAGCGCTCGACGGGCCCATAGACCGCGGGCTGTTCTTCCGCTGGCAGCCGGCGCACTGCGTCGTTCTGGTGCGGCGGGTTGAGGGCGGCGAGGGCGGATTACCCGAATATCGCCGCATCGGCATGGGCGCCCTGTGGGATGGGCCGGAGCCGGCAGTGCTAAATAAGGCAGATATCCGAGATTTATGGCTGGTCTGAGGGGTTTGTTGATACTTGACGCGCACCTTGACGTGCCCGCGCCAGCTTCGGCCCCAGCTGGCAGATGTCGGTGGCCCCTGGAAACGCTCTTCAGGGCAAATCCCGAGTGGCTATGTGGCGCGGCCCCACCCCAAGGCCAAACCGGCGAGCGAGAGCACTGCCCGGACCGGACAAATACCAACCCCCGAGTCCCGACCCCCGACTCCGAGAGGCAATCAGCGCGAGCCCATGCCAGAAGTGCTATCAAGCAACCTGCGACCCACCCTCCGCCCAAACCCACAAGGCGGGCGAGGGGACCTATGGAGATGGCCACGGGGCAGCCCGGACGCACGCTCCATAGTCTCAAGCCAGGTACTTCGCGATACCTCGAGGTACAAGCCGAAATTGGCAGCTAGCTCCGGTCAAGGCACTTGCCATGTCCCCGAGAAAGGATGCCGCCGTCGCAGGGGTGTGGAAGAGGGGGGGTGGCGGCGGCAGACGTGTGAGCGGGCATGACGGGGTCATGAGAAAAAACAGGGAAGTTGAGCAGGCAGGGCGGGGCTTCGACGGTGGACGCCGAGAG
The DNA here is from genome assembly GCF_000145635.1 of Gaeumannomyces tritici R3-111a-1. Lineage (NCBI taxonomy): Eukaryota > Fungi > Ascomycota > Sordariomycetes > Magnaporthales > Magnaporthaceae > Gaeumannomyces > Gaeumannomyces tritici. Next base: position 1,830,349 of record NW_008804550.1, read on the forward strand.
GGAAGGCCCGACAAGGCAGGTATTTTGGGTGCATCAGCTGAGGGCTTGAAGGGGTGAGTGATGAAAATGGTGGCCTCGGGGGAAGCCGCTCGCACTTCTCAGCGAGCGATATTGGCTCGACGATGATGAATATACGAAGCGTATGATGACCATCGTCGGCAACGTCGACAGCAGCTGGCTGACGCGACGCTTGGCAGCATACTATGCCCGTGTTTAGACCATATAGTGTAGGATATTAGAGGCAGCAATATTTCTGGCCAGAATACAGCCAGTCAACCGTGGGCAGGACATCACGGTGAGGAAAGCTGGTGCATCACCATCCCGGTACGCAGAACCGTCGGACCTTTTCTAGTGGTGAGGTGGGCTTAGCCCCGAGTTGTCAAGTGCGGTCCAGAACCAGGCGGTGAAAGCCGGCCCCCGACAGGGGCGGAAGCAGCTCCGGCCAGACAGCACAGCGAGGGGCGTTGAGGGAGGGGGAAAATCAGAAAGACCCAATGGGCTCGCCGGCCTCCTTCGGGGTGTGCGAGCTGTGGCGGCGCGAGTCACGGGGGCGCAGGAGGCATCGTGACACCTGTGTTTGGAGGCGAAGCACCTCCGCTGGCGCTGTTGCCGTCGGCTTTGATCCCCAAAGAGGGAAGCGCAGTGAGTATACCCAATGTGCAGCCACGAGTCGGGGAGAGCCCCGTATCGGAGGATAGTTCGGGATTTGTTGAGGGAGCAAAGTCACACGATGGCGCCGGAAATGGGGGAATGCCGAGTCCGAGCGCGTCATAGCCATCCGCCATCCACCATCGACCACAAGGGTGACGGTGATGGGCAGGGTAGGGTAGGGCCTCCGGCCTCCGCTGGGCCTCGCCCACGTTCACCCCTTGTTCTGGCTTCCCCATGGCCCATGCTCAAGCTATGGGCCCGGGGCCACATGCGACAGATCCTGGTTGCCGGCAGCGAGGCTCCCCACTGAGAAGACTACCTAGATAACTACCTACCTAGGTATGAAATGTGTGTCAATAAGAGGTGTGGATAAAACAGGCGGCGGAAATCGACCGGCGTGGGATTTGCTGAACCGCCAACTAGGTCGCATCCCGAAATTGGCCCTGTTGTTCCCATACGCCGGGCCTATTTCCTATCTCTCCGCACGACAACTTCCAGGTTTTTTTTCCTTGATGGCGCAGGCGGGGAGGGGCAAGGCAGTTGAGGCAAGGGGTTGGTGGTCAGAAATCGGGGAAAGCAAAAATCCAAGGAACAAAAGCCAGATCCCTAAAATCCCCTGCCTGGTTCGGCTTTCTGCAGGGACCAAGTTTTCTGGGGTTGCATCAATGGAGACGTTGGACGTGCGAGGGACTCCCCTGCCTCCCACCACTCCTCAATGGTCATCGTCCCGCCATTTGGAAGTTGTGTGGTCCCCTAAAATGCGACGCCCAGCTCGGCTGTCAGACCCACGACGAAGTCAAGCATGCATGACTCGAGCAGTATGTACGCTGACCGGCGTTGCGGATTGGTTTGGTTTTATTGGCCTTGGGTTTTATTGCATCGAACTGGGGCATGCGACGGAACTAATTGGGTCAATGAAGCTGCAGTAGTGCGCGGGCGAATACGACACGACGATGCTTTGGCTGGCCGGATGGTGAGGCGGATTGGGAAGGGGAGAGTGAAGGAACAGTCGAACCCCGGAGGACCCTCAGCTGTCGTCCGTCAGGGCCATGAAGACATGTGGGAAATGCACCACAAAGGACCCGGCAGTCCAGCTGCAGTAGCGGCCAGCTAAAGAGTTTTGACAAGTACGCTAAACAGGGTCATTGCGGAAGAATAAACTCCGACCGCAGACCCCCGGAGACGGACAGGGACGATCGGGACGCATCGAGCTGGGGGAGGGGGTGACCCCCAAGGGAGAGAAGACTGGCAGGTCGTTGTGAAAACCATCAACACACCTGGAAGATTCCGTGGATGGCGGCGAGCGAGTCGGCCTCTGAGTCGGCTGATGCATGTTGGGGGGGCGGCTTGGGCCATGCCGACTTCAGGTTTGGTTGCCCCGTGCTTTTTTTGTTCCTGCCGCTCGCTTCGCTCGGGGCAGGCAAGGCGCCAGCCATGTGACGTCACGCCAACCCCAGGGTTGCTCCAACAAACAAACGTCCAACGGGATTCTGGATTTGTGGGGCGCAACCTCATCATCATCCCTGTGCGCATGGAAATGCGATATTCGTCCAATGCAAGCGACCGGAAAAAAAGAAAGAAGTGGAAAAAGATCGCGACGAATCAGGCGGAGAGGTGCATTACCACCCATTGCTTCCCAGCATGCATCGCGCATAAACTCGCAAAAAAAGCAAAATGTTCCCCCCCCAACCAAGACCGTGATGCGGGAGAAGCAACTGGCTGCCGGTCCAACGGTCAAGACAAGGTCTAGCCCGTCTATCTCACCTTCAGAGCACCCGCCGATGGGTTCCTGGCAGCAGAAAGAGAAAAAAACAAGATGAGCGGAATCAAACTGCCGCCGCCGTCCTCCCGCGGCACCCCCCCCTCCCCTGATCAGGCAATTCTGTCATCACTCTGACAACGTCGCATCCGCCGCCGCCCCTGCAGCAGCCGGCTTCAGCAGGCACTCGCTACCAAGATGGTACGAAGCGACAACACGGTTATGGCATGCGGGACGTTTGGTCCAGCCAGTGGATTGGGATTGGGACGGAGCAAGAACGCATCATGCGCCCGTACCGGATGCAAGCCGGAATGCCGAAGCAGGACATGATAGAGACTGTTGGATGCGATTATAGTCACGCGATTTCAACAACGGCAAGGCTGATGATGATTTCATATCGTACAATGTCAAGTTTTTTGTTTGCTTACGAACACGCAAAGTAGGAAATAGCCCAATGAACACAACTCCGCCAAAGAAAATGCACGCCTGTGTTACAAATCGTGAATAAACGCCTCCAAAACTCCCTAAATGCAAATGCTGTCGTGACACCCCCACATAATGTTGGGGTTGCATGCTAGATGTTGATCCGAGAATGGAATGTCTTGCAGGACACGCCAGATCAAGCACGGCCCAGAAATAAACTCCACCCAGCCGGTAAAAGAAAGGGCCAAAGATAGTATACGGGTATAAACTGCACCAGACCGATGTGGTTTCCCCGGGTGGGTCGCGTGATATCTATTGATAAAATGTTGTTTTGGGCGGCGATTGTGGCAGAAAGCGTTCTTCACCCCGAGAACCCGTGCGATTATTGATGTCGTGTTTCGTGGAAGATGGTAGGGTTGTGGCAAGTCGGAATAAAGTAGCCGGATGGTGGCGGCGAATCGGTGCTGGCGAGCTACGGCATCGGTTCTTGTCGACAATCAAGAACAGGAGCCTTCACCAGAACCAGTTCGTAATTCGATGGGATAGAGTCGGCGGTGGCGATCGTCGTCAGATTGCAACTTGGGCCGGTCGCACAAGTCATCCGACGTGAGCTGCAGGATGGGCTGACATGCCGGCCCCGTCATGACGCAATGTCTCGTCGTGTCCGACTCGGTCCGCAACACAGCCACCCGTGGATCCCTGGCTCAAGCCGAAGCGGCGGCGGCACGTATACCGGCTCAGCAAACGGCCGCCCAAGCATCGTCCCGGAGCCCAGGGAGAAATCGTGGCGCGAGGGCTGCCTCGCAGCTCTGGCGTCATTTCTTGGCCCTCCCACCGCCAGTCGATGTGATTTTGCTTGTGCTCATGAGGTCGCCAATGTACTTTTGCAGGAACTTGTTGTTGCTGTCCAGCTTGTCGTGCTCCTCCTTGACGGCCTCGATGCGGTTGAAGATCATGATGAGAGAGTCCTGGAGCGCCTTGGCGTGTCTAGATGGGGCGTTAGGCCAATGTGCCTTGTTGTTACGAGATGTAAAACTGCTGGACCGTCGTAGCCAACTTACCTCCTGAGCTCCTCTCTGGCCTCTCTCCCCATGGCCTCGATGTCTTCGGTCGTCCTCCTGGGACTCATGGCTCGGACATCGCCCGGCTCAAAGTCGATTTCGCAAGGTTGGCTGGCATCGATCGAGTCTCTCGGCACCACCATGGTGCCGCTGCTTTTCCTGCTCGGCAACCGTGGGCGCATTGGGACCGGGGCGTGGATGGTGGGGCCGAGGGGAGGAGTGTCGACCTCGGAGCCAGATGATGAGTCGGAACGGTCCATCTTGGGCATCGTGGCCGGCGTTGGGAGTCCGTCCATATTCAGAGGGTGATCGTGTGTTGGGGTCCGTCCTCCACAGCTCAACCTAACCGACTCTTGCGCCTCTCTTGAGGCCGTTGACGAGTGGACAGGCGTGTGCGGTGGGGCCGATAATAAAGAAAGATGAGAAACGAAGACGGAGCTGCAACGAGAGGGTGGCGTCCGGTTGTTATGTAGGGCTAGGTATTAGTTGCAGGGTGGTAGGGTGGCCCTGCAGGAGAGGGGAAAGAGAAGAAGAAAAAATAAAAATAAAAATAAAAGCTCCGTCACAAGTGATGCAAGCACCCAAAACTTATTGTTGCCACCGCTCACGTCTTTTGCGCGAGGTGAAATCGTGGAGGCGTCAGGGACTGCGGCAATAATTGCAGCGGCGACTGTGGGCGGCTCGAGGGAGGGAAAAGAAGTCAAAGCACTGCCGCCCCAAAGGGGGAAGGATGGGTATTTTGAAATGTACGGTAGCCGGGGGATGTGGAGGACAGGGCGTGGGACTCTGCCGGCGGACCCGCTGGCGAAAACGACTCAAGGCTCCCGTCTGGTGTCTTGGAGGGTGGGCAACGACAGGAATGGCGGTGGCTCCCGTAGGCCCCTGAGACGGTCTATTATTGGGCGGGCAGACTCGTGCGCTGGGGTGTCGATGGGAGGGGTGTGCTCGTGGGAGGAGGGGATGATGAGGGCGGCTGGGAACGACAGTCATCGACGTGTGGTTCTTTTTGGGTGGGACCCTGTTGATTGGGGCTCTTGGGACCACGGGCCATGGCACAGGCGGATTGGTTGTTTTGCCCTGTTTTGGATGCCGCGATCAACGATCCTGCTCCCCCTTTGCGGAAACCGGGAGGGTGGGGTGAGGGCGTCTGGGACAACAGTACAGTGCGGCGGCGGTGTGCTACTAGGCGCTCGTTGGCGTCGTCCAACGGTGAGGGTCTACGGGCAGCAGCCACGATGTCGCCTACGATTGATCGGCGCTTGTGCCCTGCGCACGTAGCCCAAGGTTTGGCACAGGAGCCCACGGCCGCCACAAACAAAGCGACTCGGGTCGGCTAGAGGGAACAGACGGGTTCGGTGCGTGCTGCGTCGGTGGACTTGGCCCCCTTTCCCGTGCGTCCCGGGTGCGCTGAGAAAACAAGGCGAGCTAATTGGAGTGGAGAGCAACGAAGATTGAATATTGTTCTTTCTTGTCAGGTGTGAGGGTGAGTCCGTGACTCGCACGACTGTGTTTGCGGGACCTTCCTTGCTATTCACCAAAGACGGGGAAGACGAAAAAAAAAAAAACCCCTAGGGACCAAGCAAGAAGCCGGCCAGCCGCCCGCCTGTCAGCTCGCGTCGTGGTGGACCCCCGAAATTTCATCTTGACCCGCCCGGCTGACCCATCAAGCGCTGGCAACGCTAACCTGTTTTTGAGAATGGCTTCGGATGTGGCCGCCCAGTGAGGTGCTGCGAAGCCGGCCTTCGGTGTGGAGAGAGGTGGCACGTGTGAGGTGAAATCAGGTGGGGAGGAGGGTGCGGGCAGGCAGGCGGGCAGCAAATAACATTCACGGCTGGGCGGCTCTGCAGGTACCTCGACGCACCCTCCATCCATTCCAATGCCTTTGTGCCCTCCAGAAGAAGGGCGAGGGTGCGAAGGCAACCCCCCAAATGAGGCGGGGGAGTGAGAGCAGGCATACCAGCACAGGCCAGGGAGTGAGAGATCGCTGCCAGTGACGCCACAGAGCTCTTTTACTGGGTCGGTCGCGCGTATGTACTTTAATGTACATGTAGGCCTGTGCTGAGATCGACAAGCCTGCCACCAACCAAAGCCAAATGCGAGGGGGGGGGGGACACGCAGATACGCAACAGCGTCCTGCGTGTCCACATAACCTTTCCATGTCTTTTTTTTCCCCCGGCCTTCCCGGCCAGGAGGGACGCGAATCGCGAACTGCCCTAATGCCACGGGTGGGCTGTCAGGCATCGCAGCTGGAGGAGCACGACTTTGTCGCTAGCCTGCCAGCCACGATGACCACTTCCGGGACCTGGGACCTGCATTCGGGAAAGCTCTTCACTGGGTTCTTTGTTAGATCCAATTCTTCTCTCCGCCTTAGCAAGATCCAGCGTGGAAATAGCGGTCAGTGGTGATCCTTATTTGCCCGGGTAATTGCCGCTGTAGCCTTGGCTCGCGAACGGCAAGCCAGAGGACACGACGCAAAGGAAGAAGGTGAAGAAGTAGTGAGAAGAAGAAGAAAAAAAAAGACACATCTCGCACCGTACTGTAAAGCCAACAAACAAAAAGCACAAGGTAAGGGTTTGCTTCCGCCAAGACGGACCACGTAAGCGAAGACCACCAGAGCCCACAAGCTACAAAGCTGTACTTTGCGCTAGCACATGCAGACCGTACATGGAAGTCACTCCACCACGGCCGCCAGCCACCAGCATGCACGGCTGCGTCATTTTCCCTGTGTTTCTTCCTTTTCCCTTCCATGCCCCCCCCTGCCCTGTTGCCTGTCCGCTTCCTCCGGTGCCTCCGCGCCGGACCAAGCCCTCATCCTGAGACACCTCCGAGCCTCGCCGCGCCCCCAGGTCAGCTGTCCTCCGATGTCATGATCGGCATCTCGTCCACTCGCCCTCGTTCGTCCAATCCCTATTTTACCACATCCTGCCCCCTCACCCCTGGTTTGCGCGTTGGCCGATCTCTATCAACCCCCTCGCCCGCCCGAGCTCTGCTCTATTTGGCCCTCCCACCTCCCTTGCCTTTCAAGGAAGGGACGGACGCTCACCACATCGTCCATCACACACCATGCACACCTCAGGGGATTAAATCGCCTCTGCCCTGCCGCCCAAGACGGTTCATGTTTTGTCCGGTCGTTGTTGGTGGCCCTCGCATCGCGCCCACGTTGTTTGGCGTGTGTTGCCCCCGACGTCATGGTTGCGCCACAGAACCAGGGTCTGGTGTTTGTTTGCTTTCGCACGCCTTCGCCTGTCCTCGCCCGTCGCCGTCTCGTCATCTTCCTTGCTTCCAGGCAAACCCAGCCTTCGTGGGCTGAGTGGACTGTCCCTCAAATGGGCTGCCAATCATCTGTTAGGTAATCCAGCTTGAACGGCCAGTTCCGGATTCTGTCCCTTCCTTTGCCTTTGCATTGGAAGAGGGCGAGAAGGCATCCTCTGGCTGTGTGGGTGTGTGGTTCGCGAGTTCTGGCAGGCAACGATTGTCGCCGTCCGCAACGACAATCTTCCCCTCGAAAAACCTGCGCAGACGCGGGATCTGCGCTTTGGCCAGGGGCGATCATTTCCGTGGCAGGCCTTGGATCGTCGGTTCCCTGCTTGGCTACGGTCCGACAAAGTCGCCGATCTGTCCAACGGGAGCATATTTGCCGGCCGACTGGGGACCTAACACACAGTAACCGCCCTCGCACCGAGGGGACGGCCGCCATTTTTGGCCATCGCCATTCATTCGCTGCTGTCATGGCTGCCTTGCGCGCTTTAAACACTACGGGCCGGCAGGCTTTGTGGTCCTGTCACTAGGACGCCCTTCACCGTTTCGGCCAAGGTGTCGTGCTCCCACACCACTGTCCAGGATTCCGCCCTATTTCCCACTGTTGTTGGCTGCCTACGCCCATCACACCACACGTGAATCTCCTACTCTTCGCTGGTATGGCACGAGCAGCGGATCGAAAAGGGTGGATCGGACGGGCCATGGGCCGAGAGACGTCCAACCGCGTTTCTGTGCTTACCTTTTACCTTTGCCTGTGAGGCTCTCGTCAAGTTCAGCTCCCCCGTCGCACAAACGAAGGCATCAGGTGCATTGCAACCCCGCCGCCCACTGGTCCCCCCCGGGCGATATGCACGCGGTGGCACGCTTGCTGATGCTTCCTCTTTGCTTCCTCCTTGCCCATCCTTACCCCGCCAGCCCGCATCTGTCACACGAGGGAGGCCGGCGGCCGCACCACCACCCCTCCTTCTCGCCTCGCGCCAATCGCGACTCGAGGGTTCTTTTCCGACCGCCAAGGGTGGGCGCGTCGACACCTGCCCCCCAGCGGGCTAGGGCGGCCATGCTGCATCACCGGTGCAAAAGTGCGCTTGTCGCTGCTGGGATAGGACTGTCTGCTGCCCAAGAGAAATACCGCTGTACGCGGCGCGCGTGAGCGCTGGCCCGCAATGACCGCGCATAGTGTGCCCTTTCTTTCTTTTTTTCCCGCACATTCCCCGTGATGAATATTCAAAGAAAGTCATCTCCCTTGAGTGCGGCTAGGCCCCATGTCGCGAAACCAGCGCCAGTCGGCCTGTCGGTTTTTTTTCACAAGGGATACGGGAGCAGTTGGGCTCAAGGTAGTAGACGGGTTTGCTCGGGCTGGGCTAGTCGGCAGCACCAGCCAGCCGCAAAAACGGCCCTGTGAACCACTCCGAATGTTCTCTCAGCTGACTGCTGCTATATCTAGTGGATGCTTTCTCCACCCTGCAGTGACTGGGTGGCGTCGGGTGATCAGTTGAAGGTGAATTACGGCTATTTGAGCCAATGCCCATACCAGCTTCTTGTGTTGCGTGCTTGGATTCTACCATACAATCACCGTGGGTATCGTCAACGGGGAGGAGTCGACCAGCCGGCCGCTATCAGGAAAGCGCACCTCGACCTCGACATTCCATTTCCCTTCCGAACCTCATAACCTCACAGAATGGCATCCTGTCGACGGAGAAGCTCAACCTGCTTGGCAACCCTCCCTCTCCCTCCCTGGCGAGATGACGTGCCTCAAATCTGGTCCCGGTCGACCATGAACCTCTCAAACATCGACTCAACCTTGCTGTAGGCAGTGCCACTCTTCAAGACGCCTGCTTGCTTATGGATATTCATGCTCATCCAGCCAATGATGCTCTTGCCAAGAGGGATAGCCCCGTGGCTTCCGTCAAGGTTAAGTTGCCCCATGTGCCCGCGCACTCCACCTTGAAGCTGGATGCGAGGCCGAGGACAGGCCATGTACGGGGTGGTGCGAATCAACCACAGCGTCTTGTCCCTGTCCTCCATGTCGGCAAAGAGTCCCATGCCGGTTGGGGTCTGGTGGGCGCCAGTTCGCGTTCGGTTGTTCTCGCGCACGTCGAGAATGACCACATGGCCGAGCTCCAAGACGACCCTAGGGAGCCCTGTCAGTGTGGTTGTCGGCTGATTCTGCTCCTTTTTCTTGACGTTCCTGTCCTTCTCGACATGCTCGTCCTGCTCTTCCCTGACAACAGCTTGTCCATCGACGCGGTCCCCACCCCCGTGAACGGACATTCCATTCCCGTTGCTGCCCGAGCGAGATTCGTCTCCCGACTTGAAGGAGACCCGGAACAGGAAATGAGAGGCCAGCTGGGCGTTTATAGTTTGGTCACAGTCCTCAGGATAAGGCACTAATGCCGAGCCGAGCATAAACTGCGGCTGAAGGGAAATAGCGAAGCGGCCAAAGAATGAGACCAAGTACATTGATTGATCCTCTTTGTCCTGGGAGCTCATCTTGAATAGGTTGAGAGGTAGGGAGGGCGAGATGTTGTCGCGAATCCGTATCATGTCAATGTGAAAGCCACCAATGTCGCACTCGGGGTGGTGTAGGCCAGGCGCCAGATCCTTAATCGTCATCCCGATGCTTTGGTAGAAACTAGCGACCTCGCTGAGTCGGACCAGCTCTCTCTTTGCCTCTCGCTTGTTCGTCTTGTCCATCTTGAGATGCTCGATAAACTTCATGGTGAGGTTGAGGGCCTTCTGATCACCCAGGTCGAACAGGTCGCCGACAAGACCGAGCGCGACTTCTCTCGACCACTGACCCCCTCCTTTGGCTGGGACATCGGTCAGACAATCGACAGCAGCCACGGCGTCGGCGAGAAGGCGGGGATTAGAGCGGCGGGTAGGCGTCAGGGCGCGCTCTTTCTTGTCGGAACTAGGCATCGTGATGGGGCATCCCCATTACAAGCTGGTGCGGGTGATGGTATGGTTAGGGAAGGGAAGCTTGTCACGCGGCCGAGGATCGGAAAAGCGGAGAGTTCCGAGGAGGATATTGGCTCCTGGATGGTCTCGCAGGCCCTGGTTGACGGATATGGATGGATGAGTGTACTGACAAGGAAGGCACGACTTTGCGTCTGTTTCTGGTTGTAACGAGCAAAGTTACGTAAGCCTGCTCTGACGAGCGAGGTCGCGGAAGCCTACCCAGACCTAAGCGTTCGTAGAGGTGGTGGGAGAGGAAAAGGCGTGAAAATGGGTGCGCCGAGGTGGGGCAACGGGAGAGAGAGCCCACGGGCTTGGTTGGCACTTGGTGCTTGGTAGTCGCGGTGATAACATTCTGGACGGGGGCCTGGAAGGAGCGAGGCGAGGTTGAGAACCGTGGGCCTTGGACCAGCATAGCCTTAGGGCAGCAGTATTATATAAACCTTCACCCACCATCGAATCCCTTCCCAATACCATTAAACTTGCACGTCTTTTATTTATTCCTGGCATTACTAACCCCAATATACTTTAGCATTTCTCCTTGATTGCTTAAAAATTTCTTTTTGTGGTTTTATAAACATGGGTGGAGTTCCAACAACACGAAACCATGTAGGAAGCCGAAGGAGACATGGGAATATACAGACAGATCAGGAATGGTGGCCAACAGGATGTGTTGGATACCTGATAGCCATGGAATTAATCAGCGTTATTCGAATAGTAGGCCATCCATTACCCTCTTGTCAGCAGCTGTCCATTGGCTAATCGACATGGATGTGTCGGGAAGGGTCTGCTCGCCAACTCCCGTCTTGGCAGGCGCAACACCAGCTCCATTCCTCCTGGTTCGGCTGCCCCGCCATTGCGATCTCGGCCGCTAGCGTGGGAAATTTTGCGGCGCACCTTGTGGCCGTTGTTCCATTTTTGTGTGGGCGCTGACTGAATGCGTGGAGCCAGAACTCTGGAGCCAAGCGTTGGAGTCATCCTCCTTCAAGTCTCCCCGACACCATTTCTCTTCACCTTTTCTGGAAGGGTGTCCTCGGGTGGTACTTGTGCTGATACACAGTAGATGGTTACCTCGAGCAGCTTGCCAGTCCCGTGTGTCTACTCCGCGTCCTCTTGTCCGTCTGCCCAAGTGTTCCAACGACTTCCAACGACTGGCTCCGATCCCGGCATCCACGATGGCCTCCTTTCCTCCCCCGCCGGTCAACACCATTGACTGGTCCAACGTTGGTTTCCTGGTTCGAGAAGGTCAGTAGAGGCGCACACAAAGCCACGGCACATGGCGCAATCGCCTGCTGACGTCGCGGTGGCCGTGCGCAGTCAACGGCCACATCGAATCGCACTACTCCAAGAAGACGGGCCGGTGGTCGCCGCTGCGCTGGGTGACGGACCCCTTCATCCGCATCCATGGCATGGCGCCCGCCCTCAACTACGGGCAGCAGGCATACGAGGGGCTCAAGGCCTTCCGCGCGCCCGGCGACCAGGCCATCCAGATCTTCCGGCCGGACCGCAACGCCGTGCGCATGCAGCACTCGGCCGAGTTCATCTCGATCCCGCCCGTGCCGACCAGCCTGTTCCTCGACGCTGTCAAGGCGGCCGTATCGCTTAACGCCGAGTTCGTGCCGCCACACGATACGGGCGCCGCCATGTACATCCGCCCCCAGATCTACGGCTCCTCGGCGCAGCTGGGGCTGAGCGCGCCCGAGGAGTACACCTTCGCCGTCTACGTGCTGCCCACTGGCGTCTACCACGGCACGCACCCGGTCAAGGCCCTGATCCTGGACGAGTTCGACCGCGCGGCGCCCAACGGCACGGGCAGCGCAAAGGTGGGCGGCAACTACGCGCCCGTGCTGAGGTGGAGCGACAAGGCCAGGGCCGAGGGGTACGGCATCACGCTGCACCTAGACTCGGCCACGCGCGAGGAGGTGGACGAGTTCTCGACAAGCGGCTTTATTGGTGCACTCGAAGATGGGCAGGGCGGCGTGACTCTCGTGGTGCCTGACTCCAAGAACGTCATTGACAGCGTGACGAGCGAGAGCGTCCAACAGATTGGCAGGAGCTTCGGCTGGAAGGTCGAGAAGCGGCAGGTTAGTGGTTCTAGGGACTGCATTAAAACGGCCCGGCGCAAACCCAATCCGACCCCCGAGCGGGGAGCTAGGCTGGACCGAAGGGGACTGACGTGGACTCACGGCCGTGACCGAACAGATAAAATACACGGAGCTGCCCAACTTCTCGGAAATCATGGCGGCAGGGACCGCGGCGGCGCTGGTGCCCATCCGGTCCATCACGCGCAGGATGGCCGACTCGGACCCCAAGTCCCTGGCAGCGCAGGTCAAGCAGCACACGCGCCTCGAGGTCGCGACGGGCGAGGAGACGGTGACGTACATCCCCGCGTCGCAAGACGACGCCGGCCCGCTCTGCCTCAGGCTCCTGGCACAGCTCAAGGGCATCCAGCTGGGCAAGGTCAAGGACGAGTTTGGCTGGTGCGCCGCCGTCAGCCAGGAGGACGGGGCCAAAGCCGAGGGCACTGCGAACAGAGCGGTTTAGGGTAGCAACGGCCGGATGGTGGATCAGCTCGACTAGGACGCTCGAGGCGTTTCCAACATCTGTCATCACCTTTTTGTTTTGGATTATGCTGGTGTTTGACCGCCCTTGCCATTCACAGCGGAGCGCGGGCGGGCAGATCTGTTTTGGGCATTTGTTTTTCTCGTTCCAAACATAAATTCCCCAAACGTGCGCTTCCCACAACGACTGGGAGCGACGCAACAACGTTTGGGCCGCGACAGGGGTTTAAAATGGGGGGAGCACGTTCCCGAATGCGGCAGTCGGGGAAGTCTCGAGCGTGGCCTTCAATCTCAGTGCTGATTCGAGGTAAACAGAAGACAAAAGTTATGGGTCCATCGAGGTAACGTAAATGATGGGCCAGTTGAGAATATGTTTTGTGCCTTGACGGTTCATTTTTATCATCTTCTTTTGTTATTTCTGCTTAGGGTCTCCTAAATTGGGCTCGAAAAAGTTCCCCGGCTGCGGCAAAGTCCGCGCGTTTGGGTTCGCACAATCACATGCGCTCTCGCAGCCGCATCTGCAACTGGAATTAAACAGGCTCTTCCTCCGATCCTCCTCGACGCTTCGCCGGGCCCTGGAAATCCCTGTCATCTGAGGTTTTTACTAGTACCTGCGCGCGGCCTGGCAGCGGCGTGCTGTCTATCCGGCTGCCCGAGTAACGCTGCCTCGTCCGTATTGATGGTTTAGATCTGCCGTTCCTTGTCTTGTAAACACGACCTCCCCCCTGCCCAGGTCAGGCTGGGCGAGACACATACCCCTGCTGGCAAAACACCCCCACCACCACTTCAGCACGCACCACACAAGCCAAGAATCATCACACGCCATCTCATCTTGTCCTGAAAGCTTGCAAAGCTTGTTCCCCCAGGCTTTTCTGCAGGAGGCAGCCCCGCCGTTTGCAACCAACGCTAGGTACTGCCTGGCCTGTGCATCCTCCATACACCACACCACTACCCCCTACCCTGGCTACAGAAACCACGGGCTCGAGACCTCCCTGCCCTGCCCATCAAAGCTTACCACTCCTCCATCTCATTTCATCTCATCCCATCGGGGGCTTTCGTCTAGGCCCCCTTTTTGCTACACTGCCCGTCCAAGGACCTCGGGGTCGCAGTGGTTTATTTCAGCGCCCGGCGTTGGGCTAGGCCGTGTTTGGTAACGACGACACAGTTTGGCTTGCCCCCTCCCCACTCGACTCGACCTGCCCGCTGCCTACCCTAGGGCCGCAGGACGCTATGAGTTATTTTTTCGTCTTGCGGCGCGAGCGGGCGTCCCATCTGCTGCCACCCACTAGGGAGCTCCGTCGCGGCTGACAGGGCCCCCCTCCCAAGAAAATGGTTGAGCCGGGGTGTAGGGGCCAATCTGGATGTCTGCCGTTATCAGCTGGGGATACCAGGGGAGGCCGTCGTCGTGATGGATGGCCCCGGCTGTGCTCGGGGGTCCGTACCATGAACGGTCGTCTGGCGCTGGGCTCTGGGCGCTGGGCGGTCTAGACCTCCCCCACGTGCGCCAACTGGCTTCCTGGGAAAATGTTCAAGAAGGCCATATTTCCCACGCACTAGGCGGCTGAGACGTTCCTGCTGGATCACATCACCATGTGCTAACATTTACCCCCC
>NW_008804550.1:1844798-1871110 GCF_000145635.1 Gaeumannomyces tritici R3-111a-1
ATCGCCCGGTGATTTTTTGAGGTTGTCGCCTCTGGCGCTCTTCACCCACCCCCTTTTGTGTCCTTTCCCCTTCGAGCCACTCCTTTTAATCTTGGGCCTCCATTATCCTCTTCAGCTTCTTTATAAGCCGTAGCGTTTTCTCCCCCCCCTCTCTTCTCGCCCGCCCTTTGGCCAGAAACCGCCCAGCGACGCAGACATGGCCGAGGACAACAACCCGCAGCTGGCGCTCAATGTCAAGATCGCCGAGGGGGCGCACCCCGGGCGCGCGGCGGCGGCCCAGAATGGGACCACGCCCATCACGCCGCTGACGCGCGTTGACACGGGCTACGTCGGCGGCGTGTACAACGCCCGGGCCATGGACCGGGCCCGGAGCCGCAACACCGGCTTCTCCCTCTCCCGCCGGCAGTCGGTCGTCTCGGCGCGCAGCGTCGACGACGGGGAGGGAGGTGCCTGGCTGAACGACGGCGTCAAGGAGAAGCAGGTGTTTCGTGGGAGCACGCTGATGTGGTATGTTATTCGACTTTCAACCACCTGAGTGAGTGGCTGCTTTTCTTTTCTTGTGCTAACGTTCCCTTCATCCTAACCGCCGCAGGCTTGCATACCAATCCGTCGGAGTCATCTACGGCGACATCGGAACGAGCCCGCTCTACGTCTTCTCGTCCACCTTCACGTCGGAGCCGTCCCCTGCCGACGTCATCGGGGTCCTGTCCATCATTCTCTGGTCCATCACGCTCGTCGTCACGGTCAAATACGTCCTCATCGTCCTCCTGGCCGACAACGAGGGCGAGGGCGGCACCTTTAGCTGCTACTCTCTCCTCACTCGCTATGTGAGCACAGATGCCAACAGATATTTTAGGTTGAGCGGGGGAAGTAAACGGAGGTATCATGCTGACACACGCACCCTAACGACAGGCAAACATCACGGACCGCGACCCCCGCGAGCAGGGGCTCGTCAAGATGAAGCGGCAACTGACGGGCGACCTCAAGCCGGGCACGGGCACGCTGCGCACGACGCTCGAGAAGAGCCGCTTCTTCCGCGGCCTGCTCAAGGCCATCGGCGTGCTGTCGGTCAGCATGGTCATGGCGGACGGGGTGCTGACGCCGGCGCAGTCGGTGCTGGGCGCCGTCCAGGGGCTCTCGGTCGTCAAGCCCGACATCTCGCAGCCCACCATCGTGGGCTCGACGTGCGGCATCATCGTGCTCCTGTTCCTGATCCAGCCGCTGGGCGTGACCAAGCTCGCGTCCGGCTTCGCGCCCGTCGTCATCCTCTGGCTCGCCTTCAACGGCGGCTTCGGCATTTACAACCTGGCCATGCACGACTGGACGGTCCTCAAGGCCTTTAGCCCCCACTTCGCCTTCGGGTTTTTTGCACAACACAAGACGGAGGCGTGGAAGATGCTGGGCGGCATCCTGCTCAGCTTCACGGGCGTCGAGGCCCTCTTCGCGGACCTGGGCGCCTTCAGCCTGGGCGCCATCCGGATCAGCTGGCTCTGCTACACGTACCCGTGCCTGCTGCTCGCCTACAGCGGGCAGGCGGCCTTCATCACGCAGACGCCCTCGGCCTACTCGAACCCCTTCTTCAACACGGTGCCGCCGGGCATGCTGTACCCCAGCCTGGTGCTGGCGGTGCTGGCGGCCATCGTGGCGAGCCAGGCCATCATCACGGCCACGTTCCAGCTCGTCAGCCAGCTCATGAAGCTGTCGTACTCGCCCCAGGTCAAGGTCGTGCACGTCAGCCGCGTCTTCCACGGCCAGGTCTACGTGCCCATGCTCAACTGGCTGCTCATGGCGGGCGCCGTGCTCGTGACGGCCGTGTACCGCGACACGACGCGCCTGGGCAACGCCTACGGCGTGTGCGTCATGTTTGTCACCTTTTTCGACACGTGCATGGTGACGCTCGTGGCCATCATCGTCTGGCGCCTGAGCCCCTTCCTCGTCTTCCTGCCCTGGCTCTTCTTCGCCACCATCGACGGCCTGTACCTGAGCTCGTCGCTCACAAAGGTGCCCGACGGCGCCTGGCTGACGCTCCTCGTCTCGGGCGCCCTCGCCTGCATGTTCCTGCTCTGGCGCTTCGGCAAGGAGAACCAGTGGCGCGCCGAGGCCGAGGACCGCTTCAAGCTCGGCACCCTCGTGACCGCCGCCGCCCCGGGGACCAGCGGTAGCAGCAGCAACGAAAAGACGGGCGACAGCAACGGTAGCCGGCACGATGGCGATGACGGCCAGGCCCCGGCCGCTCTGCCGCCATCGCCACCACCACCACCGCCACCGCCACCGCACCACGGCCAGCCGCTTCGGCTGACGGACCGGTGGGGCGGCGAGACGCTCTCGACGATCCGCGGGCTCGGCATCTTCTTCGACAAGTCGGGCACCACGACGCCGACCGTCTTCTCGCAGTTCGTCACAAAGTTCGTGGCCGTGCCCGAGGTGGCCGTCTTCTTCCACCTGCACCCCGTGGACGCGCCGACCGTCGACGGCGCCGACCGGTACCTGGTGCAGCGCTTCCGCGAGATCCCGGGCTGCTACCGCCTCATCGTCAAGCACGGCTTCATGGACGAGGTCATCACGCCCGACCTGGCCGCCCTCGTCTACGAGCAGGTGCGCGCCGACGTCGAGCGCGGCGCCGCTGCCAAGCCCGCCGACGCCGACGCCGCCGCCGTCGCCTTCTCGACCGCCGTCGAGGCCAAGGGGCCAATCGACGACGTCACGGGCGCGGAGGAGGAGGCGGCGGCCGTGGACGGCAACGGCAACGGCGACGCGATCCTGCGGCAGAGGAGGCCGGTGACGCTGGCCGACGAGGACGAGGACGAGGACGCGCGCGTCGCGGCCGAGCTGGCCAGGCTAGACAGGGCGTTTGCGGCAAAGGTCATGTACGTGGTGGGCAAGGAGCAGATGCGGGTGCGCGAGGGCACGGGGTTTGGCAGGAGGGTCGTGCTCAGCACTTTCCTGTGGATCCGCGAGAACACGCGCGCCAAGATTGCGAACTTGCGCCTGGCCATGGAGAGGGTAGTCGAAGTGGGCTTTGTCAAGGATATCTGAGCGAGCGGCGGAGGAGGTATGGCGTTTCGGTTTCTTTCGATATCATTTTTCTTGTCTTCTTCTTCGGGTGCTGGGATCACAGGCGATGGGCGGCACCTTATCATGAGAGCTTGGGCGGCCCTTTGTTTCTTCGTATTTCTGCTTTTCGCATTTTACGAGTTACATATATACGCTATTTATTCTTCACGACGCCTCGCCATAATCTCTAGCGTTTGTGGCTACTGTCCGTAGATGGTGCCCAGGCGCTTCGAAAGGTAGTCAATGGCCTCGGCGCGCCAGAGATCCCTTTCGACGTGGGCGATGTCTGTGCCGTTGACATCGAAGACGTAGTTTTGGGGCGTGTCGACCGAGTAAACGGGCCATTGGGCGGGGATGTCTGTGGAAGTAGCTGTCAGTCACCACTTCTCGCTCTTATCCTCTTCTGGCAAAAACGTTTCGAACTTACCGATCCCAGCCTTGTTGGGGTCCATGTTGACAACAAAGCTGACCCACATGCGGCTCATCAGGTTGGCGAGTCGGGGGAAAGTGGCAGGCCCGCCGGCCATGGGGTTGGCTCCGACGTTGCCGTAGCCTTGGCCCTGGACGTTGTTGAAGACAAAGACAACCTCCTGGAAGTGGCCGGCGCCGTGCCATGCGGGCAGGCCCTGGACGCGCACGTCAAAGTTGTAGCTGTACACGGGCACCTTCTCCCGGGCCCAGGCCTGGGCGGCGATGCGGCGCGGGATGTGCATGTAGTAGTCGCCGACGTAGGCGGCCGAGCGCTTCCACTGCTTGCCCAGCTGTGCCGCCAGCCCGCCAGTCGGCCGGCCCTCGAGCGTCGAGGGAACGCCGATTTGGGGGATGTCCGGGTACAGAGCGGCGATGGTCTGGGCCGTGACCTCGTCTATGTGCGGGGCGCTGGCGCGGACCATTCCGAGGAAGTCTTCGTCGGTGTTGATGCCGCGGCGGCCAAATGACCCACCCTCGTCGGTGTTGCAGCCGAGCAAGTAGGGCACCTTGACGAAGCGGCCTTCGGCGAGCTGTGTGGTGCCCAGGTCCTGCAGCAGGTCGCCGTCGACCGCCGGGCGGAAGGACCAGCCGGTCGTGAGGGTGCTGTTGAAGACGGCCGAGAGCTGGGCCGACGGCAGGGCGCGCAGACAGGCCACCGAGTCGGCGGACCCAGAGCAGCCCGTCGCGGCCAGCAGTGCGTCGTAGCGCGGCTGCCACACCTGGGCCGACGCGTCGCCCGGCAGGCCCGACGACGCTCCCGACTGGCTGATGGCGGCGCGGAAGAGGCCGTCATCGCGCCCGCCGTAGGCGATGAGATGCGTGCCGACGCTGTTGCCGCCTGCACTCTCGCCAAAGATTGTGACCTTGGTCTTGTCGCCGCCAAACGCGCCGATATTCTCCTGGATCCAATGCAGCGCCAGGCGCTGGTCGCGCAGGCCGAGGTTGGTAGCACCCTCAGCGGCCAGCTCTTTGCTAAACAGGAAACCCCAGCCTGACAGGCGGTAGTTGATGGTTACAGCAACGATGGGCGTTCCCATATCGACCGACTGCTGTACGAGAAAGCTGGTATTATAACGCGGATCGCTGCCGCCGCCCATGAAATAGCCGCCTCCATGGATCCAGACGGCGACGGGGAGATTAGTGCCGGGGACGACGCCTTCGGGCCGCACGACATTTAGGGTCAGGCAGTCCTCGTTGACGTAGTTGTCGCCCGTTTGAGCCCACTGGTCGCTGCCGTAGCCCTACGGATAGGTAAAAAAGGTCAGCTACCCGCAATTCTCCTACAAGGTGACAGCATCGCAAGGCTTACGATACACTGGTAGCCATATTCTGTGGCGTTGCGGCTACCTTCCCAAGTCGAGTTCAGGGGCTGCGGCTGGCGGAGTCGCAGGTCGCCGACGGGGGGCTGGGCAAACGGCACGCCCATGAAAATGTCCTGCTTGTATGTTGAGCTGTGCAGGCCATAGTATGAGCCGTTGGCCAGCTGGACCGTCGGCGCCGCGTCGCGGGGCAGAGCGGCTGCCGAGGCAGCAGCGGCCAGGATCAGCGAGCCTGCAACAGCAGCTAGGCGAGCCATGATGAGTAGTGACAGGACGAAGAGGAACAAGTTGGGGTCTGCTTGGCTGTCGTCACTCTAACGAAACCGGAGCGTCACGCGGCTGGCCTGGGGAAGGGGGAGGAGACGGGACGTGACAGGAAGGGAGGTCTGGGCGGTTCTTTTTATACTGCCACTGCTGTTGTCCTCATGGCTTCCCCAGACCACCAGTGCTGGACCCGTCGAAGACTCATCTGAACCTGGGCACGATGCAGCTTCCCTTCTTGGACTCCTTTGTGGTTCCATCAGAGCGAGGGGGCTGCTCCGATGCCATCGGCCGCCCACATTGGCCCGCATTTCCCCGCCGCCAAAGGACGAAATAGCGCTCTCGGCATGTCCAGCAGCAGAGGCAGAGCCAGGTGACGTACAGGATTTGTCCTGCCCTGGGCTGGTCGGGGAGATTTCGGGGAAGAAATGTGCCTGCGATGCTCTTCCCCACCGCTCGGATGCCCAATCGCCTCCTTGCAGACCGACCTAGCACGATGGTGGTGGCTGCGGCGAAGATGCGGAGAATGTCAGTCCTTTGGACGGTCCACCAATTTCCCAGCCTGGGCTCGGAACAAATTGCCAATCAGGGTGTCGTTTGAGAGCGGTGGTTTTCGAGTCGGGTTGGGTCCTTGGGTGTGATCTGATGAGCATGACGACATTTATTTGTGATTGAGGCCTTTGTGCTGTCTGAGAAAACGACAGGCCGCTCTTCCCCAGGTTTACCGTATCGCTGGAACTTGCTCTCGAAGACGCCTGCCGCAGATGGTCGACTACATCGACGCCACTTGATTCCACCAGCCATCTCCACTCTCCACTCTACGTGCGGGGGAGAAGGCCCTTCCTCTCTCGTGTGGGGAAGGCGCAAGAGAAAGGCCGGAGCAGGGCCGGCGTCGTCAAGATTCCCCAGCGCCTACCAGAAAGGACAACTGCCGACAAACAAGAGTCGGCAATGGCACGGGCACAGTAACATCCATGATGAAGAAGCATTAAACCGCCCTTTCGCTGACGTCGCATTGCCGGCACAAATTCGGAGCCTGGAAGCGGCCCACGCCCGTGCCAGCTCTTGCCTCGAATGCTGTCGAATCAAAGCCACGCGCACTTGTCACGCAACCAATTGTCCGGTTTCAGGGGACAAGGACAAGGGGGACTGTGCTGTTTACCGAACCCATCATTGGCCCCAATACTCACCCTCACGCTCAAGTCACTGGTGGCAGTTATGAAAAAGAAATCGCTATTCAAATAAGGGTTGAGGCATTGACCAGCCAATAAACTCGGACCAGATGCGAGCGATACCTGCAGGATATGCGGCAAACTCTCCAATAGAGCTTCGTCGGGGCGGAGGGGGCTACGAGGGCGGGTCTACAGTGGGTGAGAGTACCCCTGAGGGAAAGAGGGAAAGGCCTATCAGATGGACTAAGCAGGAGGCGATGAAGGCGCGGATGCCAGCGCGGGTGCCTTCTACGACGATGGCGGCGGATGGCTCCGACCGGCGCCGCGTCGACCGCTTCCGCGACCAGGTCTGGCACCGCTTCCGCGACCGGGGCTGGCACTGCTTCCGCGACCGGGGCTGGCACCGCTTCCGCGGCCAGAGCCGCCTCCTCGTCTATGGCCAGAGCCGCCGCGTCGTGGGGAATCACGGCTAGATCTCGGCCCCGTCGGAGCTCCCAGTGGAGGTCCGGCTGGTAGTGGGATCGAAGAAACGACCGCTGAGAGCCTGTCCCGCTGCGCTTGGAAAAAGGCATGGATATCCTCGAATTCTTGGACGACGCGGGTGCCGTCTTCTCTCTTCCACCGAGTGGACTCTTCGGCGGCAGTAGTTACGCGCAGCTGGAAACCGGACAGCATCCCCCGCTCCACCGACGCGTGTTCGGGCGCTCCGGGAGCGCCCAGCTCGAGGACTGCGACCTCCAATCGACGCAGGAACCACTCGATCTCGCCGTTGAGGAGATAGATGTCGTTCAGAATCTCCGAACTGCGTTGATTTGTCTCGGCGTCAAAGCTAGCGAACCCCACGCGCGGAACCTGCCACCTCTCAGGCTCATCCTTGGTGGCAAACGCGATGGTGTCGTCGAGGTCTTCCTGTGTTGGGGTGTACCACGCGTCGGACTCCTCGGAGAGGCGGTGTATCGTCAGGCGGACCTTCTGGCCGGCCAGCGACTGGGAAAGCAGGGTGGCGCCCTGCTCGGCGGCCACGATGTCGCGGATGGGTGGCGGGGCGATGAATTTGTGGGTGGACTAGTTGTACTGTTTGTCCCTCCGGGCGCTCTCAAAGGCCTTCTCGCAGGCCTTCGACAGGTCGTCGATGGTACTCTCGTTCTTCGGGAACAAAAATGTTCTGGTATCGTCCTTCAGGGTTACAGTAACCCAGATGCCCTCGTTCTCCGCTCGCTCGCCCTCACCCGCGCCTCGTGCAATAGGGCTGGCCGACATGTCGGTGGGCTAGCTCGTTGTGTGAAGGTATGCTTTGCAAGATCAGGGGTGATGTGAGTGCGCTGGAGAGTCTGGAGGAGAAGGGACAATTGTGAGTCTAGCACCGGGGGGACTATCCAAAATATACTCTCTGGTCTGGGGCGGGATATAGACATTATAAAAGGTGCACAAAGCAAAGCTTTCCCATGAACATGCGCTTTGTCGGCAGAGAGATGAAAGAGCTTTGTTGCAGGGCAAAGGAGACGCGGGACGTGTCGTTCCCAGGGGGAAATGCTTCTTTCACAAATGAAAGGCGTTCGTTCACTACTGAATCCCACTTTTTCAATGAAAGGGAGCATGGCCAGTAACAAGGCATTGTCTTTGGGCAAGCTATTTGGCTAGATGGCGGACGGCTGGTGACATGGTGTTTGAGCGGGATATGAGGGCCTGTTGCTAAACAAGGTAGTGTAGGGAGACTAGACTTGGGGGAACTTCAATTACTAGTATGCCATCTTGCTCCTCCGCCTCTTATCATGGGTAGTAGTGATGCCCACACCTGCCGCCTGACCTCACTTGGGGCCATCATCCTGAAAGGACACCACCTCGATATTGTTGCCCGCCGGATCAAACACGAACGCGCCATAGTAGGTCGGGTGGTAGTGCTCCCTGATCCCCGGCCCTCCATTGTCCTTGGCCCCGGCCTTGAGGGCCTCGGCGTGGAAGGCATCGACCTGGGCACGGGCTGTGGGCGCGGAAGCGCCGTGACGTTAGACGCGCATTTACTCGCCGACTCGACCGATGGGATGGAAATAAGGATCGAAAAGGGGCAAAAGCTCACTGCCGCCGAATGCTATGTGCGCGACCGTGTTGGGCTTCACGGACTGGCCCATGACCCAGAAGTCGGTGTGGACCTTGTTGTCGGCGCTGAAGCCGACGGCGGTGCCGAACCGCATCGACTCCTCGTAGCCGAGGGGCGCGAGGGCGGCCAGGTAAAAGGCGACGATTTCGTCGAGGTCGGCCTCGAGGACCTGGATCATGATGTGGTGGAGGACCATGTTTGCGTTGCGATGCGGGGAACGTATTGTGTGTACCTAGCGATAGCGTGTTGGCGATGGATGGCTACGTGGTGCAGCGCAGGTCGGCGAAGCGCTGGGCTAAATATATGCTGATCACGTTGCGTCAGGAGACATTGACCAGCTAAGAGTGTGGGCGGAGATATTTTGCGAGCACCGAGCTGGAAGCCGAGCTTCACGTCAAGGCTACCTCCTGGCTGTAAGCTGCCTGCAAGCCGACACATGTGCTGCCTAGCCTCTAATCTCGATTGAGCGGCCAAAGGGAGCTAAGAACGTATATGCGCTCCAATTTCGTGCACAAACGAA
The DNA here is from genome assembly GCF_000145635.1 of Gaeumannomyces tritici R3-111a-1. Lineage (NCBI taxonomy): Eukaryota > Fungi > Ascomycota > Sordariomycetes > Magnaporthales > Magnaporthaceae > Gaeumannomyces > Gaeumannomyces tritici. Next base: position 1,853,694 of record NW_008804550.1, read on the forward strand.
TAGTAGAAAGTCACAGTGCACCTGGTCCGTTATCTCCGAGCTGAGCGTGGGACGGGGGCAGCAGCAAATTCTGACAAAAGAGACATCTATAGAAATTCGAATTGCATCCCCATTTTGGAGCCCCGGACACCCGCCCGACGCCGCTACAGCTTCGCCCATGGCGACTTGTTTATCCGAAACCGCATCAGCGCCGCCAGCGCCGTCGACGCGAGCGCTAGCGACCCGGCGTAAAACATGGCGGGCCGGTACGCCTGCAGGCCGTTGTCGGCGCCGCCGTAGGCCGCGAGCAGGTAGCCGGCGATGGGGGCGCCCATGAGGTAGCCGCCGCCCCAGCCCGTGACGACCATGCCCATGGCGATGGCGACGCGGGCGGACCCGAACGTGTTGCCCATGACGGTGGGCATGGCGGCGAAGAAGCCGCCGTTGGAGAGGCCGTTGACGACCACGAATACCGCCAGCGGCGGCAGGCTGGTCGAGGCCGGCCACAGCGCCAGCATGCTGGCCGCGTTGACGGCCGTCGAGATGATGAGCGCGTTGAGCGCCCCAAGCCGGTCGCACAGGAGGCCCGTGCCGATGCGGCCCACGGCCGACGAGAAGTTGAAGCCCGCGACCAGGCCCGCGCCCACGCTGGACGAGTGGCCCATGGCCTGCGCGTACATTGGGGTGAAGAAGGGGGGCACCAGGACCGGGAAGACGGCGATGCCGCTGGCCAGGAAGATGAGGAAGAAGTTGAAGTCCTTGAAGAGGCGCCTGTGGATGCAAACTTTAGCCATGACCCCCGACTGCCGAGATAAAAAAGGCACAAGCGTACCAGTCGATAAACTTGACCCGGTGGGTAATCGGCACCCGCTCCTTAATGAACCACGCCGCTGGCAACCCGGTCGACAGGACGGCCAGCCCCAGGATCCGAAAAGTCCACGCGGGGCCGACGCGCTGCAGCAGCGAGTCGAGGCCCAAGCTGATGACGGCACCTCCGATGCCGCCGCCGCTGTAGACGATGCCGTTGGCCAGGCCGCGCTTGCGGCTAAAGTACTGCGCCGGCACGACGCCGCACGACAGGAAGCACAGGCTCATGGCGACGCCCTGGACGACGCCGGCCGTGAAGAAGAGCCCCGGCACGCTGTCGACGGCGAAGCCGCTCAGCAGCGCGCTGAGCCCGAGCGTGAAGATGCCCAGCAGCGCGGTGCGGCGCACGCCCAGGACGCCGAGCAGGCGGGCCGTCGCGACGCCCAGGACGGCCATGAGGGTGGGCGCGAGCGAGCCGACAAAGGACAGGGTCGCGGGCGTCGAGAGGCCGCGCCGGACCAGGTCGGCCTGGATGATGCCCCAGCTGTAAGGGGTGCCCGTGTACCACATGCTGGCCACGGCCGAGCAGCCGATCACGACCCAGCCGTACCCGCCGTCGGGCACCTCGCTGTCGGCCAGCCGCGACGCCTCGAGCACCGGGTCGCGGTCGCTGTCGTCGCTCGCATTCTGTTGCTGTTGCCCCACGGCCAGGCGGCGGCCGTGTTGTGTCAGGACGCTCCCGGCGCCGTCGGTGTCGGTGGCGCCCGCGTGGGATTCGAGCTCGTACGCCGTCGTCTTGGACCCGAGGACCACGGCCGGAGCCATCGTTAGCGTTTCGGTCGCCATGTTGGGTGTGTCTGTCCTGCCAGTGCGCTTCCAAGAAGCTTGCTAGGGATGTGCGTGAACAAGATGATTGCGTTGAGAAAATAATTTGTTGCGAAGAGCCCTGTTCTTATTCGTCGTCGATGACGCCCATCGGACTTGGCCGCCCTGTCAAACCCGCGCCCTTCGAGTGGGCCTATATGCATGTCCGACTTCGGCATGTGGGTTTTATTTACTCGCAGCGTCTGGTCAAGGTGCTAGCTAGATCCCTACTAGCACTAGACTTGATTTTACAGCAGGCGATTCCGCCTTTGGCACTGCTGTCCCCGACCCTCGGACTAGCCACTTACATTGGCCTTGCCGCTGGTCCTCTCCACTACCATCTATCCCAACACGCCCATTCCCAGCTCAGCCTCGCCCATTAAACCTTCTTCGGACGCCCATCTTCACCAACCTCTTCGCTCTTGTCGTTCAGCCCGCTCCACTTAGCAATCCCGTCGCCGGCAAAGTCGACGACGCGCTGCGGATAAAATAGGTGCGACTGCGGCTTGAAGGCCTCCCTGGCGCGCTCGTCCAGGCCCTCGATCAGGGTCGGGAAGAGCAGCACCATGTTCCGGCCCTCGTCCATGATGGGTGTATGGCAGAAGGCGCAATACACCTTGCATGGCAGATGGTGCTCGGGCGACTTGGTCGGGGTGTGGTACCAGCTCAGGCCCTGCGCGCCATGCTTGAAGTGGATGTCGGTCTTGTGGAAGATTGCGGCCCATTGAAAGGGTGCCTAGCGTTTGCTTTCGTCAGCGGGCAGGCCATAAGGACACTCTTCGGCTTCCGGGACGGGGTCCTGAATTTACACCGTGAAGGACCCTGCAGTCGCCGCAGTGGCAATACTTGGACTGCAGCGGCTTGTCCCGGGTCAGGCTGTACTCTATCCTCCCGCAGTGGCAGCGGCCGGTCCAATGCACTGTTGCCCCGTCGGACGGCCCTTCGGTCGAGTATGGGACGCTCGTCTTCCAGTCTTGTTCATTCATGTTGGGTGGATGGGTGCTGTTAGGCCTCTCGCTCACTGCTGTAATGGGCGGTTCTGGCAAACTCGAGGCGTTTACAGTTGAGCGCTCCCATTTTTATCCGCAGCACAACTGGTAACACCAGCTGACGTCACATTTACACAACGACTTCAGCATCCATACAGTCGGCAAGTCCCCACCACAATGGATTGGCCACAGCCACCCCCTACAACTGACACAACGACAGGGCGAGGCTTGGCCAGACGCCTTGCGGTTGGTAGCAGATGGCTGTATTGAATCGGGCAGCAGCAACAAACTGCACCCACGCCTTAATGGGAAGTCGTCTTGGGAACGTCCAGTAGGTCGACAGAGAGGCTCTTGACAACGAACTTTCACTAGAATAAAGTAATTTCTGCTTGTGTATCAGGCCCTGGAAATTCTCGACGGCCCAAAGCCGACGAAGCATACACAATTGCACATCGTGACCCCGGAGAACCGCTGCCGCTGCAGGAGATGCTGAGCCATCGGGAAGGCCCAATGGGAAGCAGCAACTGGTTTTCAGCATCCGCCACCATGAAGCTCACAGCTACCCAGCCCACCTGCCGGGCGGCCCTTCCCCCTCCTTCATCCACACCCCTCGGGCCATAGATCTTACCCCTCGCCCTGCTTCTTCGTGTAGGCACTTCTCCCTTCCTCACGCTGCCCGCACAATTGACTCTACCGCTTTTTTCCTTCCAAGTTGCCATCGTTTTTCTACTCTAGCTGTCGCAACACCTGCGCGGATGACATCCCCCAGCAGGCCCCCGCGCAAGAAGCTGACTGCAGAGGACTACCAAGTCGCCTGGATCGCGCCTCTCCCCGCCGTCGAGCTGCTTCCAGCCCGGCTGATGCTCGACGATGAGCACGACAGGCCCGACTACGACACCCACCACGACGAGTCGACCTACTACTACGGTGAAATCCACGGCCATGCCGTCGTTATCACCACATTTTCGGGCAGTGGCTTTACCGGAAATGTCAACGCGGCGCGGCTAACAGGCCCGCTCTTCAAGACGTTTCCCAAGATCCGCATGACCTTTCTCGTCGGCATCGGCGGCGGCGTCCCCTCCCACTCGGCCGACATCCGCCTTGGCGACGTCGTTGTTGGCTTCTTGGAGAGTGGCAAATCCCCCTGCGTCTACTACGACTTTGGGAGGGACAGACCTGAGGGCTACGAACGCAAAGGGCCCGAGATTCCAGCACCGTCGCACAGGATCCTGAGTGGATTGGCCAGGGTGGTGTCGGATCACGAGCTCGGACAAACGCGGTTCGGCGACCAATTGAACAGGCTGCGCCAACACCCTACCCCAAAGCTGAGGCGCACATATGCACTCCCTCCAGAAGAAACAGACCGATTGTTTGTCGCCGAATACCAACATCAACAAGACGGAACAGATTGTGGCGGGTGCGACCAACACAGAGTCGTCACGCGGCGTCGCCGCGATGATGAAGAACGGGAGGGTATAGTTTTCCATCAGGGACGCATCGCCACAGGAAGCTCGGTCGTCAGGGACGCGAAGAAAAGGGATTATATCAGTAACCAGTGCGGCGGCGTGCTTTGCATCGAGATGGAGGCTGCGGGCGTCGCTGTCAACGGTAATTGTCTGGTGATTCGCGGGATATCCGACTACGCAGACTCCCACAAGAACGATACCTGGAAGGACTGTGCAGCTGCCCACGCGGCTGCATTTGCCAGGGAGCTACTCCGTATCATTCCGCCTGATCCAGTTGGCCAGGTTCGCCACTCTGCCCCCTCCCTCCAGCCACACTCGTCCCAGGTTCCACTCTCTAGATCCCATGCTAGCAACACCGGCGACGTGTATGCCACTCGTCAGACGACCCAGGAGGATGAAGCTATCACGACTTTAGGATATAGTCAGGCCCGCAGCATACGCCACACCATATCTAGGCCAGCTGATGGAACATGTCAGTGGATCTTCAACCACCAAGGCTTCAAGGGCTGGTTCGATGGGAGCAACCAAAACCAGTTCCAAGGTCTGGTCTTGATACGAGGGAGCCCAGGGGCCGGAAAATCAACAGTCATGCTCGAGGCTTCCATCAGAACTAGCACCCTCGCCCCAAACTCAGCAGTCGCTTCCTTCTTTTTCAGTGCCAAGAGCGGCCCAACAGCACAGTCGTTACTTGCTTGCTACAAGTCCCTACTCTCTCAACTCCTGCCGCACTATCCCCACAGTCGGGAGCGCTTTTCAACACTTCAAAAGCGGAAGTTGGTGCTGAGGAATGAGCAGGAGTGGACCGAAATCAAACTGGAAGATTTTCTCCACGACATGTCAGTTATCTATTCGTTCTTCAACAATCTCTCCTGGTGGCTTGAAAGGCAAAGGTTCCCAGCGCATAAGGGCCACTTTCCTTATCCAAAAACGCAACTTCATTTGCATTTCCACGCATTCAGTGCGTCTCAAAGTATTCATAACTGACTCAATCCTCCAGGCTCGTTGAAGAAAACAACAGTCAAGGGACTTTCATCTTCGTTGATGGCCTGGACGAATGCAACGCAGATATCCAGTGCCAGGTTAACTATTGGAGACGCATCACCGCCAAGGCGTACACAGCAGGAGTTCGGCTTGGTGTTTGCATCTCAACAAGGTGCTTCCCGCACATCACCGTCCGCAATTGTCTGGAAATCGAGATTGAGAAGAACAACAGCCAGGATATTATTACCTACGTCGACCACACGCTTGGCGATGTCTTCGCAGAATATGACGAGGTCGACCTGACCCAAATCAAGACGAAACTTCTTTGCCGTTCCAACGGAATTTTCCTCTGGGTAACTCTGGTAGTGGAGTCGATTATCGAAAAGCACAACTCTGGTGATCCACCGGATCTCCTTCTGGAGCAGATCGATGCAGTGCCGAATGAGTTGGAGGCCATTTTCCACGAGCTCATTCAAGGCGTTGACCAATCAGCCAAGGCCACAGCACTCAGTGTCTTCTACTGGGCGCTTTTGGCAACCAGGCCGCTTCGCCTGTATGAGTGGCATCACATTCTGGCCTTTAGCTCCGACTTTCCGCCTACCTCACTTGGGCAGTGGAGGGAGTCAGCAGGGTTCATTGGTAGTCGACGAGAAGTTAAAGGATACAATGGCCCGTGGGTACAAGGCTCCAAGAGAAAGACGGAGGATGAAGGGCTGTTGGAAAGAAAAATCAAATGGTTGTCACGGGGCCTCCTCACTGTTACCGCAGGCAGCGCAGCATTTTCTGGTGGGAAACCAGCCCCCTCGCTTCCCGACGCCGGATTTTGCGAGCTAGATCCCAGTGTATCGGGAGTGCCATGCGCCAGCGCCGGCTCTTTCAACTCCCGGCAGGGCGACACGCGCTTGGTCCAACCCATTCACGAAACAGTCCGAGCGTTCTTTCTGACGGGCAAGGGCTTTGCCGCTCTCGGCTCCGACTCGAGATGGCCGGTGGCCCAAGGACACATATCGATAATGAACACGATTCTTGATTATATTCACGTCAAGGAGCTCGACGACCTTGTTGAAGCGAGAGTACAAGCCGCCGAACGCAGCCGAGAAGACGAAGCTGCCAAACGGAGCCAAGAAGACGAAGCCGTCAACCGCATTCCGGGAAACCAAACCACCAAACGCCGAAGGGGTAGACGGAATAGCTCCAACGACGACGGCCTCAGCTCGGTGTCCAGCTTTGCGTCCGCGAGCAGTTTTCGGTTTAATGAACAGGCCTTGTACGACCGCAAGAAGAAAAAGCCAAAGGTGTCGAAACTAGCGGCTCAAGATGCCGATGACAATCCAAAAGGCGTGTTCCATGAACAATTACAGTCCTTAAACAAGCTCTCCGACTACGCGGAAAATTCTGCGGGAGTCCGGGCCGATCGTATTACTAGGTGGTTGGATGGGAGGGGATCGTCATTTAGTTGCTTTCCGTCCAACAGGGAAAGCACCGCAGCCCCTACCTACGCGACGTCAGCGCCATATTCGGATATGAGCAGCACACAAGAGAAGATGCTTGAGGAGTACCCGGGCCTTCTCCAGTACTGCCTTTCAGAGCTGTTTATTCACGCCAGGCTCGCAGAGGAGGCCGGGGGCGATATATCTATTCTCGATCACATCGTCGTCCGTCTTGAGGATCAGCCCAGTTGGAGGAGATGGGTCATACTTCGGGAGGAGGAGGGAATGCGGATGGATATTGATCCCCTCCTATATATCACACGGCTGGGGCTCAAGGACATGACCCAGAGGCTGTTCCGAGCTCGATCGGACGTCTCTGGAGATCTTATCTGTGAAGCGACCTATGAAGCCATCAGCAGGGCCGACGCGACCATCTTCAAGGTCATCTGCGAAGAGACTGAGGGGCGTGCCGTCCGGGCGCTCAAGGACAATGTCCCGATGCTGCACTACGCCGTAGCCAGCCGGAACTTGGAGATCTCATCAGAAATGATCCGACGCGGTGCTGATGTCAATGCCTTGTCCTGGGTATCTGGCATAGGCCACATCTCGGCTTTTCATCTTGCCTGCTGCACCAAAACGAACCAGAGGATGAAGGTAGGCTCGGGGATACAATCGGACACTCCAAGCCCCGAGCTCGCCGAGATGCTTCTGGCCAATGGAGCCAAGATCACGGACATGGTCAAGTGCTTCAACTTCTTCGAGCGTCAGACTCTAGAGGCCAAGGAAAGCGTCGAAATTATCGGGCTGATGGCAAAATACAAAACTAGTGAGGCCAACATCACCGCAGCCCTGCACCTGGTTCTTGCGGTTGGTGACAAGCCAAGGGCGCAAGAGGGCACACGGGCGCGTAGGGCCGGGTACCACGCCGTGGTGAAAGCGCTGGTGAGGGCCGGGGCCCGCATCGACGACTGGCCTTGCCTCTGCCCGGCCGCGCAGTCCGGCGACAGGGCCCTCGTGTGCTTGCTGATGGACCTCGGGGCCGACACAAAAGCCCGCGACAATGCAGGCAGGACGCCGCTCCACCACGCGGCCATGGCCAAGAGCTATTCCGTCGCGGCCGCCCTGCTCGAGCGCCGCGGCCGGGGCCAGGATATTGACCCGGTGGACAATCAGGGGAATACGCCCCTGAAGTACGCGTGCGACGGTTGTGGCTGCCAAAACTTCGCCGGGCGTCGGCTCATCAGGCTCCTGCTGCGCAAAGGGGCCAGCTTCTCGGCCGACTTTGCGCCTCGGGGGCCGAGCGGCGACGATTTGAGATTGCTTGTTCGAGAGACGACGGAGAAAGTTGAGTGACTGTACGGGCAGAGCAACGACGAGGACGCGTGGTGAATACCTAGCTTTCCTAAGGAGCTGGCTGTTGCGGGGCGATCTTGGCGGTTCACAAACACAGCTTTGGCGTCTGCCGTCGGGGATCTGACGGAACTGGCTCATGCGGCAGCCTCCACCGCAAAGTTCGCGGGCGATACTCGTCACTGACAGAATAGGTTGAGGGACGGATTTGGTATTCGAACGCCAAATGCCTTCTCAAACAGACATGGACTGACTTCCAGTGCCCCACAATCACTGCAAAAAGTTGATCATATTGACAGGCCTCCTAGCGTCGCAAGCCGCCCTTCCGCAAAACTCCAAAGTACCGGTAAATATCCAGACCATTAATGACATCAAGATGCGAACAAATGCATTTATACCGCACCCAATCCCCAAAAGGGACTTTTGCAAAAGCATCCGCTAGATCCGCGACCTCATGGCCGGCTCCCCGGACCCCGAATCACCCCCTTCGTTCCCCAGCACCTCGTCCGCCATGGCGCGGCCGGCGGCGCGGCCCGAGAAGATGCAGCCGCCGAGGAAGGTGCCCTCGAGCGAGTTGTAGCCGTGGACGCCGCCGCCGCCGAAGCCGGCGGCCTCGCCGGCGGCGTAGAGGCCCGGGAACCTGGAGCCGTCGGGCATCATGACGTTGCTCGACAGGTCTGTCTCGATGCCGCCGAGGGTCTTGCGGGTGAGGAGGTTCATGCGCACGGCGATGAGGGGCCCGTGCTTGGGGTCCAGCAGGCGGTGCGGGGCGGCGACGCGGCTGCGCTTGTCGGGCGCGTAGAGGCGGCCGTTGTTGATGAGCATGGCCTGGGCGTCCTTGCTGTAGGGGTTGTCGAACTGGGCGTCGCGCGCCTCGACCACGTCGCGCACCGCGGCCGCGTCCAGCCGGGGCCCGCCCCGCTCGGCCGCGAGCGCGTTCATGCCCTCGACCAGCTCCTCGAGGCTGTCGCGCACGACAAAGTCCTCGCCGTGCTTCTGGAAGTTCTGGACCGGGATGGTGCCCTTGGAGCCGAAGACGCGCTGCGTCAGGACCTGCCAGATGGACTTGTTGGTCAGGTCCGGGTTCTGCTCCGACCCGGACAGGGCGAACTCGCGCGCGATGATGGACTGGGTTAGTATGAACCACGTGTAGTCGTAGCCCGTGGAGCAGATGTGCTTGAGCGTGGCGAGGGTGTCGCTGCCAGGGTACAGGAAGGGCGGCAGGCGCTTGCCCGTGGCGTCGAGCCAGAGCGACGACGGGGCCGGCAGCACGCGGATGCCGTGCGACGGCCAGATGGGGTTCCAGTTGGCCAGGCCCTCGGTGTAGTGCCACATGCGGTCGCGGTTGACGACGTTGGCGCCGGCGCCTTCGGCGATGCCGATCATGCGGCCGTCGACGTGGTGCGGGACGCCGATGACGAAGTGCTCGGGGACCTTGGGGCCGAGCCTGTCGACGGGCCAGGCGGCCTTGACGGCGTCGACGTTGCCGCCGATGCCGCCCGACGAGACCAGGACGGAGGCGCCGCGGATGTCAAAGTCGCCGACGACGGTGCGCGACGACCGCACGCCGCGCGGCACGTCGTCGTCCTCGAGCACCTTGCCCTTGACGCCGACGGCGCGGCCCTTGTCGTCGACGACGATCTCGTCGACGCGGTGGCGGAACCTGAACTCGACTATGCCCTTCTTCTCGGCCTCCTGGACCGGGTCGGCGAAGCGGCGGACGACCTCGGGGCCGGTGCCCCAGGTGACGTGGAAGCGCGGGACCGAGTTGCCGTGGCCGTCGGAGCGGCCGTCGCCGCGCTCGGCCCAGCCGACGTTGATGAGGAAGCCGATGCCGCGGGCCTTGACGTAGTCCTCCATCTCGTCGGCGGCAAAGTTGACAAAGGCCTCGGCCCAGCGGCGCGGCCAGTGGTCCTCGCGCTCGCGGTCGAAGCCGGCGCTGCCCATCCAGTCGCGCATGGCCAGCGCCTTGCTGTCGCGGATGCCCATGCGGCGCTGGGCGGCCGAGTCGACGACGAAGAGGCCGCCCAGCGACCAGAAGGCCTGCCCGCCCAGCGACGCGCGCGGCTCCTGGTCCAGGATGAGGGTGCGCACGCCGCGCTGCGACAGCTCAAAGGCCGCCACCAGCCCGGCCAGGCCGCCGCCCACGATGATGACGGGCTCCGTCTGCCCGGCGCCGGCGGCGGGCGCGCCGTTCTTGTCGGCCATTGCGGCGGGCGGGCTGTGCTGTGTGTTTTTGTGTGACCGTCGAGCGTCCAAGGGGCTCGCCTAGCTTACGAAGCAGGCGCCTGGCAAATTGTCAGATAGGGGTTAGGTCTCAATCCACAGCACCTGGTGATTGTCGTCAAGATCGGCCGACCGGCTTGGCGCTCTTTTAGTAGTTTTCGTGGAATATCATGCTTTGTCGACCACTGCGACGGTCGACCAAAAAGCCAAACACCCGAGGCGCGAGCCCAGGAGCGGGCATCGTGCCTAGTGCCTCGGCACAAAACCCCCAAATGCCCCCGCCCATCCACCACCCCAAACCCCAAGCATCCAATCCCGACGTGAGCGATGGAGACGTGTCAAGCTGTGGGGTTTGGGTGGAACTGGAGACTGGACTCTTCAATGGGCTGATGTCAGCCCATGTCCATAGCAATTCGCTTTCGTTTGTGAGCATTGAAAAGGCTATTGAGCCCCCTCTCCGCGTGGGTTGGCTGTCCTTGTCTCCCGGGTGCGTGCGTGGTGTCCTGGCTCCATACGCGATACGCCGCTTGGAGACAAGCATGACTTGGGTGCTTGATGCTTGGTCTGTGTGCTCCCAAACAGTCAAGCGGGGGCGCGGTTCGCCGCCTCCAGCTGGGGACTCCACTTCCCCAGATCCGCACCTTAGAGGTTCAGGGCCTAATTCCAGGTGCCACAACGCTGTGGAGTGCCGGGGTGTCTTCCAATTCGGCCACCATGACTACGCTGGAGCGTTCAAGCATGTGAAATACGAGCAACGTCAAATCGTGTTCATGGCCTAATGGCGGCTGCGCAATGCGACGAAGATGTGAAGCAGAATTGAGGGAACTGAACTGATACCCGACCAAGAAATATGCAGCAAGCCAGGACTGACAACGCTATGCTAAACGCCCATACCTAACCACCAAAACAAAAGGACAAACATGGAATACAAACCACCGCTAACGTCCCCCTAGGCCACGAACCGGTGAGCCACGGCCTCTATCTCGCCATCCGCCTCCTCGACAGGGGCACCACCGGCGTGATCCTCTGCGAGACCCCCGGGCCCGTCCTGCTTCCCCTTCTTCTTGCCCTTCTTGCCGGTGACGAACCGGCCGATGCGCTTGAGCCCGTTGCCGACCTTGTTCACGATGTGCGGGATGTGGGGCGCGACCGACTTGATGAGCTGCGGCGCGAGCTTGAACAGTCCGCCGACGCTCGCCTCTCGAAGCGGCTCCAAGTGACCTGATGCCACACGAAAATTCACCTGGCTACAGTTAGATAGTGCCGTCCGTTCCGGTAAGAGTAATCTCGGCGATTCCTCGATCGCAGTAAGGGACCGGTAACCACTTCTCGTGGGCTTGACAGCGGCCAGCGCCGCCTCCATCCCTTGGTGCCGGTGATGCGGAGGAAGTGGCATCTCCCACTACATCCAGCCGCGTCGGCCGGCCTGGGGGTGTAGAGCCGCCACCCCATCAGAGGCCAAGCGGATGCACCGCACATTGCCCAGATGCCGAGGCTGCCAACCGCCTCGGCAGAGTGGCTGGCGGTTGAAAGGAGGTGCATTCAATAAGGCGTAGCCGTGGCTAGAAGAGTGGAACGGTAAGCCTTTGCCAAACCGCCAGTTACGCCCCGGCAAATGACTGTGGGCTGAGTTGATTGAGCACGATTGTGAGTTGACACCCAGAACGGATTGCCTAGGTAGGGAGCTCTATGATAGCCAAGAGCGTCGACACGAGCGTGCATGCGTGCACACGCGTGACACAACGCTGGGCAATGAAAGAGTCAATAGAAACAAGTAAATAAAAAGGAGAACGAAGCACAAAAGGTAAAGGAATAAAATAAAATAAAATATGCTGCTTGTAACCGAATTATAAATCCTAAGTGAATAATCCGGCCAATGAATTGCATATCAAAGCAAGATTTTCCATCTCAAAGAAATCAATAGAGACTTGCATGGATTCATCTCTTAGGGTCTTGAATCTATTAGACTTGTACAGAACGACGATACACCGGTCAATCTATTAGAGCGCTTGCTTGTCAAAGCCTGGAACAAGAAACTTGGGGCTAAGATACCGGGCGTGGGTAACAGCATTTCCGGCAAGAACGCACGTGACATACAATACTGAGAGACAACTAAGCTATAAAATAAAGTATGCGGGCCACAGCCCATCCCGAGGATCGGTCTGCCCGCCGTGACTCGGGTACCGGCAGCTGGCCCCCCCGCTTGGCAATTTTTGTCTCGGGGTTTCTCTCGGGCTCGTCTCGGGCGTTGGGTGCAGCCAAGAATTGTGGCTTCGGCGGGTGGTCAGCCAAAACTTTACAAGGCGTGCTTCTTCGTCTAGGTTGGACTAGGCCTAGATAGGCCTCTTCGCCTGCCGCTTGCGTCATTGACTTGCAACACAGGAACGCAGCTGGTTGGCTCGACAGCGAGGGAAGATTCTCTGGTTTGGAGCAGCCTCGAGGTGCGTCGCAGAGCAAAAATACCCAGCAGCAACATCACACAATGTCCAAGGCACGCGTCATCTACTGGTTCCGCACCGACCTGCGGCTGCACGACTCGCCCGCGCTCCAAGCAGCGCTGGACCTCGACCCGGCGGTCCTTTGGCCGATATTCACGTGGGACCCTCACTACGTGTACCGGGCCAGGGGCGGGCTGAACCGCTGGCAATTCTTGTCAGTCCCCCCTTTCAATGCGCGGGCCAAGCCTCGGGAAATCCTGGCAGGGTATGCTGACGCGCTGGTCGCATTGGGCCACAGGCTGGACTGCCAGAATGACCTTTCGGCGTCCATCAACAAGCTGAACCCAAAGTCCAAGCTTTTCGTGCTGCGGGAGGCGCCGCAGACGCTGTTCCCCAAGCTCTTCAAAGCCTGGGACGTGACGCACATCGTGTTCGAGAAGGACACGGACTCGTATGCCCGGCGGAGGGACGCCGTTGTGACCCAGGCCGCGCGCGATGCCGGCGTGCGCGTCATCACACGATGCGGACGGACCCTGTGGGACAGCGACCGGGTCGTGATCGCCAACGGGGGCGAACCGACCATGTCCATCACGCAGCTCCGGGTAGCGGGCGCAAAGGTCGGGCCCATACCCCTGCCGATAGCGGCGCCCACCACTTTGCCGGACCCCGGCGAGATGCCGGTTGACTTTGAGGTGCACCTCCCAAACGCCGAAGCGTCCATCGACATCAACTCCAAGTGGAGGAGTGAGGGCAAAGACACAACATACGGCAAAGGCAGTGTGGGTGAAATTGCAGGCCCGAATGGTGACTTTGCTGTCGAAACCCTCGCCGAGCTGGGATACCCGCCTGCAACCACACCACACAAGGGCGGGGAGACGCTAGCGCTTCAGCGGCTGGACGAGCTGATGGCGGACCAAGAGTACACAGCCACATTCCGCAAGCCGCAGTCCAGCCCTGCCGACTTTGATCCGCCGTCGACGACTCTGCTGTCGCCATTCTTGCACTTCGGCGCCTTATCGGTCAGGCTCTTCTATCACCGTGTTCAGGACGCTGTGGATGCCTATGTCAAGTCGCGGAAGAAGGGCGCGTCGCAGCCGCCCGAAAGCCTGACGGGCCAGCTATTGTTCCGCGACATGTACTTTGCGGCGCAGGCGGCCATCGGGGACGTGTTCGGGCAGACTGCGGGTAATCCGCGCTGCAGGTTCATACCGTGGCATCTACCATCACGGCTCGAGGGCGACGCGGGCCCTCTCCGCAGCTTCGCGTACGACGTCGACTCGGCGCAGGCTGAGGACTGGTTTAGGAGGTGGGAAGCTGGACGCACAGGCTTCCCCTGGATCGATGCGTTGATGCGACAGCTGCGCGTCGAAGGATGGATCCACCACTTGGGTCGGCACAGCGTAGCCTGTTTCCTGACGCGGGGCGGGTGCTACGTGTCGTGGGAGCGTGGGCTTGACGTGTTCGAGGAGCTGCTGCTGGACCACGAGCCCTCGTGCAATGCGGGCAACTGGCAGTGGCTCAGCTGCACGGCCTTCTTCTCGCAATACTTTCGCTGTTACAGCCCCGTCTCGTTTGGGCGCAAGTGGGATCCCGAGGGCACATTTGTGCGCCGCTGGGTGCCGGAACTGGCGGCACTGGATAAAAAGTACATATATGAGCCGTGGAAAGCGCCCGAGGCGGAGCTGCGCAGGGCGGGTGTTGTTCTTGTGGATGGATCTGGAGCTGGGGTTGGAAGAGTCAGGGCTGAAAGTGAAAGGGACGACGACGCGCGACGTACAGGCACGTACATCACACCAATGTTCGACTTTGACGAGAGAAGGCGTATTGTAGGTGCTCCTAGGACGGGCGACGGGCGGGATGCTCTGGGTACGTGAAGCTGACGGTGGACGTGGCAGTGTATGAGCTCAATGAAGATGGCCTACGATGTCGGCCTCAAAGGAGATGACCCGAGGGTCCTGGACGGCTCGTGGAGGGAGCTGTTTTCTGAACACGGCAACAGCAACGATGGCGAGATGATGGGCACGGTGAAACAAGAGGAGAGCGACCACGGCGAGCTCGCAGACGAAGCCGACGGGCCAAAGGCGAGGACCGAGGATGGGCCACACGCAGCCGTGAAGCGCGAAAAGGGGCAGACCACGCTGGACCGTCATGTGAAGAGGCAGCGTAGGAGTGCAGCCGAGTGACGGGCACCCGACTGGTCGCGATGCGTCCTTTGCCTTGGCGTTTGGAGACGCGACGGCTGCAGCTGAGCGCAGCTAGCGGCATCGGCATCGTCAGAAGCGGCAGGAGATAAGGCCTGCACAGGGCCGTGACAGGGATGCAGCTCGCAGGGAGGCCTGTTGGGTTGGCGATATTGTTTTCGCGGGCCCACATCTCCCCGCAACCTTGTTCCGTCAAGAGACATCGCCAGGCCTTCCTTCCGAATAGGGCTTGGTTGACAGCAGTGGGGGCTGCTGGGCGGGACAAGGGCCAGCCAGTGGTCAATCAGTGCACGTCAATCCAGGCTACAGGCTCGCCCGACGACCCGGACAGCACTGCCTGATTCAAGTTGCAGAACATCCTCTCACGCTGACGGCTTGGCAGTCAGCATTTTTGTGGGCTTGTTTGTTTGCATCGGGCGCCGCTCATAACGCTAGGTTCGATAAAATACCCGTGGTCGAGTGATAAAATGCAGATGCTTGTACTGCCGATATCAAGGCTTGACTGGATTCCCCTTTGCGATCGGGCTGTGGCCATGATTGTGGTTCAACCGTGCCATCTTCTCACACGATCTCTGGCGAGGCGGGTGAGCTGACAGCGGGGCTTTGGGGTTGGGACTCGCTGTTGGGCGGGAAAACGCTCCATCGGTCAATTCGGTCAAATCGACGGGGTCTTTCCCCAGGAGCTTGGCGTTCGTAAGTTCGCGATTGACCAAGGCCGCCATGGGCAAATCACAGGCAGCAATTGCCAGCAAGCGCCGCCTGCGTCCCCTCCCCCAGACTTGAAGGCGCCGCTGATGACATTTCTGTTTGTCACAGTTTGACGCCACCACGCGGCGCTGGCGCTCCAACTACGATTGCCGGACGAACTTGGACAAGACGGGCAACTTGTCCAGTGCGCTCTTCCCACTTCCCCAGAACACTCCCCAGAACACCTCGCTGCCTCGGTCCCGCACACATGCCCACATAGCGACCGAGACCGAGCCAACACCCCAATGCGAGCGCATTGAGCCAAGCAGCGTGTAGGTATCAAATGGACGTCGGTTTACACAGTAGGGGTAAGGGTCAACCCTCCCTTCCAGGCCTTCTCTGCATTCTCTGCATTCTCTGCATTCTCTGCATTCTCTGCATTCTCTGCCTTCTCTGTCATGTGATAACTATCACGGCCAGTCCCGGTGACGCCGCGACATTCTCGCCACCCAAGATGATCGACGGAGCGCCAGGCTGCCTGTTCTTTAGGCCAACGTGCGTTACATAACAAAACCAGACAATCGGGCCCAACTACCTGGGCGACCAATGGGTCGCTCGAAAAATCGGTATCAGCTGCCAGTGGAGAGTGTCCCTCGCTGCTGGGTCCAAGGTCCACGAGATCCTCACAACCCACCGTTGCCCATGAGCAAGGCGGGGCCGGCCTAGAGTGAGCATCGACCAATTTACCGAGTATTGTCCCACAGACAGGGAACAGGCCCCTCCCTATCTTTGGCGCCAAGCGGCCCTGTCCGCCTATCTACTGTGTACGATGAGCAGCGATACGGTTGGTGCTCGGGTGCATTCTGGATAGGATTCGGCAACAGGCGATCCAGCGCATAGTTATCAGCGCTCCAGGCCGGCAGCAGCCAGCCAACCAACCAAGACGGATGGGTGACAGCGCGCTCACCTGAGATATCGACGCCTGTCTATCGGTCACGAAGGGACCAGACTCGCTTGGCCGAGCACGACGATGAATTCAATTCCGGACGTGGTGGGTGGGTGGGCCAGGCCAGATAAGTGGTCCGCGTCTGGCTGCCTCGATTCTTTTCTCCAAATCCTGTCGACAGTGTCTTGGACTCGACTGGCCAGCTCGGCTCCCGACAAGGAGAGAGCAGGAGGAGCGCTGGCAGGAAGCAGGAAGCTGGGCTCTCACGCTCTCTCTGGCACCCCCAATCTCGCCGCCCCAAATATCCCACCTCTGCCCAATCGAAGACGCTCCATGGCGCGCCGAGATGTGCCACCCTCTCCCACCGACGGGGAAAATTGGCATAGATAGGTAAGATCCACAAAGTCTTGGGAGCCCTTTGGACCTGCCAACCTGGGGTAAAGGCGTCGGCGCTCGTCGCACCTTTCTGGCCTTGGCCCGCCCTGGGGTGGCAAGGGCCCCCCTGGAGTGGCAAGGGGCCCCGGTCGTTTGCCAACACGCCACAGCAATTGGACAGCGGCTGGCGGGGGGTGGACCCGTGCCACCTGACGAGAGCTGCCGTCGAGCAAGGCTGGCCGTCCCCAACGTCGCACCGGCTGCTGAGCGCCCACCAGTGGGAGGCCGGAGGATGGAGCCGATGGCCTCGGCGCCGAGCCGAAGGAAGTATTGCTGTGTGGGCTTGTATGGAGCCAAGCCCTGGGCGTGCATGTTGCACCATCAGGCAAAAGGGAGAGGAGGGGGGCAGGGGGTCTAATGGCTGGCCGTGCTGGGCCTGCTATCGCCGCGACATCAGCAGCACGCAAACGGGCCCGACGAGCCAACGATCCAACAAGTCAACGCCCCCCGCCCCTCTTGTCCTTGTTGACCAGACCAGACGGGAAGCTGGCTGCTCGTCCAGCCCGCCGCCGCTGACGACCCTGGCGGGTCGCGACCGCGTAGAACAACGGAATGGCTTCCATGCATGCGACGCGCAGCCCGTACTGTCCACCACCCAGCTTCCACCCGTCCTGGCAC
>NW_008804550.1:1871451-1899102 GCF_000145635.1 Gaeumannomyces tritici R3-111a-1
CCCCCCCCACCCCCCCCCCCCCCCTCGGTCGTCCAACCCTCCATCCCGCACAGCTCTTGTTGGTCGGTCTGTCCTCTCGCCTGTGTGCTTCCCCGCCGTGTCCGTCAGCGAACGTCGCCCCCTCCCAAGAGCTCCAGGCCTTTCGACCTTCCCTCCAGAGGTCGGGGGTCTTCTTGGCGGCACTAATTCCGCCGACCCCTACTGGGCCCCCATCCGTGGGCTCGGAGGGGTGCCCCAAAACTGTCGCGCCAAGAATGCTTGAGATGCGAGCAGGGGGCCCGGTCGACCTGCTATCTCTTGGTCCCCTGCTGGGTCCCTACTCTTGTCGCCATCAGCCTTTTGTGCTGGCTGTATGGGGCCGCCGTCGGCTGCTCGCCTGCACCCAGGACGCGGCCTGCCAGCATGGATGGAGTAGCAGCAGCATGCGGCCGGTAGGAGCTGTAGTGCGGTGCCCTTCCCCACGAACGCGCCGCCGCCCGCCAGAGCGAGGCCGACCGCGTTCATAAATACGGCGCCCATCCCATCACCCTCCTGTCCCGTTCTTTTCCCTTCTTCTCTCCTCACCCGTCACTCTTTCCCGTCGCTTTCAAAGACGACCGTGGGGCAGCCCCTGGCTTCAACTATCTCGTTTGATCCAGAGAACCACAGCACCTCCCATCCCACGAGAACGGGACTGAGACGCGACTTGCTCGGCCAACACCATGTCGGACGAGAAGGTCGCAAAGGTCGACGAGGGCGCCCTGCCCACGTACGGCGGCAAGTCCGAAGATGTCGGCGCCGTCGACCACGCCGCCCCCCAGCGCGAGGAGAACTGGTACACTCGCAATGGCCTCAACTTCGAGTCGTTCAAGAAGCGCAGCATGGGCGAGAGCATTGTCGAGCTCGACCGCACCATGAAGGCGCGCCATCTGCACATGATTGCCATCGGTATGCCTTGACTTTCCTGTCTAGATAACCTCACAAACCCGAACTTGCGTGACTGACAGCATCTTTTTTCTTCTCCCAACACAGGCGGTTCCATCGGTGCCGGTTTCTTCGTCGGTTCCGGTTCAGCCCTGACCAAGGGTGGTCCCGGATCTCTCATCATCGACTTCGCCATCATCGGTATCATGATGTTCAACGTCGTCTACGCTCTCGGTGAACTCGCTGTTATGTACCCCGTCTCCGGTTCCTTCTACACGTACTCGGTCCGCTTCATCGATCCTTCCTGGGGTTTCGCCATGGGCTGGAACTACGTCCTGCAGGTAAGCATAGACGCCAACCACCCAATCGACATGCGGGGACGGCTGGCTGACCGGTGCTGGTTTGATGTCCCTAGTGGGCTTGCGTTCTTCCTCTCGAGCTTTCCGTCTGCGGTCTCACTCTCGGTTACTGGCCCGCAACGAAGAACGTATCGTTGGCCGTCTGGATCATCGTCTTCTGGGTTGCCATCGTCATCATAAACATGTTCGGAACTCTTGGATACGCCGAGGAGGAGTTCTGGTCCTCCGTGCTCAAGCTCAGTGCCATCGGTTCGTTAATCTGCAAATCAATCATGCCCACTTCTTGGAGCTGCCAGAGCTAACATGCCCCCTCCTCACAGTCATCTTCATGATCATCGCCGTCGTCCTCGTCTGCGGTGGTGGCCCTGCTGGCGGTAACTACGACCAATACCACGGCACTCGCTACTGGGAAAACCCTGGCGCGTTCCAGAACGGCTTCAGGGGTTTCTGCGGTGTCTTCGTCACTGCTGCCTTCTCCTTCTCCGGTACTGAGCTGGTTGGTCTGGCTGCCGCCGAGGCCAAGAACCCTGTTCGCGCCCTGCCCGGTGCTATCAAGCAGGTTTTCTGGCGTATCACTCTCTTCTACATCCTCGGCCTATTCTTCGTCGGTCTGCTTATCTCGTCCAAGGACGAACTGCTCCTGAACGCCTCGGACCCGTACGCTGAGGGCACCTCGCCTTTCGTGCTGGCGGGCAAGTACGCCGGCCTGGTTGGCTACGACCACTTCATGAACGTCATCATCCTGGTCTCGGTCCTGTCGATCGGCGTTTCATGCGTTTACGGCGGCTCCCGCACCCTTACCGCCCTTGCCCAGCAGGGTTACGCCCCTCGCGTTTTCACCTACGTCGACAAGTCCGGCCGCCCCCTCTACTCGGTCCTGGTCCACATCGCCTGTGGTGCCCTGGCCTTCCTGACCCTCAACAAGGGTGCCAACGCCGTATTCCAGTGGCTCCTGTCCCTTTCCGGTCTGGCCGCCCTGTTCACCTGGGGCTCCATCTGCCTTGCCCACATCCGTTTCCGTGCTGCCTGGAAGCACAACGGCCGCACTCTTGACGAGATCCCCTTCAAGGCTTTCTTTGGTGTCTACGGCTCTTGGGTCGGCCTCATCCTTTGCGTTCTGGTCCTGATTGCCTCGGTATGTTACATCTTTCAGCCATCGCCTCCCCCCACCGACTTACCCTGACAACACTCACGACACCCCCCATGCTAACCTGCTGTCTTTTCTCGTCGCAGCTCTACAGCGCCATCTGCCCCGTCGGCAGTGACTTCAACGACGCCGAGGGCTTCTTCAAGGAGTGGCTCACCGTCCCCGTCATCCTCTTCTTCTGGCTCTGCGGCTACCTGTGGAAGCGCGAGGGCGGTCTCAGGATCGACCAGATCGACATCGACACTGGCCGCCGTGAGCTCGACTGGGACGAGATCAACGCCTTCAAGGCGGAGCTCGCCGCCATGCCCGCCTGGAAGCGCAACCTCAGGAAGATCTTCTACTAGAGCGGCGCGTCACGCGCTCTCCCATCTTTGTGGTTCTCGGGCCGTCCACCGCTGGTCCCCCAGCATTCGGCCTCAAGCCGCTTTGTTTTGGAGACGCATCGACCGTCCTTTGTCTGATCTTGTCTCTGCTTCGTCTGACTTTTCGCTGGCATCAGCCATTTGTTGCGTGCACCGCGGTCACCTTTGTGGGGTCGACCCAGGGTCACACTCTCCTTTATACATATACCACTCTCTCGTATAATATTATACACAATATTACATCGTTGTAGACAACTGCTACCCATGTGAACTAAGAATGCTGCCTGAACGCGCCCCCCCTGTAAATCGAACGTTCCGGCCAGCTTTGCGTAGCTAGAACCATCTCTGCTACTTGTTTATATTCCTGGGTTAGGCGAAGGTAGCAGGTGCTACGTGACCGAGCCACGATTTCTGAGGTGTGGCTAGATCCGAACAGAGGACAAAAAAAGACTGATAAAGGCTCAGATAAGCCACGGAAGATTCCCGGCGGAGCACCGCACAAAGGAACCCAGGGCCTCCCTCCCTCACCACAGCCGAACGTCCCTCAGATTGACCCAGCTCTCCTCCTTGGCCTCGCGCTTCTTCTTGCGGGGCGGGACGGACGGGAAGGCGAGCTTGCCCTCGCGCCAGTGCAGGCTCTCGTAGGCACCCGCCTCGAGCCTGGCCATCCACGCCTCGTCGTCCGAGGCGGCGCCGCGCGCGCGGTCTGGGTGGTGCTCCAGCCGCCGCCGCTCGGCCCCGTCGCCGCCGCCGCCGCCCGCGTCGTCCACCACCGCCACCCACGAAGAGCTGGGACCGGCGACGTCGACGTCGGGCTGGCCCCAGCGCCGCGCCTCGCGCCGCAGCGCCCGCGCGCCCACCAGGCACCCGTCCTCGCCGTCCAGGCCGGCCTCTACCGGGTCCGGGCGTGGGCCGCCGCGGGCCGCGTCCTCGCGCGCCGCCATGGCCAGCACGAAGCTGGCGGCCGCGCCGAGCGTGGTGGCCGCCGATCGGGTGCGGTGTTCGCCGGCACCGGCCTCGCGGTAGTCGTGGACGCTGTCGCGGATGGGGTCGAAGGACAGGGGGGCGCTCAGGCGGGGGTTGGTGTCTTGGTCCTCGTCGCCGCCGTCGTCGCCGGGGTGGTGGTAGTAGTTGTCATCGTCAAACACCTCGTCCTCGTCGCCGAACAGCACGATGCGGACGGGGATGGCGCCCGCGTCGCCATCGCCGTCGCCGTCACCGTTGCGCATGCGCTCCGGGTCGTGGTCTTCGAGGCAGATGGTGATGGCCATGGCGCGGAACAGCGGCTGCAGGACGTAGTTGCGCTTGTTGAGCAGGGCCCGCGCCGGCTCCAGGCCGCGCTCGATCACCTGGCGGCGGAACTGGCGGTCGTCGCCCGGGTGGCAGTCGTTGTGGAGATGCTCCTCGTCGCCGTCGTCGTCCGGGTCCGAGACGGCTTCGGGGTCGCCGTCCAGCGCCGCCGGGTCCTGGTCGCCCTCGAGCCAGTGCGGGCTCGGTGGGGTCGACGGCTGAGAGAGCTGTAGCTGGGAGTTCTGCTGCTGCTGCGCCAGGAGGCGGGCAAGAGACTCGTGGCGACGCGCTACGTGGCGGCGCGTCCTGTTGGATGCTAGGCAGACGGCCTGGTGCAGGCGGGCGACGGCCGTGTCGGCCTCGGGGGAGCCCACGTCGAGGGTCTGGTCGTCGCTGCCGCCGCCGATTACGGGCACGATGGTCTTGGCTACGAAGCGGCCCCACTCGACCTCGCTCTTGTACGGCTCGAACCAGCGCTTGTAGAGGTAGGCGTGAACCACGATCAGCAGCACGCGGAGCCTGGCCTCGGCCACGCCCGAGTCCATCGACGCTGGGGCCGGCTGGCGGAGAACGTAGACGGCCGTGGACTTGTTGCAGCAATCCTCGGCGTGGAACAGGTCCATCTCTCGGACGAGATCCCTCGTAGAAACTCTGGGCTTGTCTCTGGCCTTGGAGCCGAACAGGCCCAGCCCGCTGCTGCCGCCCAGTAGGCGTCGGGCCATGTCGGGCAGGGCGGGCGGCGGGAGCAGCGTGTTGAGCCCGATGCGATTCGCAGGTTGGTAGACTGACATGAAGTGCATGTGCCGGCGGTGCTCGTGCTCCTGCATCGTGCGCAGCTCGTGCATCACCTCCTCTAGCGTCATGGTCGGGTGGGTGGGCTGCTGCGTGGGCTTGCTGTTCTTGTGCGACGATGACGCCGAAGAAGACGGCTCGGCCACTGCAAGTACCTGGTCGCTGACCGGCGCCTTCTTGTTTTCCTCCTCGGGCGACTCCATGGTTTGGCGGCTGCGGTTGTTCGAGTTGTTAGGAGGGTTATTTGGCGCTCTCTCTTCACGGCTGCTTCTTAACGCTTCTTGTCAAGGGAGCTGTGTTCTGCAATGGCAGACGGGTTTGACTTGATTTGACGGTCTCCAGTCGAGGCTGTGATGGTTTTGGAGATGAAGAGATTCTCAGCTGGTGACGGCGCGGATTTGGCGCTAGGCTGCCAAAGTTCTGTTGAGGTTTGCACCTTCGCCATTTATGGCAGGCACAGGTTCTGCTCCGTCACTCCTTCCGCGCACAGCAAAGAACGGATCGTCTGATGACAGCCAACCTCCAGCCCCGTCCTCCACAAGGCCCACAATCTTGTTACATTCTGACAGTCTTGGTCACGACGTTGTTTGTCAAGTCTTTTGAATGGGTCTAGTTTCTTGCTTTAATATTATCCGTATTTTTTATTATAATGCTTGTTATGTTCCTAGTAAGTACCCAGGATTTGGTAGAGTTGTTCCATTGATTTTTACCATTAACGCTAATAGCGCTTCTTGTACTGGCATTCTGTATCGATTCATTCGTCGCTTTAATCTCGTTCCCCCTTCCTACTTAGAGTTTTACGTATTTTTACACTTAATCTTTATTTAATTCAAATAGCTAAGCGGCTGCCACATCGTTCCAACGCTTTCAAGAATTCTCCTTTACCTTTCTTACTTTCCAGCCTCAAACTTGAACCGTAACTACCAAATTGCCGGTCGGCGCCTCGCTGCCCAGTTAAACTCAGGCACCACGAGAGAAATGCTCTTGTGCACCCTGTCACTGTAACGTGTTAACTACAGCAACAATGTAAGTTGAAATTCGAAGGACTTATTTACTTTTACACGTTCTCACTTCGCTTACAATCCACTACTACAAATACTTGTTACGTGCAAATTTAAACATTCATTAAGTAGCGAGTTTAACTTGAGTCTTTACATTACCAAAAAGTACCCACCCCGAACCAACCATTATTCACGCCGCCACACCCCCGTTCGTCCCGTTCGTCCCGTTCAGCTTCCTTTGCGCCCCCTGCCCTTTGCCCGAGCCGGCGGCCAGCCCCTGCGTCGTCTGCCCCGGCTGCGCGTTCTCGGGCGTGGGCTGCAGGTTAGCCGAAAAGATTTCATTGGCGATGCCGATGCCGAGCGGCACGCCGCCGATGGGGAACAGCCCGTCCCGGTCGAACCGGGACGCGCGCGTCTCGTACCGCACCTCGGCCACGGGCTTGTACCGGGTCGAGCCGTCAGGGTTGAGCGCGTACGGCGACGCGCCCGGCTCCGGGTTCGGGTTGGCCACCAGCACGTCCCGAGCCGCAAAGGCGTCGAAGCGCCAGTGCACGCCCAGGAACACGCGCGAGAGCGCGTTCTCGTGCATAATCTCCCACAGCGACGAGAAGCACACCGGCACGCGCGTGCGCACCGTCCCGACCTGCTGCGTGATGGGGCGCGCCGGGTCGTAGTCCTCGCGCAGGTCGCGGTTGACGCCGTTGAGCTCGTCCGACACGAACTCGAGGCCGATGTCGTCGGGCGCGTCGTCGGCGAAGTCGAGCCCGTCGCGTCGCTTGTAGTAGAGGCGCGCCATCTGGAAGGTGGCGCCGCCAAAGGTGGCGTGGCCCGAGGGGTAGGCCGGGAAGGGCGGCTTGAACGAGATGCCGTTGTTGTTGGTCTCGGGGCTGCCGACCGTCTGGAAGAAGGGGTCGCCCAGGCCCGAGGGGTGCTCCCGCACGCCCGTCAGCGGGCGCCAGATCTCAAAGGTGTACTTCTCGCGCCAGGAGAAGATGCCGGCGTCGCCCATGGCCGCGTTGCACAGCGCGAGGAGGCGCGCGAAGTCGGCGTTGTTCGCCTCGGCCGCGAGGTCGGACGTGTCCGGGCGGCGCTCAAAGGCGAGCTTGCGGAGGATCTGGTTGTACAGGCGCGGCGGCGTGCCGATCAGGTTGGTACCGTCGTAGGCCCAGAAGTGGGCCGTGACGTTCTGCGACGGCGAGCGGCGGGAGCGGTTGTCCTCGGGCACGACGCCCGACCGGATCGTGTCTAGGAGTGAGTCGATGTCCTCGACGGGGTCCTCGCGCGCCGCGCCGGCCGGCGGGTCCGCGATGACGTGGTCGTCCGTTTGGACCGCGAAGCGGCGCACGCCGCCGTAAAAGGGGCCATAGGACTCGGCTATGGCCTGCTTGGGGCCGTTAGGGTTGTTGGGGTCGACGGGGACTAGGCGCACCGGATGATTCGGCTCGACCCTGAACTTATAAGGGCCCTCCTTGGTGCGATAGGCGCCCTGGCCGACGCCGGGGTCGTTGGGCGGGATCAGGAGCGCGATGAGGGCCCTCGCCACGGCCGCGCCGAATTGGTACTCGGGGAGCCTGGCGTCCAGGTTGGAGAACCCGTCAATCGCTTGACCAATCGTCTGCCTCATGGCGAACGTGGTGGCCGTGGCGATGCCGGCCGATGGGGTTGTGTACAGCATTTCGAGGGCCGTGATGGCGGCACCCGCAACGGCCGTCCTGGCATCCATCAGGCCACCGTGCGGCGGCAGCTCGGCAAGATAGCAGGTGAAGGACTGGTCCGCAGGCGGGTTGATGGCGAAGTAGGCATCGTGGATGGCAAGATGCAAGATGCCCAGCACCCGCGAGGAAGCGGCGGGGCCTCCCTGGGGATTGGTGGGGAGCGAGTGCGACAGGCGGTTGAGGTCCAAGGCAAGATTGTTCCAGTACAGGATGTAGTTGTCGTTGTACTCGGCAGGCTCGCCGGTGGGAGGAAGAATGGGAATCATGATGGAGACGGGGGTGGATATTGCTTTGCTAAGCGTGAAGAAATATTCAACGATTCGTGGTGGCGGCGACGCTCGGACTCGATGGGATTGAGATAGGTACAAGCTTAGCCCTTTGATATTTTTTTTTTGACTTCTTCCATCGAGACTCCGGTGATCTTTATAGGTAATGTCGAATGTGCGGTTCAAATCCCTGATTATCAATGACTGCAACAAGCGAAGCTCCATCCCTGGCGCCTGTTCGCAACATGACTACAAATAGGGATACGATTTCTGCCTTCTGACCCTTCAGCCACAGCTTGGCTCTTTGCCCCGTGATCTTAAATAAATTCCTTTTGAAGTTCGGGTATTGAAACTGGCTGTCAGCAAGTGTGACCTCAAGGTAAGCCTCGGGTGCCTGTTGAAGTTAGTGAGGGCGGTGGGACCGGATGGCGATGACGGCAGCTGGAACCATGGAGACGCGGCCATTGGTCGACGCCTACTGAAGGAGCGATGTGCCGCTTCGTGTCCTCGTGTGGGTCCCTACATGGTGGGTAGCAAGGAGGAGGTGTGGTTGGCTTATGGCTCGTTGACCGAGCCAGAGCCTGGGTGCTGGGACGGAATCGCCGCTGTGCGACCCCAAACTAGGGATGACAAGGCTGCAATACTGGCAGGGCTGAGTCGGCCTAACGTCGCTGACCTGGATACAACCATCTGGGAGCCGAAAATGGGATCCGTCGTCGCTGGCCTTGTATCCTCCAGGTTGCCCCGCGGCCGACGGTCAGCACACCTAGCTGACCACCCATTCATTTACTTATCCGCCCAGCCAGCTTATAGCAGCCAGATGTAATATCCAAATTATAGTATAGGGGCACAGGACACAGGCGGTTAGTGCCGGCTCTTCTCCTCGTTATGGCCTCGAGCGGCATACGCACATTTCGTCGACAAAATGGCTGCCGTTCACAGGGGGATGGGTTGGTATCATTACGCATCGGCTTGTTTCTAGACAGGAGCACACTGGGAATAGGCGGGTTACTTTCACAAACAACAGGCTGCCTGCCCAAACAGTGTATCCCCATCATGCTTCCCTAAATGCAAGCAACTGTGAACAGCGAGCCTATTATTAAATATTATCCACCAAGATCTTTTTGATGATGGACAGATTCTGGGCAGGAGGCGCGTGAATCCGCCGCCATCTTCGCTGCTCGCCAGCATTCCCGTAATTTTTGGGCCTGACTCCCTTTCGTTTCTTTCTTTAGTAGCCGGGGCAAGGCTGTATGCCCTGGTAGGGCGTGCCGGCCGTGCAGGCATTGTAGTTGACGGAGAGCAGCTGGTTGACGTTGGATTTGCTCTGGGCAAGCGGGAGATACTGCGGGGTGCCGCGGTGCGGTTAGCATCCCAATGATCTAGATACGTAGGTATACTTGAGAGGGGAGGGAAAGGAGGAATGCTTACAGCGGTAAAGGGCTTGGTCTGGCCAGGGGTCACGCCCCAAACGGTGTTTGGACATTGTTTAGGCGCCGAGTCGCGGCACGGGAAAGTCGTGTCGTACTTGTCGGGGCTGCCGCAGCTGAAGAGGGTCTCGGTGCCGGTAACCTTGAGGACGTAGGTCGAGGCCATGATGCCGCACCGGACGTTGGCGGGGCACGAGACGCTGACGGTCAGGGACGTGCCCTGGGCGGTGGTGGTGCCGTAAGACGCCGAGACGCCGAGACTGCCGATGCCGGGCCTGGGAGTCACATTGTTAGCAAGCGTCGTCTGCGTCGACGCTTCGGGCGGGGGGTGACGAACAGAGAAGCCGAGCCGGTCACGCCGCCGGTGATGGTCCACGACTTGGTGAAGGTGTAGCCCGAAGAAATGGTGCCGGTGGTGGAGGACGGGCCGACAAAGACGCCGGCCACGAGCTCCGGCGCCGTCCAGATGGGCTCGACACTGCTGATGGTGCGCTGGATGGGCCACGAGCAGTAGCGGCCGGCGGCGGCGACGCCGGTGGCCGTCAGGAGGAGGGACTGAGCGACGGTGGAGGTCCTCATCTTGAATGGGTTTTTTGAAGGAATGAACGTGGGCAACACAAAACGGTTGATGAACAAACGAAGGACTGCAACCGGAGGCTGGGAGAGGCAGGTGTGCGGATGCTGAGAGTGGTGTTGGACAGTGGTCGAAAGCCAGGACGGAGGTTGTTTTTGTAAACGGCTCCTTGGACGGGCAGACTCTGGCCACGGCTGTCCCTGGGCGCCGGCTATCGCGGCTCAGGGGTAGCCGTCCTCGCCGATATGCGGCCCTTTTTCGCGCTTCGGTGTCGGCATGTGGGCTCTTACACGGGACTGCCGAAGGAGAGGTTACATTGCGCAATGCGGTTAAAGGCTTAAGCATGCGTATGAGTGTATGCACCCCGAAAACTGCGCGAACAGCAGCTACCTTCTGTTCACGGGAACATGTGCCTTTGGAACTGTCTGTAGCCATGACTAGCGGACTAGCGAGAATTTGTGATAAGCACAGCCCCCTCCCCCAAGGGACCAAAAGCAGTCCCTCACAGCAGATCGTCTCGCCCCGGCTTCCACCGCATCAGACAGGACCCCTGCGGCCCTCTTCAAATGCTTAGCCTAGCCCACCATGCGGGGTTAAGATAAGCTATAGCTCATCGGTCTCCCCTTTCGGACATTTTTTATTTCCGGACGGTGCCCCACGTCCGACATAGGGGCACCAATCCGAAACGCGCGCCCATCTCCTGGGCTCCCTGGCGTTGCGATGCGCCCATGAGCAAATTACCGTTTTCTACAGTTGATCTACGCCCGGGATGATGACTTGTGCCACGACCCTTTTGGTAGGGAAAGGGGAGGTCGCCAACTGAGCGACTGATATAAAAGATTTCTGCCATCTTACCTCCGAAGTCGACCTTTGGGATCAAGCACCCACCAAGCTTGCCTTCGGATAACGTTCATTCTTTTACCAAGCCCTGCGCCGCAGCCATTCACTCATTTACCATTCCCGTCTCGACAACTCGTCAACGTCCATCATCATGAAGTTCACGGCCTCATCCCTCCTCAGCGCCACCCTCGCCTTTGTGGCATGCGGGCAGGTGTCTGCCATTGTAAGACCCGCGCCTTTGGTATCACTGCTAGGGAAACAGAGAGTCTAACAATGGGAATAGTGCTACTGGGACACTTGCTGCTACACCAACCACAATGGCCCCGGTGCCTGCCCGGTAAGAACGCGGTCGCTGCCGCCCCATTTCGTCCCAGACAATGACGTGCGGCTTCTAACACACGAACCTCCTCCAATAGCCGCAATTGTGGGCGGTCACCCTTACCGGCTCGTACTGCAAGGTCTCAATATGCCCCGCCACCTGCGTCAACACCTCGGTAAGTCTGGAACACACCTAATGATGTGGTGACGTGTCGACAGGACGACTTGCTGACATGGTGGACAGGACAGTACCAACTGCGATTGCTGTGACATAAGGACCGGGACGTGTCGGGAGTGCTAAAGGAGGGTAGCGTTGCTGCCTGGTGGGGATTTGACAAACATCAGCTCGGCTAAGATAGGTAAATGGTACCTAATAATGAACGATGTTTACCAAAAACATGGCTTTGCGGGAGTTGTAAAAGCCCACCAAATGAGAGGCCGGAGTCGATGAACTACAGTCGATGAACTGTTCGTGATCTCTTGGAATCCCCACAAGCAAATTTGGTAGCCTCTGGTGTACCTGGGGCTGGCAGCCGTTGTTGTGCTTTTGTCATTTGTGGGTTTTTTTTTTCACCCGTGAAGCCCGGGGAAGTTTGCAGGCGCGATGGCCCAAACACACGTCTGAGCATCTGATCGGACGAGGAAGATGGCGTGCGTGTGTGGGGCAACCAGGGCGTGCGCTTGGAGCACCTGCCGAGTGTAGGTGTTCAACGGACCCATCTATGCGTCCGTTTTAAGCCGCATCCGGTGCGCTTTGGGCGCAACCCGCGCTTGCATGCGCGTGGTGGAGACGCCGCATTGCTGCTTTGAACTCCCAAATGAAAGGCCGATAAATCCCGGCTCGCTTGATCAGCTCGCCCCAGGGGTTCCAATCCTAAAGAGGCTATGTGTTCGCGGGCCGGCACAAAACACCTCCTGTTCTAGAACCTTCCGATAGCGGATATGGGATTCGGTGAAGCCGAAAGGGCAGGTGGCTGCCAAAGAAGCACGAAAAAAGAAATGGCCTCCATCTAACCGCGCGATGTCGGGCAACGATCGCTCTTCTCCAAAGCTGGAGGAGACGAGATTCTCAGCCCGACGGCCCGTCACTACTGGGCAATCACCTCCTGGACCCTCGAGCTGTCGGGTCGATGGGGAGCAGAGACGGACATAACTTCAAGCCAGCCTGGCTGTTACTCACACGTGTCGCTTCGTTTCTTCTCTAGCGAGAGCCCGTCGACTCAGGCCCTTACTATTCTTTGTCTCGTGGCAGAACGGGGAATCCTCGCGGCAAACTTTAACGCGGCTTGCTCAGTGTCCGCGCGATCAATTCCCTGGGGCTGCGGATACCACCCGATCGTCTGCATGACCACCACGTGCTCCGGATGCCGTTCGCGCGGACGAACTCGATAACAAGGGGAAGGACAGGGACCTTAGCCGGGTCCACGGCCAATGGCAGCGGCCCAACCGGCGGCGGCATCAACAGGACCTTGGCAAGCGTCAAGAGCGACCTCTTCGCAGCTGGGCGATCAGCGGTGCCGGCACGGACACCGGCGGGTGCGGCGACTGGATCTAGGCGAAGCACCTCGGCCGCAACGGCTGTCTCATGCCGCACATGAGCCCCTAGTACGTCCCCACCTCGACGAGCTCGACACGGAGCAGGCGCGCATCGCAATGGGCTCGATTGGTCTATTTATAGAGCAGCAAATTAGCGGCGACTCCAAGGTGCCTCCGTGTGTTATTGATCAAGCGCGGCTGGAGGCAACACGAATAAATTGACGCCGACATCTAGACCCACGGCCGAGCTGACAGATTTCTGTCAGCCTGCATGTTCTTCAGAGCGCGACTCCATCTGGCTCCGCATAACAGCCCTTTAGCGCGAAGTCGCCCAGCCTAGGGACGAACGAGAGGCCAGTCGGGCTTGGAGCGGGAGCACTGCTGGTAGCTTCCTGGAAGGTGGACGTGACTTCTTTGGAGGTAGACACGGCCTGGCTGCTCGTGGACATGGTCGACGAGTTTGCTGGCCGCGTTCGGCTTGTTGAAGAAGTCTTGGGCCTCGTCTATGTGGTTCCGTCGACAACGGTAACGATGCCATGGTCAGACTCTTCCTTTCTTTGGCAGAACTGATGACTTGCCGGCCGTTCTTTCCACAGCACTCCCCAAAACTCGAGCCGATGCAGCCCAATTTCCCGCCAGCGCCGCAAATCCCATCAGTAAACACATGATTGGCAACGGATTTTGTCAGATGAGCAAGAACAGAACATCTAAAGTGCAAATTATCATCATCTCCTGAGGAAATGTTTTCTTACGCACATGTACGGAGTACTCGGAGCCCCCGACCCATCCGTAGCAGCTGGGGGCCACGGAGGGTTCATGTCAACAAAGTCCTCCATGGTGATGCCGTCCTGCTTTACGAAGCCTTTGCACTTGGCCCATGGATATGTGTTGACCCAGACTATTCACAGATCCTTGCCGAGATCGTGGCGTGAGCCTACGTGCAGCGAGCGGCCGTTAGGCAAGGCCATGGAGTCCACATCGTGTGGGCGTAAATTAGGCCCGGCGTGGGCGCCAGGGATAAGTAAGCCGAGAGCTGCTGTCCTCTACTGGGGGACGATCGAGATACACAACCCTGAGAGTGGGGATGGTGGATGGATCTCGGGGATGGGTGATTTGGACTTCGACCCGAGGGGGGCCACAATATTGCGCAGAGGACCTGGGAGGGCGAGCCCTGGACTGTCTCTGGCGGGCACGCGATTCAGTAACGGGCCTGGCGTCATCGGGGCAGCGCGCCCGAAGCGAAATGGGGCAGACGTCCAGTCGCTAGCCCCTGGCCTATGTAGCCCTTTGATGGCCTGCGGCTACAGTAGCCATCATGTCAGGCTTCCCCACATGCGTTGTTTGTTGGTTATGCATGATTGACATCAAACCGCACTTGCACCCATACCACACTAGCCCACTTCGCGCCGTACCTGCATTTGGTCCCTTCCCGGCATGGAAAGTCAGCCGACACAGTCCCCACGCAACGGTTGGGCAGTGGGGTATATGGGCAGCGCATGGAGCCCGACCGCGATCCGTGGATACCTCCTGCTGCTCAAAGGATTCACCGCCCAAATTGAGAGCCGCCTTTGGATTGGGCAGGAGTGGGTTTACGATAGGAAGAGCGTGCAATAGAAAGAACCAACCCCGTGACCCCCTTGGGGCGTGTTCTTCCACTTCGGCTCACCAACCGGCCTTCACCCGTTTCTCCTCTCATCCACTCACAACCTGTATAAGGTGGGGCCCAGGCACGTGAGTGCACGGCCCACCCCAATGGATAGAGCCGTAGCCAGAAATGGACACTTTCCTAATCCGGTATCGCCAAGCGCTTTACCTCACGCACAACCAGCCAGCCACAAACCACACCAACAATGGCCCCGACTTTCTGGCGCGAGCGGGCCCACCCGAGCTCATCCTCAACATTTTGGAGCAATGCGAATCAATCCGGGATGTTCTCTCCCTCGCGGCGACATGCCGTCGACTCCACCACATCTAGCAGGCCGGCGCGGCAAACGTGCTTTGGCTCGCCTCCCTACGCAAGGACCCTGAATTTGATGACGCCCTGATCGCCGTAGGTGTTGCGCCCCGTAATTCGTCGTTTTGTGCGCTGCTAACTTTGCCTCCGCTGCCAGTCTCGTCTCACCACCCTGGTTCATCAGGCCGAGGCCCGAGGTGAGCTGCCACCCAAGGCTTTGTCGCCAGCAGACTTTAGTGGCCACCGCAAAGTTCCAACGGTCACGGAAATCAAGTCGGCTACTGCTTTCAGCCGTCTCGTGGACGTCCTGACCATCTGGGTCAGTTCCCTGGATATAGACGTTCCCAATGACAGACTCGGCGGACGCTTCGAGACAGATGATCAGCGTGGCTGGGGAATAGAGGATTCCGCCCGCATGCCTGAATGGGAAGCCCGGGTTCATAAGGCGCTGTACAGGCTTTTTACATGTGCAGCAGCACTGGCTGGAGCGTACAACGAGCCGGTTTTCCAGGCCAAGGCAAGCGGTGACCCGGTCATCAAAAACCTCGTGCACCGTTTTCACGACGAAGACGACAGGGTCCTCGGGCTGCCCGACCATGAGCTCGACTTTCTCAAGCGCTTCGCGGTCTGCAACCCGCAAGAATCACCCGAGGCCGAAGAGGCCGTCTTTGGTCCATTCTGTGACTGGCTTCTTCACAGCATCCTGTCCGACTCCGAGTCGAGGCAGGCGTATGCGGATCGGTTTGAGAAGGGCTTTGGCAGGGCTCTTTGCTGCTCGAACATTAGCGGTTCTGAACCATGTCCGTACCCAAAGGAGTTGACCCGAGGCGAAGGCAGCCACGCAGATGCCCATCTCTTGGTGTGGGAAATCACCAAAATGATCTGGCTGGACCACCACTTCGCCGAGTTGGTTTTTTCTCCGTGGTCTCCTTGTCAATGCCACCCTGTGGGACGCATCTGCGAGATTGAAGCCCCTCGCGAAAAGGCCGTTGCTGTCTATTTTGGGACGTTCAGGGCCGAAGACACAGCCATGGCTGAATCAACAGACGTGCAAGATTACCACGGTGTTGCTTCCGACTTTGCCGTCCCGCAGGAAGGGGATTATGTTGGTCGCGATAATAACTATCTTTACGCGGAGGACAGGTTCAGATTCTCTCCTCGCAAAAACACAAAGCCTGGCGTCGCGCTCTTTATCCATCAGATATCCAAGTTCAGCGGCGAAGCAGGCATGTCTTTGAGATTCAAACCTCTCGACTTTTTTATTCGACGCAGTACAGGACTTCGAATGGCAGGCGGTACGAAGACCTTGTTTGGAACTTTGCAACATTCGCCCATGATGATGTTGAGGGTCGTGAATTGATTCTCGACACCATTGATTCGGGGTTCAACGATGGCTCAGAGTGCTTTGGCAGTGGTAGTTGGTAGACTTGTTCAATAGTACTTTGTTTAGTCCCTGCGGCGATGGATCAGAAAAATTGCCTATGGATCTGAAAATGAGTTCGGCGACTGTTTAAAGCTCCCCGGCTGTTAGGACCCTAAGTGTATTGAGGGCACCATAATGGTTCACCCCGCTGCTAAAGCCGAGCTCGGCCTAACCGCTACGAGAATAATTAGACAACTGTTAGTTGCCCACTACGACTTAATCAACGTGCGTGTGCAGGCGTCTGCAGGTTGCAAGTTCAAGGTGGACCGCGGGAGGTGCGAGGCTATCGTGAAGGAGATCAGAAACGGCTGCACGAACGGTGGGTATTTCGGCGATAACCGCTCGCCATGGCTGCTAGACCCCAGCATGGAGCTGCGTGCACCGCCTGGGCACAACCCTGACGGCCTAAACAAGTGGGGATAGACTTTCTGTATAGCATTGCGACTGTCTATTTATAAATACTTGGACATGGGCGCTATTTTGTGCATCAAAAAACAAGAAAGCAAATTGCTACGTTATGTTGGAAAGGTCATTGGTACTAACCATGTTGCTCCGTAATTGAGAAGGTGCGTTGTGTAACCGGGTTGAGCTGGCGAGGAGCTGGCTCTATGTTAGACATAGGCATGCTTCCTTGGCCCAATAACTTGGGCCTCCGCTGTGTCTGGCTCAAACCGCCGGTGCGGGCTGGGCCTTGTCCTGCTTGGCCTGCTCCGTTCGCTCGGCGGCGTGGCGGCGTTGCTTCCGTCGGCGGCGGAAGCAGAAGAAGCAGCAGGTCAGCGTCGAGATAAAGACGACAATCGGGAGGATAGTGACCAAGTATATGAGATTGCCCAAGTTGTGCGAGTCGCGGTTCGGTTCGGGGTTGCAGACGTGGTCCGTGGACCCGGGCACCCAGGTCGCCAGCTTGTGGTCGCGGCAGGTCAGGGCCGGCGGCGGCGGCGACAGCGACTTGACGTCGGACTCGGCCCACTTGATCTGCCAGGCGTGGTGGGCGCGAACCGCGCCCGGCGTGGCCTGGATGTCCTGAAAGCAGGTGGACGCGGCGACGCCCACCGACCCGAACATGTCGCGCGTGAATTTGTATGAGTTGCTGAGTGTGAAGCTGCGGGCGCAGCAGTGTGCGACGGTGTAGCTGTGGAGCGTGCTGGTGAACGTGGTCGAGTCGGAGGAGCGTAGCGGCCACGCCTCCCAGAGAGAGCGAGTGCTGAACGCGTAGGCGGTCCAGTCGCTCGGGCACACGGCCGGGCTGAAGATGAAGCGGCTCTCGGTGGGGACGGCGTCCCAGCCCGGCGGTTGGCACGCCGCGAAGCGCGGGTCCGCCGTGTTCGACATGACCATTATCACGGTTCTGGCCGCGTCGCCGCCCGAGGTGCCCGCGGTGACGCTGGTGGTGGTGGTCCATATGTCGCCGCATGAGGGCGGCGGCACGAATGGGGTTGTCAGGGCGATGAACGATGTCGCTGATGGGGTCGCTGACATCGTCGTCGGCTCCGGGGCAGTGGATGGCCCCGAGGAGGAAGTGGTTGTCGTGAATGTCGACATGTTGAGACTGCCTGACAGCTCCCCCAAGGTGACAGGCCTGGAAGCGAAGGCGGCGGTCGCGAAGAGAAAAGAATAACTGAGAGCGGCAGCAAGAAGGACTCGGGGGAAGATGTGGGAGGGCGAATGCGTAGCCTACGCACGCCGCTTGGGTTGCTGGGCGTCAGCTGAACACTGGCTCGTGTCCTCGACGCTGCATGGTGACACAACATGAAGGGAAACCACCTCGCGCATTTTTCCCCCACAGAATGTAAAGGACCCTGCATGACGAAGGGGAGTAAGGCTGCCGGAATGGAGCATATCTCACGTCAGTAGCCTTATGGGGTGGTGTCTGGCTCGTTCTGGAAGCTACACAGTAGCACGAGTAGGTGCCTGCTTGGTGTGGACCTGCCAACGAGACTGGCCTTGGCAGCCCCTTGGCCCTTCAGCGGGCCTTCGCCTGTCTATATGGGGGCCTTGGCGCGCAAGGAAACATTGATATTTTCCACAATGGCGGCGCGCGGTATGGGGTCGGCCTAAGTGGCCGGAAGCTAAGTCAAGGATGTGCTTGTCTTGGCGAGGTCCCCTCAATGGTGTTGCCAACGACCAAACTGGTGTTCTAGGACTCCGTGTGCCCTCTAACCTGCAGCTCGCCGGCATGTTCACCGCCTTGATTCCGGACGAGACAGTCTGATGAATCAGGTACATGGTCGACCCGCACCTCAACGTCTGGGCCGGTAGAGGCAATGAGGTAGGTGGCTCGCATGCAGGGCATCGAGCGCTCGGGCCGCGCCGCCCCCTCGACATGATGCAGTGTCAGCCACCCCAGATATCTTCTCGTCCACCTTCACCTACGGCCTGCAGGCCCAGGCCTTTACGAATGGCCATTGCATTGAGTGGTTGTATTATCCGGATAGCCCACAACGCACCATCTCCTCGGAACTGCTTGATATGGTGGTCAGCGGCCGCTTTTGGATTTGTGCATGTCGGAGAAGCAAAGGAGCCAATACCTTGCAACACCCATACTCAATGGTTCGCAAACAACCCCGGCCAGCGTCTGGCTACTGCAGGCCACGCTGGCGTAAGCTGCAGGTTCCATCAACTTTTCTTCCCGGCAAGCACCCTGGCTGCATGTCGCTTTGTGGGGAAGAGGCGTCTCACCGCCAGTCGAAGCGGACGTCTAGATCCAAATGGGCTCTACCCAGCAGCTGATATAGGTTATTAGTAGAATAGGTCCTTAGCCTTACCCCGGCGCGACTTGCAACGGTCAA
The DNA here is from genome assembly GCF_000145635.1 of Gaeumannomyces tritici R3-111a-1. Classification (NCBI taxonomy): domain Eukaryota; kingdom Fungi; phylum Ascomycota; class Sordariomycetes; order Magnaporthales; family Magnaporthaceae; genus Gaeumannomyces; species Gaeumannomyces tritici. The sequence continues at coordinate 1,890,151 of NW_008804550.1, forward strand.
GCGACGGGATATAAACACGGCCATTTCCCCAGATGTAGGTCACCTTTCAGTCACCACCTGTTTCTCCTCGTTCAGACCGGCCACCCCGCAGCACACCATCTCCCCTGCGTTTACGTCAATCCATGGCAAGACTCTTGGCGGTGGCTTTGGCCTGCGCCGCCAGCCACATCGCCACGGCAGCGGCAGGGCCCACAGGCACCAGCACAGGCTGTGAAACGCCCTACATCCGCAAAGAATGGTAATTCACTCGATAGGTGGTACAGGGCTTGCGCCATCTCGCAGTATGCTGACATGTAGCCTGTTTACCCCTACTCTAGGCGAACCCTGTCAGACTTGCAACGCGGCCAGTACATCGGCGCGGTCAAGTGCATGATGGAAAAGCCCGGCAGGGCACCGTTGGACGCCGTTCAGAACCGCTTCGAGGACTTTCTGGCAACGCACATTGTGCAGGCCGACTCGGTACATTTTGTGGTGCGTGAACCCCTGATGCACTCCTGGTCATCGTTCTGCATCTTTTTTTCTCCATCAACTAAAAGAGAATTGCATTCCTAGGGAATTTTCTACCCATACCACCGACTTCTTTTGGCAGAGTACGAGGAGGAACTGTGGGGATGCGGTAAGATTTTGCTTGGCTTCCACACTTCCTTCGTCCACTGGTTTGTGGAACTAACTTTGATGGCAAACGCCAGGTTGGGATCGCGGTCTGGGCCAGCCGTACTGGGACTGGACCTTGGACACGGGGAGCAAAGAGTCTTTCCTGGCTTCCCCAATATTCGACGACGTCGCCGGCTTCGGAGGCAACGGCGTCTTCATCCCCGGCAACCGAAGCCACCCCCAGCTTCCTGGTTTTGTACGCATTTCTCCTCCCCATCCTGTCTCCCGCCCTCCTGGAAGAAATTCGTGCTGATGCAAGTCGGCCATAAAAAAGATCGGCGGCCCTCCCTTTGACATCCCCGACAGAAGCGGCGGAGGCTGCCTCGACAGCGGCCCCTTCTCCGGCCTGTCCTCCCACCTCGGCCCCTGGAACAACACCGCCAAGCGCGAGGGGGTGCCCCCGCACTGCGTCCGGCGCGACCTCTCCTACGGCTCCCTCTCCGGCATGTCCGGCCCCGCCCAGGTTGCCGCGGCGATGCTGGAGCCCGACTACGGGCACTTCAGCGTCTTCTCGGAGCGCGACAGCTTCCACCCGGGGGGCCACTGGGCCCTAGGCGGCCTCTACGGCACCATGACCGACAAGTACGCCTCCCCGGGGGACCCCGTGTTTTACTTCCACCATTCCAACGTCGACAGGGCGTGGTGGTCGTGGCAGCAAAGAGATCTGGAAAAGAGGGAGGGTGACATATCTGGGCCCCTGGTGGCGTTCGATTACGGCAACGAGGTGGCGGGGAACGCGACGCTGGACACGTTGGTGTGGGTTGGTTTGGCTGCCGAGGACCGGAGGGAGCTCAAGGTCGCGGAGCTGATGCACATCCAGAAGGGCCCGTTCTGCTACAGTTACAGCGAGCTGTACTAGAAGGCTGCAAAACAGGATAAAAAATCAGCAAAAAATTGCGAGAAGATGCTTCGAGAAGCCATGAGGTAGTGCATTGCAGATAATCCATGACAAGGCCTCCCATCGATTGACAAAACAAACACAAATAAACCCCTAAAGGGCATGGCCAACCTACCCCACCTCCTCAGCCTCCTCAACGGCCTCCACCGAGGCCTTCTCTGGACCTACCGGAAGCTTCGCCGTGGGAAGCGACTTTTCACCACCTTTTAGTTTGTTTCTATGCCCTTCAGACGTCGCGCCCTCATTCTCTTCCAGCAACCCAACTCCTTTGTCGCCGTCTTCTGCCTTCACCCCTGCTGACCTTAACTTTGCCCCTTCCCCGCCTTGGCCTAGCGAGCTTTTGTCCGCCAGAGGCAGAGCTCCGCCAGAGCTCCCAGCTTCGGGCGCCTCGTCTCCCATCAATTTTTCGACTCGGTCGTGCCCGGATTTCGAAGTCCGCTTTTTCGCCTTCCCGAAGGCATGTTGTTGGCCTTCCTCGGCTCCCTTATCAGCGGCGCCCGGGCTGCGGGGCTCGTCCGCGGATATACCAGGGCTCGAAGACCTGCTGGGCCGCCATGAATCGGGTGTGGTGTTCCCCCGCCTCAACCTTATAGGCCTTTCGACAGGCCCAAGAGGATCCCAAGCAACATTCCCGCGGCCCTCCCGGGACCCAACGACTTGATTATCGTATGAGCTGTGGTGTCGACGGTAATCTCTACCCTCCTCACTACGGTATTCCCCGAAGTGCGGAACAGAGTGTCTGCTATTTTGTCTGCCGTTGAACGGAGAATGATCTTGATCGTCGCCTCGGCCGCGGCTTTGAACACCTAGGTTGACTCCGTAGCGGGGCCTCAGGAGGAATACAACCCGATCCCGCGCCCCGCTCGGGAAGGCTGCCGCACGTCTTTCAGGTCGATGGTGGGGGCTGCGGGAATATGTGCGGCTTGGGCCTTGGCCATGATCTCCGTCGCTCGGCTCAGGCCTTTTGTTGGGGCTCCCGATGCGCCGTCGGCGCGCCTCCATGTCAAGGCGATAGCCCTCAAGGAATTGGTCGTCGTAAGCTTTGAACACAAATTACTCAAATTCCATTATGTCTCTCAAAAACTCCATCCGAGAGCCAGTATCCCTGCACACATAATAACGAGCTAAGCGTGTCGCGCTGCAGACCAACACGGTCACCTTGCGTCGCCTGAAGACGAGACAGTTCGCGCAACTCCCGGGCTGGCTCAGAGGACCGCTGGGCCAGCAGCCGATGACAAGCGACCTGAGTGTTGTAGTCTCCCATCTCTTTTACCATGATAAGGGCCGTCTAGATAGGTTCGTTTTCTTTTAGGGGACTTGAAAGCCTGGCCATTTGGCACTTTCCTTGCGGTATTGGGTCTGGGCAAACCCATTAGTTTGACGAGACACAGCCCACGTGGGCCACCTTTGGAGCTTTCCTGTCTAGCCCTTGCTGTCTCGGCAAGCAGCCAGCGCCCGAATGTTCGACTTCGCATTGCTCGGGGGTGCCAAGACATGACGATACTCGCCAGTGACTTGGCGTCCGCCCTATCCTTTGTCATGCGGGCTCGATATCTGTATGGGCGTCTTGTAGCAGCGACACAAGCAGGTCGAGATGTGTCAACGTTGCCGAAACGTCGCTCTCAAACTCATCCCACGGAATGTAGTAGTCCATGTGGATCATCATTGCGAAGCGTTCCTGACCAAACAAGGTCACACCTGACAACGTAAAGTCTCTGAACTCACAGTCTCAGTGACAGGCTAGCAGACACCGGCTGACAGTCGCCCAATCTACCCGTTCATTCACCAATCTCTCGATATCGCCTAAGAAAGGGCGCCCACAAGGCCATCTTTGCCCAATCAGGCGCGATGCGAGTTTCACAATCCGAAGCTCGGTAGGGACGAAAGATCTCGGATTAGCGAGTAATTGGAGGTTGCAGGAACATTGATAATGGGTGAGACATACCTCTGTCGCGCCCAGCTTAGGGCTGAGCTCGAAGACGTCAAGCCGAACAGCCTGAGAGATCCCCTCGACTGCTCCATCCAACGAATCGCCAGTGTTGCCGAGATGGATGTTGGCCTTGGCTATCAGAAGTTTGAGATTTAAGGACGGTAGCTACATCTCCTGATCCTCCGCGTGGAATATTTCGGCTCTCAGGCCGGGCTAGGACATCAATCGCGCAAAAGGACGGTAGTTCCCCATCTCCAACAGCAGCTCAGCGTACTATACCAGGACATAGGGGTCGGCCAGGTACCTGTCCGGACCAGCGCAGCCACACAGCCGTCTGCCACACAATGTTTGTGAATGCGGTTCGCTGGCCTGCCGCGATGCTTGCCAGCGATGCGCGTGCATGCAGTGCGAAAATTAGCACACAACAGATGATGTACCAGTCTTGCCAGCATGTCGTCTCCTGTTGCTTCAAGCCGTGCTGCCTGTGCTGCGCCGCCAATAGTAAAAAGCCACCCGCCAGGGCTCGGCTCCGCCACGGTGTTGGACTGTGGTGGTGCCCCATTTTCCGTGACGATCAGGCAGCACCGCTCGTCTTCTCCCACCCCTAACCAAGGAGGAAGTGTTCAAGCCTTTTCCCATCCAGATCCACCATCCTGCCTTCGTCCATCGAGAGCCCAATCTCATGAAGCAAGGGCCCTAGAACAGGAAGGCCGGCAGCCACGATTACGAACGGTCCGATAACAGATGTACGGGCAGCTACTTTGCCGGTGGCGCGAGCCTCGGCGACGTCAAAATTGACTGCAAATTCCTGTTCTAAGCGCCAGTCCACGCCCGTCGTCGCCGCGGCGCTGAGCCCCAAGCTCACTACACATAGCAAATAGTCGAAATGAGGGACAATTCACCACAGCAAAATCCCGTTGGCGTCATCTACATGGACCTGGTCTTTGGGCGGAAGCAGGATTGCAAAATTACGTCTGACTGTCACCGTCACCCTGCGGGACCGGAAGGTGGCAAGCCAGCCACGTTTCCCAGCCAGGTGACAGACTTCTACGGCCCGAAAAGTCTCGTGGGGGGGCCAGAGGGCCGAGCAGAGGCAGAGCCACACGAGCCTCCAGCCCAACATCTCCATCATGGGGAACGCCGTCTAGAGAATGGGCAAGTCCTTTAAGGCATCTTTCCAGTGCTTTCACCGCTAGAACTTCCACGGGAACTTTTCCGCCGACGACGATGGGATCTACCGGAGCATAGTGTGGGACCTTGGCGAAAGCAAGCTGGAGGGCGGCCAGAACGGCACCGTCCACACCGCATTCACCTTCACGCACGGTGGCCAGGCATTCATGATGGACGTGAAGGTGGAGGGCAGGCTGGAAAGCATCGGCGACCGACCCAAGCAGGTCGGGCGGAAGCTCAAGTTCAAGCCCGACGGGCGCAGGCATGGCCAGGTTTCGACAACCCTCACCGGCGCCTACGAGGGCGAGGCCCGGGTTGGACATGCTCGCAGCAGGGCTGGAGCATGCCATGGTTCTGGAGAACAGCACCAGGCGGCCCGTCGAGCTTCCTGACCCCCAGCAGGCCGTGTTTCACGAACTTCGGCCAGAGATGATACCCCCCTCTCTGTCCCAAGCGCGGAAGCTCAGATCAGATCCCTGCACATCTCGTGCACATGGGACTGGAACTCGGCGACCATATCGAGCTAAGGAATCGCTTGCTATCTTCTACCCAGTCCCTCATACGGCCACCGAGTGATCCAGTCCGAGAGAGCCCATGGGAACTTTCCAAAGGTTCGGCCTCACCCGATGAGCCTGCGCGATCGAGGCGCTCGTGAGCGAACAGCGACAAGGAGCTTCTATAGAGCCCTTGCAGGTGGACCCGGGATCTGGCACGGAAAGGTCGAGGCTTCGGGATCTTGATCAGCGAGTGACCTCGGCAAGTGCTCTCTCGGGTTGGTTTAACCTCTTCTATCTTTTTATTATCCAGTTTTTTGGTCTACAGAGAGCGCCATCTCGCTTAAATCACCCGCAGAAGTAGACAGGGAGTCTTAGGCCGCTTTGCGGTCAAGGCTAGTCAAGGTCGATTCCATGGCAAGGCCGCCCTTCCGAACATTACAGTGCCGCCAACTTCCGAACAAGTGCCATAAGCAAAGCACAATACAGCGAAGCACTCCCTCGCGGACCTCTTCACAAACACCGCGCCGCGACCGCCGTCCCCTTCCGCAGCTCGACCCACTCCTCCTCCAGCATGCCGTATATCAGGTGGTCCCAGTACCTGCGCTGATGGTAGTGCGTCTTGCGGTACGCGCCCTCGGGCCTGAAGCCGATCTTCTCGTACACGTGCCTCCCGCGCGCGTTGTACTCGAGCACGCCGAGGGACACGCGGTGCATGTTTGCGCACGTAAAGGCCCAGTCGAGGGCCCAGTTGAGCGCCTCGGTGCCGTAGCCCTTGTCGCGGTGGCCCGCCGCCACCTCGAGGACCACGTGGCACTCGCGGTGGTGGCTCCAGTAGGCCGACCCGGCCGTCTCGCACAGGCAGAGGATCCCGATCGGCGTGGGCTTTGGTGGGGGGTGCGGGGGCCTGGGGGCGCCGTCGGCGGCGGCGGCGGGGTCTTGCGCTGCGGGCAGGCATATCACCACGGCGAGCGTGTCCTTTTGGAGCTCGAGGAAGTCCTGGTCGGTGCGCTTGCGGCTCTGCGGCCGGAGCAGTTCGAGATCGGCTGTGGCGAATGAGGTAGGGTCGTTCTTGAGAGTGTGGTACCAGGCCTTGTCCTCATCGTTGTCTTCCATAGCTCGGAAAACCAGCCGCTCCGAAGCAAAGAGGTTGCTGACGTCGGATGTCATGGCGATGTGTATGGGGACACAGTGTCAAGGCAGGCACTGGATGGTAGTAAGGAGCGCGAGGCTAGAACCTGTGGTTGGCGATGATGCCAAATTCCAGCTGGAATCAAAAGTAGCCCTGGGGTCGTTATAAAACCCTATATATCGCTATAGAAGTCCTTGCCGTGATTCAAAGAAAGTCATCCCCGTTTGGATACCACTTGGCCGTTCTCCGTGGTGGGCCCCCAGGCCAGGTAAGATGATTCATAATTGTCGAAATTACCAAAACGGGAAATCCAGGTATGCATCCACCTGTCATATCGTCGCTTATGTAGATGGTGTCGGTGGATCCGTGATATGTCAGCTCATACGGACCAGTTCATCAAGAAAACCGATGGATGGGTATGTTACTGGAGATCTCCTCCTGGTCTGCGAAGAGTTTTAGCTGGGCCTCGGTGTTGGATGTGTCCTAAGTGCGTGGAGATGCGACTGGAGGGACAGAACAGGCAACGAGGCCCGATCAGTCAGTGCTATTCAGAGGCCAGAGGTCACGTGATACGCACGTGCACTTCCCAGAAGATGTTATCGCCAATGAAGGTTCTTTAGGGGCCATATATGACGCCGAACAACAAGGAATACACGCGAAAGAAATGGCTAGTTATGGTAACGCTAGTGCCGTTTTATAGAGCCCTAATCTGCTAAGGCGACCACACATAATAAAAGAATCCCGATCCGCTATAATACACCATACCCTCCCTATAATTTGCTACGACGCCTTTGCCGCGCTCCTATAGTGACTTGCTAATATCCTTTCCTTTTTTTCCTTTCTGTTTAGACATTTGAGGTGATCCGAGACTTGTACGTGTTTGACCACACACTCCTCCGAGGCTGCGTGAGGCGCCTAAGACCCATGACGGGCGTGTTGATCGGGCTGTCGCCGGTGTAAATGAACACGTCATACAGAAATGCACCAAACAAGCATCCAAAGAAGGGCGCGACCATTGGAATCTGCGCGGAAGAATTGAGTATTAGCGTTTGTCGAGAGTAAAAAATAAAATAAAAAAAGCGCAACCTGGCAGTGGTAGCCGCAACCAGAGGTGCAGAAGGACAAAAGTCTAGGCTTGAGCTTACCCAAAAGTAGTAGTCGCCAGCAGACCACACTTCACTGCCGTACCCAAGCATGTACGAGACCAGGCGGGGGCCAAAGTCACGGGCCAGGTTGATGGCGTAGCCCGTCTCCCAGCCGAAGCAGGCACCGATGCCGAAGATGAGGAAGAACAGGGCCAGGGGCAGGAAGGGGCCGGCGCCGATGTTGCCCTGGTCGACGAGGGCAAAGATAACGAGCTGCAGGATGGCTGAGGCCACGAACTCGGAGAAGAACATGCCGGTGCGGGTCATGAAGGGCGCCGGATAGGTGCAGAAGATGCCGGCTGTGGCATTGGGGCCCGTCACGGTCCTCAGGCCGGGCCCGCCCTCGAACATGTCGATGGCGGACTTGTAGTTGGCGTAGACGACGAAGGCGGCCGCCATGGCGCCCAGGAGCTGGCCGGCAAAGTAGACGGGGAACTTGCGCCACGGGTGCCCGCGGAAGACACAGTTGGTCAGCGTCACGGCCGGGTTGAGGTGCCCGCCCGACTTGCCGCCGACGTAGACCCCGAGCATGACGCCCAGACTGGGAGGGTATTGTCAGATCAAGTGTTGCTTGCTACAGCGAGTTCAGAGGAAGAAGCGACTTACCCCCAGCCCCACGAGATGCTCTGGTAGTCGCCCTTGGTGCCTTTGCTCAACACCACCTGAGCGACGACGCCGTCACCAAATAGCAACAGGATAAAGGTGCCCATGAACTCCGAGAAGCCGTCCCGGCAGTACTCGCGCACGCGGCTCCAGCCGAGCATCTGGGAGCCCTCCTGCTCGGCGGGTGATGTCATGCTGCTACTGGAGGCATGCTCTGCGTGCGGCTCGGTAGTGCCGCTATCGACCCTGTGCGTACGCACCGCCTTTTCTATCGGGAGGTCCGACATTGAGACTCTGGAAGGGTATCCGATACTGTTCAGGAAGGAGGAAAATAGTCTCAGGAGAGGAGCAAAATGACAGCCCAGAAAAAAATAGCGAAGAGAAAAGGAGGCAAAATGGGCGCGGCCTAGACGAAGAGAGTCGACGATCTGGGCTAATGGGTGACATCAGAGGCGTCCCAAAGAACAGGACTGCGCCCCTTATACATGTCTCCCAAGAGATCGCGCCAGGTCACAAGAAAGCGTAGACTGTCTCTGCTGCATGCATGCCAATCATACCATGCTCAGTGCCGACGCCGCAGGCCGAGGGAAGAGGAGAAGCAGGTGAGGGGTTGTGTTGGCGTCCCCCTTCGAGGGGGCTAAGACCTTCTGTCTCCCTCCCCCCGTCGACTACAGGGGACTAGGATATTAAACGTTAAAAGTGCGGAGCCCTCCAGGGGGGGTCTGCGATACATTGATTTGGCAGGATTTTCTGTGGGAAAAAGTGTAGTTGGAGATCCCTGAAGGGTTCTACAGGTTCCAGGGATCAGAATTGTTAGTGCAGTGGATCCTTCCTAATTAGGCTACGTACCCCGATACATTTTCCACCATAAAAAATCCCGCCAAATCGATGTATCGCTACTCGCACCTCCATTTGCCAGAACCCAC
>NW_008804550.1:1917700-1957372 GCF_000145635.1 Gaeumannomyces tritici R3-111a-1
GGCCTGGTCAAGCCTAACTAAGCATTAGCTACGCGCACCAGCCGCGTCGATGCATCCGTTGACTATGTTCCGTTCCAGGTACCTAGCACGTAGTAGATAGCCGGTATGTACCATAAGTCTCGGGGATAGGTCCTTTCATCTGGACTCGCTCTTTTTGCAATGCAAATTGTGCTTGGCAACGCAAGTGGCCGAAACTGAAGGGAAAAACATAATTCGATAGTGGAAGGCATTGAGTTTGAGATTCCATCAACCCCTTGGTCGGTTTTAGTCGATGCCTAAAGAAAGTTGCGACCCACTCACCAACCGAAAGAAAAAATCCGAACCGCAAAATGCTTTTCCCCACCCAAACTCTATGGCGAAAAAGATCAAAACAAACTCAATCAATTCAATTGCAACATACCAAAGCACCATAATACGCCCAAAACATTACGGATTTTTTCGCCAATAATAAAAGGCCAATGCAAAATGACTGCCCATTGATTTGCATATAAATTACAATTATTGCTTTTTTTTGGTGATATTAATTGACTTTGAAATGGGAGCTCCTTTTTTGCGGTTCAGATTTTTTTTTTCAGTGGGTGCCACTCAGCCGGCGGGGCAGGCAGTGCCAAGGTTCCAAGAAATGGCCAAGATTATGGAAAACTTGACAAATAGCCCCACCAAGTTTCGATCAACACCATATGCATGATCGTACATACTGCTGTTGGCGCCAAAAAAGTCTTTTTTCGTTGGTCATTCTCCATCAGCAGTCCAGCCACCACTATGTTGATTCTGCCTCCCAATATGGGGATCCTTGCCGTCACGCCGGCTGCAATGCAACAGACACCAATGCTCGTACTCTTATTGCCGCTACCGCTGGAATCCTGCCATGTGCTGACATGCTTCATGGATCGTGTCTCTCAAAATATCACCACATCATCGACCCGTGCGACTGTCGGCGGCGCGACATTCCTTGCATTGGCTTTCCGCGGGGAATACCGGACAAGGCTGGAGTCTTCCGCAGATCAAAAGCACTGACTGAACGGGCATTGGTCTCCCGCACTGGCATCCGATTGCGCCCTGGGCACAGAGCCCGGTGATATCAACCTCGGGGTTCCCGGGGTTTGGCCACCCTGGAGAATGCATCTATCCGCGGGGAAAGGCAGGCGGAACAACCACGAGTGGCCATCGGATGCTTATCTGCAGACGCGATTCAGAACACACAGGCTTGCCCTCCTCGCTCCCCTGTCCATGTCACACCTATTCAACGGTGCCACCTTCTTTTATTGGCGGGCTCTCTCCGCCATGCTTTTTACTGACATGGTACTACCACGCACGCCAGCGACCCGACGCGGACACGCTTTCCCTTGACAGCACCACCCGCTACGCACTCAACAGCTGGCTGTTTAGACATTGCACAAGGGAGGCGGCATACCCGGACCCTGTCTCACTTTGCACAGACGTCGGCGAACATCGCCGGAAAATCCTTGGCCTGCGGAAGAGACGGCGGCACACTTTTCGTGATTATCTATGCCAGAGACAGGCATTGGATTAACCCTCGTTCGGTGTTGGCGCATGCGGTGCTCCGACGGGAGCATGCTCGCCCAGGGAAGAGCCCAGCAGCCACTGCCGTGGAGAAGGGAAAGTTTGCCCACTATCGGTCGCGGCATTGGCCCATATTATACACATCCGTCGCTCCTTGCCCAGCCATTGGCCACCCGCTGTGCCGAGACGCCCCCTCTATTCATTGCCTGGCAGCGGAAAACTTTAACCCACAGACACCGTCCGCTTCTCCTCGGACGGATGTTGCAAGGGCTTTGGAACGCTGGGCGCCCAGAAGCGTGGAACGCCAAAGGAACACAACAGCTGTGGCTTGGACGGCGAACTCTGTTGAGCAGACTTTGGACGATGACGGGGCTTTTTTGCCCACTTTGGGGAATCGTTCGCAAGCTTTGGGGTTTGCCACCTCCTCGGTTCTCCCGACCCCAGACGGAGCCATAAGCCAGCCCAGGGCCCCACTCTGTTGGCCGATCTCCCGGCTAGTGGACCACACTGCCCTTGTTCCCTGTCCGGCTGTAAGACTCTAGCAGGGTGTGGCAAAAGGAACAAGATATGGTCAGCGTTGGCAGTTCCAATGCAGTCTAGCTGATATGTCCCGCTGGCTTGGCAAGTCCAGAGATGGCACAAACATCATCAGGCTGGCTGCCGTTGGCGCGGCATCAAATATGAGCCCGACGCCGCTTGCGTTTCACATACAAGGAACCGTAGGACCACTCCTCTCGTCCCTCCAACGACTCTGGTCCTGGGCCTCCCGTGATCTTCTGTCCCCTTTTGCTCTTTACAAGTCTTTGATCATTCTTTTTGGTTTGCTGTGTCCTCCGTCACTTGGCTTTATCCGGTTCTGTCCACCACTTTGTGCGTCGCCGTCGCCCAATCTGTAAATCTTGACGAAGACGAGGATAACAAGGAAAACACGGGTCAAAGTCTGATCAGGCGAGCGGCAAATTGCGTACAATTATCGACACTCGCTCGAGCATCTCGACGGTCGCGCCGACCACCAGCGAGGTCGCCAAGAGGTCTCAATCACCCACAGGTAGCACGCATGCTTTTGCGCCTAGTCGTCGCTTGATCTGTAACCGACTAGGTGTCTTGGGATCAATCAAGTCCTCGATCGATAAGAAGCCCCTTGCCCACCTACCTAGCTCCCGGCCATCCAAGCGTAACCGGCACTCAGCAAGAGACACGCGCCAAGATGTGCGTCACCTACCCATACTACAACCCGGCCAGGGACATACCGTCCCTCGCGGGAAAGGTCGTCCTCATCACCGGAGACACCTCAGGTACAGGGAAGGAGGCGGCAGCAGAGATTTCCCGGTACGGCCGGCCGGCACAAGTTTGGATCGCCGGACGACGGGCAGAGGAAGGCGGCCGCGCGATCGCCCACATCCGCAAGTGGTGCGGCGCCACACCGCCGAGGTCAGCCACGAGCGAGCCCGAGCCGGCGCAGCGCCTGGAGGACATGTACCCGACCTCGGGCGGCAGGCGGAGGGGCGGCACCGCCGCGAGCCAAGCCCGCTGGGAGAGCGACCACGGCAGCAACCAAAGCAGCGCCGGGACCCCGAGCAGCAGCGCGGCGAGCATCACGCCCGCCACCACCACCAGCAGCGCCAGCAGCCGGAGCCGCGGCAGCAGCATCGGCGGCGATGGCCAGGCGGCGGCGGGGTCGGCGTCGGCGTCGGCGTCGGCCGCCACCACGACAGTGCGGTTCCTGTACATGGACCTCGCGTCCCTTGAGTCGGTGCGCGACGCGGCGGCGCGCTTCCTCACCTCGGTCGACCGGCTCGACATCTTGATCCTCGGCGCGGGCGAGATCGCCATGCCGCCCGGCGTAACGGTCGAGGGCTACGAGCGCCACATGGGCGTCAACCACCTGGGCCACGCGCTGCTGCTTAAGCTGCTGATGCGGCTGCTGGTGCGCACCGCGACCTGCGACGCCGTCGGCTCCGACGTGCGCGTCGTCAGCGTAAGTTCCATGGCGCACCGCTTCGCCACCTCCAAGGGCATCGACTTCGACACGCTCAAGCCGGGCCAGCACGGGCCGCCGCCGCAGCAGCAGCAGCAGCAGCACCACCACCAGGACGCGTCGTCGTCGTCGTCGCCGACGCGGCCCTCGAGCGCCGCCTCCACGTTCCGCTCCCCCGGTCACTACTACCACCACGACGCGGGGGACCCGTACCCGTCGCCGTCCCCCTCGCGCTCGGCCGCCGACGACGAGGACGAGGACGACGTCCGTACCACCTCGGCGCTGCTGCTCTACGGCCAGAGCAAGCTGGCCAACATCCTGTACGCGCGCGAGCTGGCCGAGCGCTGCCCGCTCTTTACCACCGTGTCCATCAACCCGGGCATATCCAAGACCGAGGCCGACGGATGCACCGGCGGCGGCGGTGGCGGTGGCGCCGGGAGAAACGCCACGCAGCGCGCGCGGTCGGGCAGCCCGCTCATGGAGCGGGTCCGCCGCGTCATCCTGCCCTTCTTCGGCCTCGACATGTGCGAGGCCATCAAGAACCACCTCTGGGCCGCCACCGCCAAGGGCGTCGAGAGCGGCGAGTACTACGAGCCCGTCGGCGTGCCGTCCAGGGGAACTGCCTTTGCGCAAGACAGGGTCCTGGGCTGGCGGCTCTGGGAGTGGACCCAGAAGGAGCTCGAGGGCTACTCGCTGCCCGAGAACCTCGGTGCTGGGTGACTGGCCGGGCAGAGTTTATCGTTTTCTTGCCTTTTGATCTTGTGCCAGAGAAGCCTCGTGGAGGCCTTGCTGATTTATTTGGCCACCGCGCTCGAGTCATCGGAATCTGTCGATATATACACCCTTGCATGTTCGTCGTGTCTGCTTGTTGTTGTCATCAGTCATTAGGATATTTAAACAGGTGGGCAACGGGGAAAAAGATCGTGATAATGTAATTAACAACCAAGAGGACAATGTGCAAGGTAGATGTGGCTGTTTGGTGCAGCCATGGCACTTGAGCTGATAAAAAAAAACTTTATTCTTGGAAACGCCTGACTTTTCGACCGCCCCCAGCCTTCAATGGTTCGCCCAGAGAAAGTGGCAAACCTCGGAAGGGTATATAATACATATTGGAAAGCCCGCACGGCCGCCCCAAGAGGAGTTGGGGTGTATCAAGAGAAAGGAAAACATGTGGAAAGCTCGCAGCTGTCATGGCGAGAGACGTATAGACGCAAGGTTGGCGCAGGGGAGGCGCGGGGAAAGTGGCACGCCAAATCTCACTCCAAACCCGCGTGATGGCCTGCGAACGGGCCTCAGTACCCCTGCTTCACCGCGCTCGAAAGCATGACCCGAACCCGGCCGGTCTTGGCGGAGCGCGCAATCTTGACGTAGGGGTCCAGGTCCCTAGCGGTGAGGCTGGCGACGTCGCGGTCGTTGAGCTCGGCGGAGCACTCGAGGACCCACAGTGTGCTCCGACACGAGCTGCGACAGCACCTGCCAGAAGCTGCCCCGGGCCGAGTGGCTGGTGGTCAGGGCGGCGAGGCCGCAGGCCATGTTGGCGCCGGCGACGGCGGCCACGACGACGAGCCCGCGGGTGCGGTGCGGCGTCAGGACGAACTCGGACGAGGTCACGGTCGCGTTGGGGCGCACGTTGAACTGCGGCATGGCCTCGGTCACCATGGACCCCGCCAGCGCCGCCAGAACCGACTGCAGCGCGACGGCGGGGCGGCCCGTGGCGTTGAGCAGGTCCCGGAACAGCGCCTGGTACTCGACGTGCGGCTCAAAGTCGAGGCTGACCTCGTCCGCGCCGAGCGGGTCCATGAGCAGCGAGACGTTGCCGCCGCCGCCCGACCGCGGCGCCTTGTAGTTGCTGCTGACGAGCCGCGTCGTCAGGTACTGCACCTTGACGTCGGACATGTCGAAGGCGGCCTCCTGGAAGCACAGCGACGCGTCGACCCGGAGCCCGCCCGTCGTGAGCTGCGCGCCCACGAACCGCCCACCGACCGCGACCTCGAAGCTGGCCCACTCGTCGGCGCCACCACCGCCGCCGCCATCGCCAGCCGCGGCCGCCAGCGGGAACTGGCCGCTGACAACCGTCATGTTGGGCCCCCGCCACAGCTCGGCAGCGCCGTTGGTGCGGAGGAAGAGGAACATGCCGGCGTGCCGCGGCACGGCCTCGTCGGACAGCGTGAAGTTGCGGGCGCTGTCGGCGGCGCCGCGGCCGTCGGGCACGCAGATGCTGTTGCTGAAGCCCTCGCGCGCGCGCGCGTTCTGGTCCCGGAGCTGCGGCAGGGAGCAGTTGAAGGCCCGGGGGAAGCAGGACCCGCGCGGGCAGCCCGGCGGGAGCGGCAGCCCGGCCGCGGCGAAGGCGGCCGCGTAGTTGATGCCGCCCGTCACGTCGAGCCGCGGCGGCGTTGGAGGCCGTCAGGGAGGCGCCCGCCACTACCGATGGCCGCATGCATACGAAGCGCGAGTTGAACACGATGGCCGGGCTGTGGTACCGCCGGATGATTTGCTGCTGGCGCACGGGGAGGAAGCCGCGCCGCACCATGCCCGTGTCGCTCAGGCCCGTCTTTCCCGACGGGACGGCGTCGGCGGCCCCCGGGGACGAGATTTCGCCAAAGGGCACGTACGCCGTCGGCCGGTCGAGCCAGCCGTTGCTCTAGTGGCTTAGCCCAATAACGTCGGCCGTTATGAAGGCGGGCAGGGACGCGTTGCGGGCCTTGCCGACCAGGGCCGAGAACTCGAGGTCCGACACGAGGATCGTGGACGAGAACTGCACGGCCACCGTGGTGGCGAACAGCACAACCGCCAGGCCGGCCAGCAGCGCCGACCGGCGCGGCGAAGACGTTAGCAGCAGCCAGGCTAGGCGCAGGGGGCCGTCGTTGATGGCGCGCAGGACCGAGAACTGGGCGGCGGCGGACAGCAGGACGCCGTAGCGCTCGAGCGCGATGCCGGCAATCAGGCTCGTGTAGACGGTCGACTGCGCCGTGATGGCCGCCCGCGCCACCACCGTTGCCAGCGTCACGGCCTGCGTAGCCCGCCCGCCCAGCACGACCCAGCGCCACGCCGCCGGCGCCCGCTCGCTGCCCGACACGGCCTCGGTCGTCCACAGGAAGCCGAGGAAGCCGAGGATGGCGAGCGTGACGAAGGACCCGAGCGCGATGGTCGTGAACCCCCACACCCCCAGGCGGAACCACCGCCGGCGCTCGAGCCGGTTCCCTTCTTCCGGTACCGGTGTCGGTATCCCCCTCTCCTCCACTATTCTCTTGCCATCCCACGGCAGCGACCCCTCCTTGAATGACCAGGGCTCGTTGTTCGAAGAGCCGGTAGATATGGGCGACGACTCGTCTACGATGGTGATGGTGGAGGCGTACGAGACGTTTCGCGTGATGCCCGGGCGGGCGGCCGGTCTACTCTGTTGTCGAGACGAGGCTCGTGTTAGCAGCCATCCGTGCGTACCCAAGTCTCTGCATCGCATGATACGCACAGCTAGGGCCAGCGCGGCACGGCAGCAAAAAGGGGCAAACCAACCATGATGAGAACGGCGATGGCTATTCAGCCGCAAGTAATAACAGCCAGTCACCCACAACCAGTCGATATTCAGTCTTTGCTACCGTCGTCCACAGTTTAGCAAGCAAAAGAAGAAAATCCGGGAAGTAGCGCGGCCGTGGTGGGGGTTGGTGCCAGCACCGGGCCACCATTATCAAGGAAACCGACTGGTAGCCAGGGGCCCTTCGCTATCGCCCCCGCGCCATCATCCGTACTGCATGCCGGCCTGGCACACTGTAGGAATGGAACAAGCGTTGGCGCCATGGATGCATGGCACAAGCTTAAAAAGGCATTAGGCTTGGGCTGCTGCACAAACAAGTCAGCCCATCTTCCGTTCAATGCCGGCTGCTTTTCCAAGGGTCGGCAGCCAGTATCACATCGGTAGGGACACATGCCTCCACGGGAGATAGGCCCTGACTGTCAAACGGTTGGGTTGCTGCGGTCATCAGACGAACGTCCTCGGCCGTGCGAGCCGGCCGCCACAGCCCAAACTCCCAAAACACCATGGCAAACCCAAAAAGAAGATGCGAACAAGGTTGCTATTTCCCATGAAGCGTCTCCCACATGAGGCCCTAAATCCGAGGAAGCTGTTGCAGATCAGCTACAACTCTAAAAACCTTGCCGTCGTTCCGCGTGCCCAGACGCTGGAAGCGCTTGTGGTCTCCGAGGAGACAAATAGATTCTGCTCGCTGTTGCCGGTTAAGGTAACAAGCTTCCAATGATCCAATCAGAGGGGACATACCATCTTCCATCGGGTGAATATAGAAATATCCAGTCACCCCGCCTCGACCCGATAATGTTGTATCTCCATCATCTCTAACGATCCCGAACTACCCGTTTAAATCGGCGATGCTGTCTTCACCTCGGAAAGAAACGTGTCAGTCATAGTTTGCGTGACCATTTCCATACTTGGCGTTACGTTTTGATCATTGTTGAGATTAACCCTAGAATCCTATCGTGATCGAAGGCCAGCGTGCTAGTCAGCAAACCGATCCAACGAAGCTGATGCCAACTGTTAGGGAGCTGCCTCGCCTCCTTCAGCCGAATCCAGCACCTTCATGCATGACGCATTTTCTGCAGCGAACCTCTCGGGTGCGAACGCTCAGTATCTCGGCTCCTTTTGCCGTGGTCTGAACTCAAGCCACCTAATGGGATGAAACGCCGCCCCGCGAGCAGCGCGGAGAACCCCTCAGCAGCAAACACCGACGAGAAAGCAATCCCCTTTGCATAACAGGCCCCAACCTCACCTCACGCAGCGACGCTCCCGTGAGCGTTCTGGCCCTCATCGCCTGGCATGTCCGGCACGGGGGTGACTTTCTTGATGACCTTGGCAGGCGAGCCGACGGCGACGGAAAAGTCGGGGATTGATTTTGTGACGATACTGCCGGCACCGATGGTGCATCCCTTGCCGATGGTGACGCCCGGCAGGATGGTGGAGCCGCCGCCGATCCAGCAGTCATCGCCAATGACGACGGGAACGGCGTATTCGATGTAGTCGCGGCGGGACTGGACCTCAACCTCATGTGTAGCCGAATAGATAGACACGTTGGGTCCGAACATGACACGGTTACCAATGGTAACGCGGGCGCAGTCCAGAATCACGAGACTAGAAGGCGCTACGTGTTTAGGACAGGGCTCCAAGGCTGGGCGGGAAGAGGGCTGCGTGGTCAACAGAGTTGCCGGTTCTTACTTGAAGTTGGAGTAGAAGCTGTCGCCAATGGTGATGTTGCTGCCGTAGTCGATGCTGAAGGGAGGCTCCACGATAGGATCCTTGCCGATCCTGCCCATGATGTCTTTTAGGAGCTTATACCTGTCGGCCGAGAGGGACTCGGGCGTTGCGTCTTCGGGGAAGTGGTTGTTGAACTTGTGCATGAACTGCCGCGCCTTGAACCTTCCTTGGACCAGCTCTGGTACCATGGAGTCGTACCTGAGAAAAGACGTGGCCGTATCAGCCGCTGGCATGTTGGGTAATAGGTCGGTGTGGTCAAGCCTCACAGGACTCCCGAGATCATCTTCTCGTAGTCATCGCACCAGGGGACATTGTTTAGCCCTTTGGCGATTGCTATCTCGCCTTGGTCCTTTTCGGTCTTCGCCATTTTGGGGCTGAGGATGAGGGTATTCGCAGGTGGGGTCGGCTGAGAAGGGGGGTCGCAAGCGTGGCCTGATCGGTTGTGACTGAACAGGAGAATGAACAAGGGCTGTTTCTGAGGCGTACGGGCACCTCTTATAAGACTTTAAGGACGTAATACAAAAGTAAAAAGCGAAAAAAGGAGGATCTCGTGAGCAGAACAAACAACGGAGGATGTCGTCCGCGGAGCCGATGGCGGAGTTTCCAAATGCGCAAGAGAATGGCGGGGTGAGGAGGGGCATCCGACGATTACCCGGCCGGTGTTCACCCGTCTAGAAGGGGCTATTGGCCAGCCATTAGTCGCCGCTTCCATTTACCGTCCAGCACAGCCCAACGGAAGGAACTGAAGGGTCAGCCAACCCCGGGCCCGGGTGCCAAGACGGAGCCACCCAGGGATGCGGTCGGCGAACCCCGGAGTCGAACCATCCCTCCGGATCATGTGCCATGGTGCTGTGGTGCTGTGGTGCCCTTGGACCGTACCCCCATTTCGTGGCAAAGCCCCCTCTCCCACGATTACCAAGCTAATGACGTAGGATATCGGGTCGTCACGACTCTGCAACCAACGAAAGAATCTGGGCTTGGGTGCTTGAGGATCCCGGCCCGAGCGCTATCGACGCGTCAGGACCTATGCACTTCTAAGGCAGGTCAAGGCCAAGCGGTCTTGGGAATAGATAAGCAACTCCACAGAGAACAAGTCTTGGCAATCCGAACCCGGCGACCGAGTTGAGCTTGGCGGGTGCGATTCCAGCCCATTACGTCGTCGCTCCGTTTGGGGCGCGCCTCGGCGGTCTTGGGATGCTGGGATCGTCGTCTTGGAACCCCACCAACACAGTGCTGGCGAAAACAAGCCGTGGATTTCTTCTGCTAACAGAGGCTTCCATCTTGGCTTCGCTCATGTGGTCATTGATGATATAGTGGTGTGCCCATTCGCCGTTCTTGTTATTCTACGCAAAAAGAATGCGCCTATGCTATTGGGAAGATAGGAATTTGGTGGGTTTGGTAAAGGCATTTGTAGGTACCTACCAGTACTAATGCGAGCGGTGAACCGGCAGCCTGGGTGGGGCACCCGCCTTTTTGGGGCTGGAAATTCGCACGGCCAACCGCACCTTCCCATGCACCCATACCTACGATAAAATCCCCTAGATTTTTCAACCAAATCTCTGCATCCCTATCCGACCACCTTTATTTCCTCTACCCAAGACATCTAGGTACCTAATTGACAATCCCTCCTTCGCAATTCATCATTGTATCTCAATCATCGGCTTGTCGCGCCGTGAAGAATCTGCCACCAGCTCCCAGACCTGCCGCTGAACCAAGTCGCCGGGATGAGCAAGAAAAAGCCCAATGACGACGAGCCCCCTCGGGTCTCGGGCCAGTCCAATGAGCCGCTCTCGCGTCCGATCCACGCCCTGTCGGTTGGCCAGTTTCTGGACGAGATCCGGGCCGACGCCGACAACGGCCTGACGTCTGACGAAGCGCGCCTCCGCCTGCAGCAGCACGGCAACAATGACTTTGGCGACAGCGAGGGCGTCCAGCCCGTCAAGATATTCGTGGCGCAGTTCACAAACGCCCTGTCTCTAGTAGTTTCCCCGGCACCCGCTCCCCTTTGCCCTGTCCCGCCCATCGCTGCCCGTGCGGGTCGAACCCCTTTTAAGCCTGTTGGAATTGCTCATTCGTCGTTGCTAGGTCCTGATCCTATCCATGGCCGCTAGTTTCGGCATCGAATCATGGATAGAGGGCGGCGTCATTACCGCCGTCATTGCGCTCAACGTTATCGTCGGCTTCTGGCAGGAGCTTAAGGCCGCCAAGACGCTCGACTCGCTCCGCTCGCTTAGCTCCCCTACGGCCCGCGTTATCCGGGATGGTACCAACATTACCATCCCGACTGTTGAAATCGTTCCTGGCGATATGGTCGAGCTGAAAACCGGAGACACTGTCCCTGCAGACACCAGGTTGGTTCTTTTCCGAGGGCTCTGTGCCGAGGCAGCCACCTTCTCGGCTTGATAGGGCGTGGCGTGTACTGACAAGCTTTGTTAGACTGGTCGAGGCCATCAATTTCGAAACGGATGAAGCTCTTCTAACCGGAGAATCTCTACCGGTCCGCAAGGAAGTCGAACTGGTTCTCGACGACGATACCGGCCCCGGAGACCGCCTCAACGTTGCCTTCAGCTCCTCCACTGTCACCAAAGGTCGGGCTCGCGGTATTGTCTTCGCGACCGGCCTGGCTACTGAAATCGGTATCATCGCATCTGCCCTCCGCGGAAAAGAGTCCAAACGTCGCCAAGTAAAGCGTAAGGAGGATGGCAGCGCTTCGCCCTTAAGACACGCTCAGGCGTGGTCCCTGACCTTTACCGATTCCATCGGCCGGTTTCTCGGCGTCAACGTCGGGACACCTTTGCAGCGAAAGCTGTCCCAGCTTGCCGTGTTCCTATTCTTCGTCGCTATTGTCTGCACCATCATCGTGTTGGCTGCAAACAGGTTCCTTAGCAACAAGGAGGTTATCATTTACGCCGTGGCCACCGGCGTCAGTATGCTTCCGGCATCTCTTATCGTTGTTCTGACGGTCACGATGGCAACCGGAACGAAGCGCATGGTCAAGAGGCATGTGATTGTTCGCAATCTTCGGAGCCTAGAAGCCCTAGGAGGCGTCACAAGTGCGTCTACCAGAACCCCACGATCCGCCGTGGTGAAAAAGCCTGACTGACTGTCCGTGTTTCTAGACATTTGCTCCGACAAGACCGGCACTTTGACCCAAGGCAAGATGGTGGCCAAAAAGGCTTGGATCCCGGGCAGAGGCACGTACTCTGTGAGCACAACCAAGGAACCGTTCAACCCGACCGTGGGCAGCGTTAGCTTGTTGCCCAAGGAGCCCGGCCAGATCGATGGTCGTAGCCAAGAGTCCGAAGGCGACGCTGTAGACACCATGGCAGCAACTGCAGGCGACGAGATGCTGCGCACTTACCTGAACATCGCCTCTCTTGCCAATATTGCGAACGTTCACAAGACCGGCAACGACTGGCACGCTCGAGGGGACCCCACCGAGATAGCCATCCAAGTCTTTGCTTCGAGGTTCAACTGGAACAGGCTGCGATTTACATCCGGAGACAGCCCCCGGTGGCGACAGGTGGCCGAGTTCCCCTTCGATTCCGACACGAAAAAGATGTCTGTCGTGTTCGAGGAAACGGCCAGTCGCGGCCTCCATGTGTTCACCAAAGGTGCCGTCGAGCGCGTGCTCTCAAGCTGCGCAACTATCGCTATAGGCGGGAACGGCAAGGAGGACCAGGACACCATTGTCCCGATCACGGACGAGCATGTCTCTGGAATCATCGCGAATATGGAATCGTTGGCCCGCATGGGTCTTCGGGTGTTGGCCCTTGCCAATCGCGTCGACGACATCCCAGAGATCAACGAGAAGGACACGCCAGAGAGAGCCGAGTACGAGGCGGACCTGACTTTCCGTGGCTTGATAGGGCTGTACGATCCTCCCCGCCCTGAATCGGCCGAAAGCGTCCGCATGTGCCACCAGGCCGGCATCTCGGTCCACATGCTCACTGGCGATCACCCGGAAACCGCCCGCGCCATCGCCATCGAGGTCGGCATCTTGCCCAAGCGCATGGCTGATATTGGCCGCGAGACGGCCCGCACCATGGTTATGGCCGCATCCGAGTTCGACAAGCTGGATGACGCCGAGGTCGATGCCATGCCGCAGCTGCCGCTGGTGGTGGCGCGCTGTGCGCCCAACACCAAGGTGCGCATGATCAACGCCCTTCACCGCCGCAACAGGTTCGCCGCCATGACGGGTGATGGTGTCAACGACAGCCCCTCGCTCAAGTGTGCCGATGTCGGCATCGCCATGGGCCAGGCGGGGTCCGACGTTGCCAAGGAAGCTGCCGATATCGTGCTCACCGATGACAACTTTGCGAGTATCCTCAATGCTGTGGAAGAAGGTAGAATTTCGTCCGCCCGGGCTGCTGCCAGCACAAATATATAGATAAGTGTACTGACCTCTATGCCCAATCCAGGCCGACGTATGTTTGACAACATCCAGAAGTTCATCCTGCACGTTCTTGCGGAGAATGTCGCCCAAGCCTGCACACGTAAGTGCAATCCTATCCACAAAGCCAGATGCGTCTGTTCATTGATGTATGTTTCGACAACCATACTAACCTGATGATCTCCTAGTCTTGGTTGGTCTGGTCTTCAAAGATTCGGCCGGGATTTCCGTTTTCCCGCTCGCCCCCGTCGAGGTCCTCTGGGTGATCATGGTAAGGACGACCTCTCCTGTGGACTTTATTTGGACACAGTCTTTCACTATATATGCAAGGATACTAACACCGCTCCCAGGTAACCTCGGGCTTGCCGGACATGGGCCTAGGCTTTGAACTGGCAGCCCCTGACATCCTTACACGTCCTCCGCATGATGTACGTATCCAGACACGGGAGATGAGGCTATCGTAGCAGCGCAGGGCTTGCTAATCACGAATCCCTATACAGGTCAAGACGGGCGTCTTTACATGGGAGCTCCTACTCGATATCGCAGTCTACGGACTCTGGATGTCAGCCTGCTGCCTTTCGTCATTCGTCGTTGTTGTCTACTGGTTCGGGGACGGCAGGCTCGGTGACGACTGCAACAACAAATTCTCGGAAGACTGCAAGCTCGTGTTCCGGGCTCGGGCGACCACCTTCGCGTGCCTCACTTGGTTCGCACTCTTCCTGGCCTGGGAGGTGGTGCACCCCCGGCGGTCCTTCTTCAACCTCCGGAACAGCGGCGGCTCCATCTGGACGCGCTGGATCCGGGACGCGTGGATGAACCGGTTCCTGTTCTGGGCCATCGTCGTCGGGTTCGTCACCATCTTCCCGACGCTCTACATCCCGGTGCTCAACCACGAGGTCTTCAAGCACGACGGCATCACGTGGGAGTGGGGCGTCGTCGTGGTCGAGCTGGTCCTCTTCTTCCTGGGCGCTGAGGGCTGGAAGTGGGCCAAGCGCATCTACTTCCGCCGGCAGCTGAAAAAGACGGACCCTCAGGCGGCCAAGGGCGACCTCGAGGCCCGGGTCTTTGGCGCGTACCTTGAGCAAGGGTCGGGAGACCATGTCGGGCGTGGACAGGTCGAGCGCAAGGAGGACGGCCCTGCTATCGCTGGCGAGAGCTCGCAGGAGAAAGCCCAATAACAACTACAGACACGCGAGAGCGTGGCCCAAAGTCAAGTCCAGGTGAGTGGGCGCCCTTGGCGTTGTTGTTGGTGGTGGTTTGGACGGGTGGTTTCGGGACAAGGGCAAGGTCCCTCTTGGCGATGGTGGGGCTGGAGCAGCAGCATGCATTTTCAACAAAGGCTTCGCTGGCTGCCCAGAACGGCCCTTGTCGAACTTTGGACGAGGGACGGTGGAGGATTCATTTCGTGGAATCGCCGCCTTTCGGTGGTGGTTTATGGGCTGCAGAGCTCTCTGCGGTCATTCCGGTCCTGGGCGAGCTATCAAACAGATGGCCGCGATATGGTCCCAGTAGATAGAAGGAGGGGATATGAGGGTATTTTGGTGCCAGACAATAGTAAACATATTTCCCCATTTGATGGTGCATGTCGGAAGCGATGAGGTCATAGCAACAGCGCTCCAGGGTCTGGACTCGAGTCAAGACCCCAGATTCCTGGCGGCAGGCCAGGTTTACCTGCGCTGCCAAAGCACAGGCGCGATTGGCTAGCGGTGACACACATGCGCCCCCAATTCCAGCTTTTTCGTTTGCAGGGACCACGCGTCGTCAGCCTGCACCACCACCCCGAGCCTGGGCGGACAACGCCCTGTGGTTGCTTGCAGCATGGGCGCTGCACGACTGCGCCTGCTAGTCTCATTTCCCGTTGGCCGCAGATGTGTTTTCGTCGTGCCGAATACCCGAGCCCTAGCACCCACGAAAGGGGCCAACGAAGAAAGTGGGCAGCTGCGTCCGGGGACGTCGTGTCTACCTAGATCAGTGTGTCTTGAGCGCTATCTACTAGTATCAACCTCCCGCCGGGTTTTGACGTCACATTGAGCACCCAGCGGGCATCTCTTAGCTGCCCGCCGCCCCCTTGGACGAAGACGGTGACTTGTCGCCAGCCTCCATGCCACTGAGATTCTCTCGGTGCTGCAGGATCTGAACCGCTCCCAGCCGTCACCCTTCCTTGGACCAAAGAAGCTAGGCCCCCAGTCCAGCTGAGGCGGTCTTGGCAGCAGCAGGCGCACTCAAAAGGCTTGCGCCAGAGCTGCAGCCGCAGTTCGGTTTGGCGCAAACTTCTCTTGGCATTTTCTCGCGTCTTGTTTGGTTCCCAAAGCCGAGCACCAAGTCAGCGCCAAGCTCCAACCTCTCCAACCCGATCAACGCATTCCCGAGCTTGCATTGCGCCGAATCAGCCATCTGGAGGTGAGTTTTACTGTGCGGGGACATGGGGGTATATCGCCGCGTCTGGAACCACTGGCCAATGCTAGACCGTCTCCATCCAGCCTCGGCAGCCACCATGGTGTCGACCGCAGCCGACGCTCCCGCCGGCGCGGACGGGCAACAGATGGACCAGCCTTCGAGTCCTCCTCCCCCCGCTGCCACGCCGAGCGACGAGTCCGCTGCCCAGCCAAGCGCCGAGAACAACAATTACACCCCGACGGCGCCTGTGTCATCACCCCCGCCGCAGAATGGCCACGTCGCCGACGCCCCGAGCGGCGTCAGCTCGCCGCCGCCGCCGCGCGAGCCGTCGAGCCCGCTGTCGCAGCTAAAGCACCGCTTCACCGAGAAGGCCGATAGCGTCAAGGAGAAGAAGCCCGCGGGCGGGTTCGACCGGACGCCACTGCCCGACTTCCCGGCG
Source organism: Gaeumannomyces tritici R3-111a-1 (assembly GCF_000145635.1). Classification (NCBI taxonomy): domain Eukaryota; kingdom Fungi; phylum Ascomycota; class Sordariomycetes; order Magnaporthales; family Magnaporthaceae; genus Gaeumannomyces; species Gaeumannomyces tritici. Next base: position 1,933,692 of record NW_008804550.1, read on the forward strand.
GGGCTGACGGTCAGGATCACGTTCCACGGCGCCACGAACCTGCCGCGCGGCGACTTCACCACGGCCTCGTCGGACCCCTTCGTGCACGCCACCCTGACGGCCGACGTGCCGCGGCGCCACAAGGAGGACCCGCCGCTGACGTTCCGGACGCGGACGCAGCGGCGCACGACGGAGCCCGAGTGGGAGCAGGCGTGGGTGGTGGCCAACGTGCCGCGCACGGGCTTCAAGCTCAAGTGCCGCATCTACGACGAGGACTATCCGGACAACGACGACCGGCTCGGAAACGTCACGTACGTCGCGCGCCGCCTCGACGAGGCCTGGGAGGGCGTCGCGCGCCGCAACTTCCAGGCCAAGAAGCGCGTCGGCAGCAAGCGCGCCTATTTGGTCAAGGCGCTCGAGTCGGCCTTCACCCGGAACGGGTCCCTCACGCCGCGCCTAACGCTAAGCGTCGAGGTCCTCGGCCGCTCCGACGGGCCCGGCGCCCAGATGTACACGGTCGGCCCGACCACTTTCGTGCAGCACTTTAGCCCCATGATCGGGCGCCTGACGGGCACAAAAGTCAACAAGGACGAGGTCAAGGATGGGCAGGCTGACGTGGGGGAGGCGTCCGGCGCCGGCAAGGAGGGGGATGCAGGCCAGGACGCGGAAAAGAACAAGGAGGCGGATGATGGACAAACCAAAAAATACGAGTAAGTCGCCCTGTCCTGCCTACTTGGGTGCCCAGGTAGTCAGTCACACCCAGAGGAACCCCCGACTGACCCCGATCACCCCCACTGCAGCTTCCAAGCGTGCGAGATGCAGCTCCAGGGCCCTGTGCCGCCGTGGCTGTACCACCGCTTCGTCGAGTTCAGTCGGTTCGTGGCGCCCATGTTCTCGTCGCGGGGCCTGCGCGGCAAGATCATGAACAAGGTGCTGCACAAGCAGCACCGCCGCGTCTACAACTTTGACCAGTCGACAAAGTACGGCGCCTTTGAGCCCTGCTCGACCGAGGCGGCCCTGCAGTTCCTGCGGCTGGCGCACTTTGACGAGGGGGGCCGCGTCTTCACCTACGTCCTCACGCTCGACGGGCTCTTCCGCTTCACCGAGACGGGCAAGGAGTTTGGCATCGACATGCTGTCCAAGCACACGATGCACTCGGACGTGACCACCTACATCGCCTGCTCGGGCGAGTTCTTCATCCGCCGCTCGGAGCGGCCGCCCCAAGACGCCCACGCCGACGCCGCCCCGAAACCGGACCCGGACACGGACTCCCAGGAACCCGCGACGCACCCGCCCTCCGACGTGCCAGACGGCCCGCCCGCCAGCCCGCCGCCGTCGGACCCGCGCCTGTACCAGCTCGTCATCGACAACGACTCGGGCACGTACCGGCCCGACAAGTCGTGCCTGCCCGGGCTCGAGGAGTTCTTATCCAAAAACTTCCCGGGCCTCGGCATCTCGGCCCTGCACTGGGAGGACGAGGATCTCAAGGCCATGAAGGCGGCCCAGCACGAGGCCAAGAAGAAGGAGGGCGGCGGCCGCGTGCGCATGGTGCTCAACCGCAGCCCCAGCTCGTCCTCCTTTAGCTCCTCGGACGAGTCCCGCCTCTCCGACATGGGCTACGATGACGGTGACGATGCCAATGCCGGCAGGCCCGCCCGCAAGACCAAGAAGGAGCTCGCCTGGGACCTGCTCGAGAACCCGGGCCGCATCCGCGAGATTGGCGGGCAGGCCCTCGGCGGCGGCGGCGGAAGCGGAAGCGCAAGTGGTCCCGCGGTAAAGCCGGCGGCCGCTCCGGACGTGCTTGTCGAGGGGGAGAAGAAGGCGGCGTCGGCGGCCCCCTAAACAGCACCCACCTGGAAAATTTCTAGAGGGGGGATCCTTCCCGGCTGCGAGGAGCTAGTGGCGGGGGATCGTCGCTGTGAGGATCTGCGCCCGTTCGAACCAATTGCCATACACACACACATACACACACACACACACACCATTTTCTTGTTAGTGGGTGTGACACTGACTAACAAACGTGCGCCTAGTTCTAGTCACGTTGTCACCCTTTTTCCACTCCTACCTAGGCGCTTTGCGGATTGGTCTGCTCGAGTGATTGGGCCGCTTTCCCCTTACTCCCGCCATCGTTAGTTACACCCCTTGGGCTTCGACCGTCTACCGCATTAAACAACCCTACGCCGTCTTTTCCGCATTCTCATGACATCTTCGCGCTACTGCCCGTTTTCATGACTTATGCTCTCCCACGTTGGCTTGCTCTTCATTGTCCCCGCTCCTCGGCCAACGGTCGCGCTAATGGCGACGCTGCTTGGCCATCAGCATGGTCTCCGCCTCACACCTTTGCAGACTCTTGGCCTTGTCATGAACCGGTTCTTTCCTAGCCTAATATTCGCTATAGTTGTCCTTGGGGACACTGCCTGTTACTCCCGTTTAATGGTATACCCTAATCGTCATGATTATTCCAATCCTTCATGATTTAAATGAAACGAGACAAAAACAATGGTGCCGACCCGATAGAAACCCAAAATCTGAAATGGAGCTAAAAAATACCCCTGTTGAACCAAAAGAATCCGCGCGCCAATCGCCAGTCAAAAATGCAGCAGATGCCCTCTTCTCATTCCTAGAGCACACCATGGGAGATATCTAGTGTGAGTCTCGAGGCAAACATTGTTCTGTCGACGCCTCGGACCTCAGCAAGAAACGGCAATCTCGCCCCGCCTCTCCATGGCCTCGAGCCTGTCGACGAGGCGGACAGCCCTCGAAACAACGTCGGCGTGATTGGAGTCTGGCATCAGGCGGGCGGCCTCGTCGAATCCGACCCAGCGGGGCTCGTAGTCCTCGTCGGCCATCTGCCCTCCTTCCTCGAAGGGCACGGCTGAGTCGGCCTCGGCGACAAACCAGTGCACGACGGCGAGGGCGCCGTTGGACCGAAAGTGCGTCAGCAGTGCAAAGGGCTCCGTCAGCAGCACGCCCTTGGTCACCTCGCCGACCTCGTCGCGGATCTCGTCGTCGTCGTCGTCCGGGTCGGCGGCCGCGATGGGATTTGAGCTGTAGTGGGACTGATGGTAGTCCTCGGTAGACGACAGCATCGGTTCCGGGGTGCCGCTGCCGCTACTAGCGACGAGCCTGGGTGAGGGGGAGAGCGACGAGGCCGGGCTGGTGCGGCCGGGCGGGGGCGTGGCGCGCGTCGGGACGGGGACGGGTAGCAGCGCGCAGCGCACGCCCCCCTCCTCGAGCGTCTCACGCACGGCAGTGGACGTCAGCGACTCTCCCCAGTCGGCGCGGCCACGCGGCAGGCCGTGAAGCCCCGTCAGCCTGTCGTGCAGGACCAAGGCCCTGCGGGTGCGGCGGTCGACGGTCACGGTGCCGGCTGCCAGGTAGAACTCGTGGGAGGGGAGGAGCGACTTGTGTGTCGCGTGCTTTGGGGTCGCCATCTCCTTCGCCGGGTTCTTGGTATCGTTATCGGTGCTGCTGCCGTTGCTGCTGCTGTTGTTGCTGACGCCAGGCTTCCTGAATGATAAAAAGAGGCCCGCGCCTTGTGGTGTTCCCTTGCCTGGGTCATATAAAGGATTCGACACCGCAAAAAATTGCAGAGCAAGGTTACAGTAGCGGAGCAAGCCCAGGAGCAAGCCGGTGAGCTCTGTAACAGGCATGGCGCGTGGGGATGTGGTATTTATCAGGGGATGGGCCAGGGGTTTGCTGACCCAGTTGTGGAGTTGAAGGCGTGGCGCAGGGTAGGCGAGTTCAGAAGCTTCTAGCGTTACACCAGGACTCTCATGTACCATGCAGCACAAGATCTGGGGGATGATCTGTCGGAAACCGCGGGCACAAGGGGATGAGTGGTGCCCATGGACTGACTGCAAGGCACTTGTGCTGGCTGACGACGCGCGAAGATCCGGAGGGACCGGAAGCACGTGAGGTGGGAAAGGGGATAAGATGGAGGAAGAAAAAGGAGGGTCGAAAAACAAGAGACCCAGGGAATGTCTCTGTTTGGTGCGAGTTTCTAGGCGCCCTCTTTGGGTGCGACTTTGGCTGGTGAGACTGGCGCTGACGGCGAACAGAGCTTGATGCGACTCTGACACATGGGGCGACGAAACAAGCCAACGACTACAACCGAGGCTCGGGTTCGGCCGGTCAGGTGGAATCCATGGGCCTTTCCTTTCGAGAAGCACTTGCGGAAGGGTGGGATGTGACGCAAGGAGGAAGACAACAGACGAAGCTGTTTGTCAAGAGAAAAAAGAGAAGAGGTGGGAAGAAAGTCAGGGGCTGCGTGCATCGATCAGCGGCGGGCTGTGGAGAGTTTATCGCCCGTCGACTGGGCGTGTCCCAGGCTCACGGAACCGACCAATGCCCAACTGGTAGTAGCTCGCGGGGCTCGTGGTGGAATTGGGTGCTTTTTTTCTTCACCCATGCCAAGTGGCCGGCCAGAATCCCTTGCTTCACCCTGGTCTGGGCGCAACGAGCTACGCTAATGTGTGATATGAAGGTTGTTGGTACACGAGTAGAGAGGAGACAGCGTGCCCCCACCGTCCCGGCGAGGGAGCGCTTCCGGAAACTTGGGTCCTTGGCCAAGACTATCTTTATCAGTGTCGACAAGGGCTGTCGGCAAGGGCTGTCGATAGGGTTTGGGTGTTTTCTCTTGAACTGGCAGGGGGAAGCAAACAAAGATGGTAACTGGAAAACCCAAGCCGACTCGATCGGCTCGATAACAACAAAGAAGGTGACTTGTCGCAAACACAGCGGCGGAATTTGGTTGTACGGTCAAGCAAGGCTTAGAAGGATCCATCCATGGCTGACAGGGCAGAGATTGGGGCACTGAGGGGGTGGGGTGGTGGCCTGTCGGCCTAGACCAGGGCCAGGGTTCCTCTTTGACGGAATCTGTGATTGCGATGGGCGTGCTAGGCGGGCTCGCAGGCTGCATGGGTCTTTGGGATAGCAAAAGCACCGGCATTAGCAACAGCCCGGCGGCACTGCGTCGTCCCATTTGGCGCCCCAAGCTTTCCCCGGCCTTCTGACCGGTCAGGCCTCCCCACGAATTTCGGAGAGAAAAAGAAAATTGATGTTTATTCAGCGCTGCCCTTCTCTCGCTTGGCCGGCTCGCTAAGTCAGCCCAAACCACCCCCCCCACTAATCAACAGAGCCCTGGCCGGCCACGTCGGTCGCGATTACCGCAAACGGCGATTCGTGCGGGCGTGGTGGGCAAACAAAGACACAGTGCCGTTATGTGTGGGCCGTGAGCAGCCCGCACTGCTCGCTTGTCCGGACGCGTGATTCTCGGGCACTGCAGCAACACCTGCAGTGCTGGGGGCGGGGGGTTTGTGGATGCGTCCATGCGGGCTGGGCAAAGTGAGCATGCTGTTAGTGCTGGCACCATTGAATTGCCCAAACGGACAATTGCGGGCTGGAACGTTTGCTTGTTTGGGCGAGGCACAGCGCTGCCGTTGGTACCAGAAGTCTGGTCGAGATGCATACATGTTATACGCTCCCCTCTTTTTTTTTTCTTTTTTTCTCGTCTTGTTGGCGGAGGATCACACCATCGACACGGATATGGACGGTTTGACAAACATGGCCGAGCAAAAGCGAAGAGCGTCGCCCCTCTCGGTGACAAAAGTGCAACCAGCTTGCACAAACCTCGCAGTTCCCAAGACTTGGTGCTACAAACTGTCGGGTATGTCATGGCCTCGCTTGACACCCACCACGACAGTCGCCAGGTGCACGAAACCGAGCCAGCCATTCGGCGCGCTCGGGCTAGCGCGGTCAGGCAACGCAGGCAGGCAGGTGACGGGACTTTTTCCTGACAAGGTCGGGGGGGATTCCTTATCATGCATGGAGAAACGGACGACTGAGAGCTGCAGGTTTTGATCTCGAGGCTCGGTCAGCAACAACTCGGATTTACGATAGGCTTCGTTCGCATTGATCCCCTCCTCTGCACACTCGAAACGCCCGAAAATCAGCAGGCTCGGGCGCACGCGACAGTGATGACGACGGGAGGGAGAGAGAGAGAGAGGGGGGGGAGAGAACGGGACCGGTAATCGGGTTGCAGAGATGCCCATTGCAAGGGAGCATTGGTGTTACCCTACCAGGTACAGGTACCCTACCAACCAACCAACCAACCAACCAATAAAGAATAAAGCCAGCCATGCCGAGTGGCAGTGCGGCACTGCCCAAGACATTCACATCCCACGATGTGCTAGGTAATTAAATGGAGGCAAAGAAGCAAGTTGGAGAGGAGCCAAGAGCATAATCACACGGCTTGGCTAGCCCCTTGCCCGGACCCGAGGGCAGGATCGGAGACTGAAGTCACTCCCCCACGCCCGATCAAGCGGATGGGACGTCGTGGTGCGCATCGGGGAAGCAAAGAGGCGTGGCCGTGCGCTGCTACGCGGCGTTGGCGCCCTTTCTCCCTTCAACGCCCAAGCACCCTTCCCCCGCTCTCTCATGTGTCGCAGGTTTCGATCAGTACTTGGCATGCACTGTCACTGGAGATGCCTGCATGCAGTTTACTCAAGGCGGGCAGGTGGCGATATGAACAAACACATGAACCTCACGGCAACCAGCAGGAGCAATCTGTCGGGGGTCGATAGACAGACTCACCGGTCAAGGCGGGTAATGTTCGGCGCGTGCCGATCCGGTTCACTTCGGGTCTCACCGGGCACATAAACGCACACATTCAAGGCCCTCTTTGACCACGCTTGCTATTATTTCCCACAGCATCTGCTGCCTGTGCTTTCGTGGAACCCTAATTACATCACATCCCCCTCTGGCTTGTTGACCGGTCTCGCGCCTCGTGTCGGCTCAGAAAAAAGAGAAGGGTGCACAGCATGAACACTAGCATGCAAAATTTTTTTTTTGCCCGGTCAAGCACCAAATTGCTCGCCGCCACTTACGGCCGCCTCATCCGGAAGGACAGGATGGCCGGCAGCTGCGTGTAGTTCTTGCTCGCCTCGATTCTGTTCGGGTCGTGGTCCTCCTCGGTAAAGGCAGGCTCCTCCATGGCGTCCATGACCAGGCCGGCGGCGAAGAATGGTCTGAAGACCTCGTGCAGCGGCCGATGGAAGCACGGCTTTTGACCGACGGGAGGGTCAAGTCAGCTCCCAGGCTTGTGGCATGAGACGTCTCCCATGTGATTCATGCGCGACACAAACTTGGCTATAGGGAACACAAAAAAAGGGAAAGAAATCTCACCTGCTTCACGGGCTGGCCCGGCAGCGCGATCCCCTTCATGGGTGGGACGAAAAGGTAATCACGAATGATCTTGGTGCGCACCACCTGGAGGTCGCCCGTCGCCCCGTCGAACTTGAGCTCCAGGTTCTTGGCGGCGTTGGACGTGAAGAAGACGGGGTGGAGGAGCGTGGCGACAAATCTTTATTCTTGCGTGTTAACCCTCGTTCCGCCAGTGAGCTCCTCCCATTCAGGTAACCACCAGTGGGACGACCTACATGCCTCCCTGGCGCAGAAGACCACCGAAGGCCAGGGCTTCAGCCAGGGGCTCAAGGGTCGGCACATCCATAATAGCCATGTTCATGGTGACGAGGTCGTAAGGGCCGTGCGTGCCCTCGAAAACGAGCGCCCTGGCATCGCAGACGTCGAGAGACCTGAAGGGGAGCGGCGGCGGTGGCGGCCGGTCGGGGCCCTCCTCCCAGGCGTCCTTCTGGGCCCTCCACCGGGAGAGCGCCCGCTCCAGCATGGCGGTGCACCCGTCCGTGGCGGTTATTTGCTCGGCGCGCGCGCCGTGGCCCGGGTCCGCAAGCCAGCGCGCCACGATGCCGTTGCCGCCGCACAGGTCGAGGGCCTTGAAGCCCGGCCGCACGCCGCCGGCGCCGAAGACGAGGCGGCGCAGCGACGGCTCCTGCAGCCGCTTCCAGTAGATGTTGCCGTCCCGCCCGACCGTATCGTCCCAGTAGGCCGCGTTCAGGGCCCATGCGGCCAGAGACTCGGCTCTGAGCTCTTCGGTCGAGGACGTGATGCGTTTCTCTCTGTTGGATTCGGGGGATCTTCCAGCGTCCTGTGCATATTTTCCGTCCTCCACGATTCTGCCAGAGGCCGAGCCGTCGGCCTCCGACAGGGCTCGATCGGAGGGCTCCGGAAACCGCGTTCGGAATCGACTCGACATCTCAAGCCAGTCTTGTTTTGTCTCGTCGTCTTGGCTTTGATACCAGACCAGGGCTGCGCCCTTGAGACCACGCCGGAAGCGAATCAGTTGATACATCCACCGGGTCCTGATCCACCCTTCGGTGCCTGGCGGCCCTTCGGCTTGATCTTGCAGCTTTCTCATCTCTGCGTCGGCATCGAGCTCGAGTTGATCGACATAGTCCATGGCGCTCTCGAAGGCTCCTCCCTCGAACGTCATGCCAGCGTATTCTTCAGACATTGTGTCGGCCTCGAACGGCGTGTCGGCGTGTTCTCCAGACGTTGTGTCGGCCTCGACGTGGTCGGTGGAATGGAGGCTATCTTACGCAGCAATCAAAGGCGCCTCAACATGAGGCTGCCAATTTACGCCTGATACACGTGACTCCAGGCAGCAACGCATAATGCATAATACATAATGCATATATGCACAGTTGATTGGCACACCTTATTTGAGACTTTACTCAAAGGGTGTGGCCACCATCACAACATTGAAGCCAAACTCAACGCTGTTTTATGGCTTGAGGTTCATTATCACTTGCTACTTTTCTGAGATGGCATGTCGAATTTCCATTACCTAGCCCTCCCGCCAACAACGAAGCTGAATTTCAGGAACAACGGCTCACACATCCGCCTCCTTTGATACTTGTCGCTTTCTCTCCACTCCCAGCTCCGTCCCTGAAGCCGGCTCGGCCCCATCAACCTCTCCCTTGACGTCCTTCTCAGCCACCTTGTCCTCCAGCACCTCCCCATCAACCCCCGTCTCGTGACCGACGGCGGCCCCGTCCCCGTCCCCGCTTCTGCCGTCGCTGCTGTCCCCTCCTCCGCCGCCTTCGAGGCGCGCCTGGCTCCCGGCCGCGTCCGGGTCAAAGGTGACGCTGGGCGCGTAGGCGTGGTCGCCGTCGCCCTGGCGCTTGGCCGGGATCAGGACGTTGAACCAGCGCGGCACGACGAGGCCCAGGCCGCAGAGCACGAGCACGACGTGGCCCGTGAAGAAGCCAAAGATGTGCAGTGGGTCCACCTGCTTGTTGTGGAAGGTTGGATAGCTGAAGCCGAAGACGATGGCCAGGATGGGGCCCGAGACGTAGCGCAGCATGGGCGCCCAGAACAAGGGCAGCGCCAGGTTCTTGCCCCTGGCCACGATGACGTTGAGGTCCTTTGTGAGTTGGTGGCCCTGTTTTTGGGTGGAAGGTTAGTGAACTCTGTTGGTGGTTTGTTGGTCCCCAAGGAGGAGGCAATGTGGCTCCGTTGTTCTCCAACAGACTGGCGGGTGCTAACCGAGTAAAAGGCAACATAATAGAACCGTTGCAGGTACACATTACGGCCGAAAAAGCCAGACACAGGCGCGTCGGGCGTCCTCCCAAACACGAGCGCGGCGGCCGTGAGCGCGATATAAATTCCAAAGCCCACGCCGGCGCCGATCTCGCCGCTGGTGGCGATGCCGGCCGCGACGCCGACCACCATGGCGCCAAAGTAGCCGGCCAGGTAGGCGAGCAGGGCCAGCGGGCCGACCTGACCCGCGACGTCGCGCCAGCGGTATAGCGACGTGGAGCTGACGCACTCGGCAAAGACGACGAAGACGAGGGCCACGTCCGAGACCCAGCGGTCGACGCCGTCGAGCAGGTAATAGCCGAACTCGGTGCAGTAGGGCAGCGAGAGCAGGAACGACAGGATGGTCAGGCTCGTCACGACGGCCGGGCGGGGGAGTCTAACACCCGAGTCCATGACCAGGGTCACAACTGTATTTTTGTAGAATGTTGTGTTGGCAACATGTTTTGAAATTGGACACAAAAGTGAGGAAACAAACACATACCGGCGTCGAGCATCGCAAACGCTGAGCTGAAGCCCAGCACCATCAGCGTGAAGAACAGCGCCACGGCCCAGAAGTTGGCCCCCGGCATCTCGACCACGGCGGCCGGCAGGGTCAGGAACCCGATGGTGAAGCCGCCGATGGGCTCGCCCTCGACCGGCCACCGCCTGAGGAAGCCGACGACGCCGAAGACGGCGAAGGCGGCCGTGCACTCGAACACCATGTTGCTCAGGATGATGTAGAAGGAGTCAGCCACGGCGTTGGAGTGCTTGCGGTTGTAGGACGCGTAGCTCCTGTTTTCCACGTTGCTTGTGGTCAGCCTCTATGGGGATGCCAAGGGGTTGGTTGGTCGAGTTTGTTCAGGAAGGCGGGAGAATATCCTTCCCCTCCAAGAAAAGGGGCGCGCGCTCACGTGAAATACCCAAACCCTACGCCCGTTGAGAAAAAGACCTGGCCACATGCCGTCTGCCAGAGCGAGCCGCGCGCGAGCTCGGCCCCGCGCCACGTGGCAAAGTACATGCGCACGCCCTCGCCCGCGTTCTCGAGCGAGACGGACCGGCCGATCAGGATGACGGTCATGACGATGGGCAGGCCCATGGTCCAGTAGACGACGCGGCCCGTCAGCCCCACGCCCCGGAAGATGCAGATCCAGACCAGGAACCACGTAAAGGCCGTCCAGCCGACCGTCTCGCCCACCATGCCGACGGCCGGGTAACTCGTGAAGGCCTCGACGCCCGAGCCGTCGGGCGCCAGGCGGCCCGGCACCGGCGACGGGTTGGCGACCACCTTGTCGAAGAACCCTTCCGGGTCCTCGGCCCAGGGCAGCGGGCTGTGGAAGCTGTAGCGGAAGTAGGTCATGATCCAGGCCAGGTTGACGACAAAGTACGGGCCGACAATAAAACCGATGTAAAGCAGGCTAAAACCCACGCCACGCAGGCGGCTGTTGATGCTGTTAAAGGCCACAACGCTGCCGCCGCGGTAGGCCTGCCCGATGCTGATCTCGAGCGTCAGGACGGGGATGGCGATCAGGAAGATGCACATGAGGTACGGGATGAACCATTGCAGCCCGTAGTTGTTGTACACGGTCGACGGGTACCGCAGCAGGTTGCCCATGCCCGCGCACCCGCCCATCGAGGCCAGCAGGAACGACATGCGCGACGGCCACACGTCGCGCCCGTCATCCGACTGCTCTGGCGGCGGCGCCAGCCAGTGCCCGACCTTCCTGAGCGCGTTCATGACCGGCCGCTCGTGGGGGCGGCAGCAGCAGCCGCTGTCTGTGGGGGAGGCTAAGGGCGGTGGGAGCTACGCCGTATTCCCATTCGTTGACTTGATATCTGTGTGAAAACAAAAAACAAGAACCAAGAACCAACAACCAAGTACCGCAGACTCTCAATACTTTCAGCCGTCCTTGGAGTGCTGTTGCAAAACGAGGAAGAGGATGGAGAAAACCAGGACCGGCCAGACACGGCAGCTCTTTCGGTATCCATATTAGTCCAAAACAAAAATACCCGTCTCCCTGGTCAATGTCTTGTGCGACCCCCCGAGGTTGGTGGCTGCAATCAAGAAAAAAAAACACGCCCAAGGAGGATCCATTGCAAGGATCCATTGCAACAGCAACAGTAGAACAATCCCACAAAAAAACAGCGCCGCTCACTCATCTCGAGACACTGGAACATTGACCGAGCACGCAATCTTCTCCGTCCTCTCATGGGGTTTCCTGCAAGGCTACATCATTCTGTGGAGATAGCCCGGGCTGGGCGCCATACAACGGTGGGTGCCAAGGCTGAGGTGGCTGGCGGTTGCATGCATCCGTGTGGATAGCTCGGTGCCGCCAGTGTCCCCGGGTGAGTGCACTGATCCCTCGTGGGGGTTCGCATGCGGTTGGTCGGTCGTGCAGGTTGGTTGGAGTCTGAGGGGGTGGTGCTGTGCCAAGGCTGAAGGATTGTCGTCACTGCTGTGGTGCTCGAGGAACGAGCCGGGCGAGAATGGCGATTCCCCAACTTCATCAATGCTACGGACGATTAGCGGCGGTGCTGAGCATGTTCACCCGTTGGTATGAGCAGAAAACGTCTCTTCTGACGAAGATGATGTGGAAGTTGGGCTATGCGGAATCTACAAAAGGACAAAGCCAACTTGGCAAGTCATGTTTGTGATACAAGGGAAAGACTATCCACAGAACTTTACCAATAAGCAGAGGTAGAGAACCTGTGAGAGAGCTTGGGAGCACTATGCGCTTGCACGGTACCTCTAGATTCTGTTCCGCCAAACGCCAGCCACTCGAATAACCAAGCTAGGTCGCTCCAGCAGATTCTGTGTCAACGCGTATCGATGCATCTTGCGATGCAGCTGACGGTGATGGCAATATCTCTCTAGATGCTCTAGTCTCTCGATCCGATGCTCCTGGTGCCGACTCCCGACTTTGGAGGGCCGTGGTCATGAACCACTGCGAAGGAAGCAGTGAAAGGATGGAGAACTATATTTCCTGTTAGCTAGCCAGCAAGGCAGATTACGTCGACGAAGCTCAAGCCATACCTCATCGAGATGTTTGTACCAGAACTCCTCCTAAGGAGTAGCGGGGCTGTCGAGGCCGTTCTCTTGCGCCTTGGCACCCTGCTCGCCGGGGCTGGAATGTGGGACAGGCGTGTAACGCTCCTTGATGGCGCGGGTGGAGAACTGCTCCATGAGCTTGTTCCAGGCGGAGACGTCATCAGCAACGGTGCCCATGGCCAAGACTTTCTTCTTCTTGCTATTTGTCGGCGAATCGGTGGGAGCTGGCGCCACGACGGGCGGGAGGTCGCCAGCGGCGAAGACCTCGCGGAGCATGCGATCCTGCACGGTTCCCGGCGACCTGGCGAGCCCTCCGAGGGCGAGGAACACCATGAAGCGGTCGCCGGGGTCGCATCCCAACAGGGAGAGCTGGCGCCGCAGGTCTTGGACGCGGTTCTGATACGCCGCAAGGCTCTGGAAGCTCGCCCGCTGGATGGTGCACAGCTCGCGGACCAGGACCGTGGTCACGCGGTTGCTGTCGGCCATGACGCGCATGGCGTCGAGAGCGGACTTGTAGATTTTGTGAGGGCTGCGGCGGTCGCGGCGCGTGCTGCTGCCGACTTGCAAAAACTGAGAGACGGACGCCAGGGACTTGGACAGCAGCTTCTTGGCCTTTCTCCTGCCGCGTTTCCAGGCATCGCGCGCCTTCTGGCCCTCGGGCTTTCTGGGCTTCGATGGCTTCGCCGGCTCGTGGGTGACAAAGGGCTGGAGATGGCCGAGGTTGGCGAGGAGCGACTGATTCCAAGAATCGATATTGGACGGTCCCACAAGCTCAACGATGCCGCCGGATGGCGCGCCTGAGGGGGATTCCGTATTGCCGTTGGCTGGCGGGGGGTGGCCTTGATCGGAATGGGTGCACTCTTGGCTCTCGGGCGTGTCATGGTTTGATGTGGGCGTTTGATGCGGAACGGGGAACGTGAGTTTTGTGCGAGGGTTGTGGAGACAACTGTAAGGAAGATGGAAGAGAAGGTCGAGTATGTGAGAACTGTGATATGTTGTTGTTGTGGTGGTGGGTGGGTGGGAGTTTGATGGTAGGTAGACTGAAGCACGCGAGGAGGCTGTAAGGCAGCCTTGGCCCGGATTTGTCGGGAAGGAACGTACGGCACTTTGCAAAATGGAAGGTGCAGCCTAGCTTCTGACAAAGACAAGTGTTTTTTCCAAGTGACCATAAAATAAATCATCATCATTCAAACACATTTGGCAACGGCACAAAGTCTGCCAGCCATGTATATCTCTATATCTGCACTAGTCTTAGCACGTCCTACCCGCCTCACCAGCCCACCCACCACGTGTAGTTGCCGGTCTGCTCGGGCGAGTCCCAGGCCAGGGCGACGCTGGTGTCCCTCGGCCGCTCGGGCCAGGCCTCCGCCAGGCCCTTCCAGACCTTGACGTCGGTCCAGGACGCGCCGGCCTTGCACTTCGCGCCGTGGGTGCCGTTGCCCAGCCGCAGCGCGCCCGCGAAGAAGCTCAGCCCCGTGCTGTCGGCGCGGCCCGGGTACACGCGGCTCGTGAGGGCGAAGCGGTCGTTGACGAAGACCTCGAGCAGCGACCGGTCGAACACCACGGTGAACTTCACGTCCTCGACCGCACCCGCAGTGTTTCGGTATGGCTCAAAGTGGCCCTCGTGGTCGTAGGTCTGGAAGACGCCCGGCAGCGAGGCGCTGCTGTTGCCGCGCCCGACGGTGATGGTCGACCGCGCCGGGTCAAAGGTGATGGTGGTAAACTCGCTGTCGTCAGGGCTTTGCGCAATCACCATGCCCGCCTTGGCGTCGCCGCCAAGGGTCGCCGACAGCACCCACGAGTCGCCCAGGTCGGCCGCCACCCTGCGGGCCGGCGCGCCCGCGGCGACGACCCCGACGTCGAACGCCTCCTCCTTGGCGCCCGCGCGCAGCTTCTCCAGCACGTCGGGCAGCGGGCGGATGCCGAGCGTCTGCGCCGTGAAGGCGCCGCCGTCCTCGGCGACCCACTCGTTGCCGTCCAGCGCGACCGCGACCGCGCCCTGGGGCCGCGCCAGCCCGCGCGTCTCCTTGAGGAACAGCTCCGTGGGCAGCGTGATGGCGCCCGCGTAGCCCAGGGCCTTGGCGATGTAAAAGCCCCACGCGAAGTCGAAGTCCTCGTTGGCCCACCCCCACATGACGCGGCGGTTGCCGTTGCCCTGGCGGGCGTCGACAAACGACGCCTGCGCGTACGCCAGCCCCCAGTCGAGGGCGCCGCCCGACGTGGGCGTCAGCTCGGCCGAGCCGTTGGCGCGCGCCGCGAGGCTGCCGCGGGTCCAGAGCGCCCACTGCTCGCGCACGTGGCGCGTCGTCTGCCCGCCCTCGGAGCCCATGGTGACGAACCAGGAGGGCTTGCCGCCGCTGCTGCCCGCGGGCAGATCGAAAAAGCCGCTGACCTCAAAGTTGTAGCCGTACGAGCCCGTGATGTCGGGCGCGCCCAGGCTCGAGTTTGCCGCGGGCTCCCACAGCGCGCCCAGGAAGGTCCAGTCGGTCAGGTTGGAGGCCGGGGCCGAGTACAGCGGTATGCGGGGGCCGATGAAGCCCGGGCGGGCCGACTCGGGCAGCTCGCGCGGCACGTCGCCCGACTTGAGCCCGGAGCCCATCACCATGTAGTAGTGGGGCTCGGACCGCCCCAACACCGCGTCGAGGTCGGCGTTGGGGAAGAAGGACGGGTCGCGCCAGCCCGTGACGTTCCACCCCTCGGGCGGCGAGGCCAGCACGGTGCCGACCTCGGCCCACGTGGCGCCGCCGTCGCGCGACGTGTACATGGCCTGGACCTCGGTGCCCTTGGTGTAGGGTATCTTCCAGCTGGTGGGGAGATGGTGGATGCCCGTCGCGAAGGCGAGCAGGGTGCCGTCGCGCTCGCCCCTTATGTTTACGGGCTGCGCCGTGCCCGTGAACTGCGACAGCTCGCTCGACGGGTGGCCGCCCGCGGCGAGCGAGACGGCCGCGTCGTCGACCCAACCACCCACGTCGGTCCAGTGGAACATGTCCCTGGAGACGGCGTGGCCCCACGAGACGTTGCCCCAGCCGACGTGGTTGGGGTGGAACTGGTAGTGCAGGTGGTACAGGTCCGTGGCCGGTTCGTAGACGGCGCCGCAGGGGTCGTTCATCCAGCTGTGCGGCGACGCAAAGTGTGAGCGCGGCCGCCACCGGTCAAAGAGGCTGCTGTTGCCCGCGCTGGTGCGGATCCACTCGGGCGTGAGGGGCTGCGGCACCGGCTGCTGCTGCTGCGCCGCCACCAAGGGCGCGGCCGCGAGCTGGAGCAGCGCCGCGAGGACCGTGGGTGCCTTCATCTCGTCCTTGTCGTCGTCGTGTGCGTGTGTGCCGTGGGGAAAAGAGGGGAATGTTCCGTGTAGGTTGAACAGGCACGAAATTATCCTACTTCTACAGGGGGGAGAGGGATGACGGCGGCGGATGGAGTGATGAAGGGTGGTGCGTCCATGAAGCAGAGGCTCATCATCGGCCCAGGTCACAGCAACCATGGGCGGGCTTATATGTATGTAATGACCACGAGCCGGCCCGCCATGTCGTAATTTCCCAAGAGACCAGGCCTCGAGTCAGTGCTAAAAAGCTGTTTGTTTGGTTCGGCTCTAAGCAACCCCAAGAATCGAACAACAAGCTCACCGACACAGCCATTTTTTTCTTCCCTTCCCCCTCTGCTTTCTGCGGGGAACTTGCGGGGAACTTGCGGGGATGGGCTCCTTGGCCGGCGTAATGCTGGGGCAACTGGGTTAATAAGGCCGGGGGTGGTGCCCACGATAGCCCGCCCTCCCCCCTTCTCGGCCCCTTTTTTTTTTCATGACGTCGTACGCGCGCGCCGTAGAAACAAAAATTAGCCTGGTGTATATCAGTGGAAACTTAATTCCCTCGTCGTCGTCCCGTAACGGCTAACCGAGCTCCTTGACAACTGTTTGAATCGGACAATAACATGATTAGTGCGGCTCGGCTGACTGCCGAGTTGTTGGTGCGTCGTGCTGCCCAGTGCCCCAAGCGTCTTCTGGATGCTTGACTAGCTCCTACAGCTTAAACGCTTAAACATATACCCACGGGATATTGTGTTGCGCCGGCACTGTTCCCACTCCCCCCAGCCTGCTGGCCGAAGGTTCCGGGTGCGTGCCGCCGGAGAACCGCCGCGATAGCCCTTGCGATGCAACTGGGAGGCCCAAGTCCAAGTTGACAGAAGCCAATTGGGAAATATCACCGTCACGGGTGGCACGACAAAGTGAGGACAAGGCGCACCACCCCTTGAGAATAACCGGTGAGAGGCAAAGGCTAAACCCATGCGACAACCTCAACAGTAATGGAAACATTCGAGCAGGCCAGGCCCCAGCGGCTGAACCTTGACGCAAAAAAAAAAAAAAAAAAAAAGGCTGTATCAGACAAGACTTTATGTATAAACCATTCCAGGCAGCCTTCCTCTCCGTAAAGCCCTCCCAGGATGACACCATACAGCTGAGAATAGGAGGAAGGAGAAAGCCTAGCAATACCCACATCCCTTAGTCTAAACAAGCCGTCTAACCCCCGGGGAGCCGTCCCACGCATGCCCCTATAATCCAACAGTCCATACACAGATCCCCTCATCACCATAGGCATAAGAAAAGTAAGATAGAAAAAAACTCAACAACGAGATGGTATCCATCATTAGGTATGCCCGGCAATCTGCTTCATGAGAGAGCGAGGCGGAAAGTAAAAAAATAAAATAAAAATATAAAAAAAAGGACAATAACAGCAGACCAGCATGTACGTGTACGTGTGCCCGCGCCCGCGTCTCTAACGTAGATAGATGGCACCCCACACCCTAGCTCTCTCTCCACTACTAGCTCACTAGCGTCCCAACCCCAGACGCTCTCCCCAGGGCCATTCCAGACCCGGGGGACGGCCGGAGAAAGAAGCCCCGATGGCTGCTTGCAAGAGCCAGCTGCTACCCAGGGGTTCTATATCCAAGCCGAAAGAGCAAACCATTCAGTCCCGAGAAGAGAGGCAATCGCCTTATTCTGTGGGCCCGGTGGGGCGAGACCGCTGACCGACAACCTCCCGAGCGTAGAACTCGACCAGCATGGTGGCATAGGCTTCGAGGTCCTCGACGGGGATGGCCAGGCGGAAATCGTTGAGCAGAAGGAACTGAAGCTCAAGGTGGTTCAACTCGGCAAGAGGAAGACCGCCGACCTAAGGGAGTAAGGAGTATGTGAGCCTGGTTCAAAGGACAGGGAGTAACAACGAAGCAACATCCGGGAGGACAAGTGGGCAGCTCCCAGTTACGACGAACCTTGGCATATCTCGAATTGGTGTAGAAGACATCCGAGAAGAACTTGCTCGAGCAAGTGACGCCGGCAATGATGAGCCGGTGAATGTTGTAGCTGTCCACCACAAAGTAGGTGGCCGTGCTGCTAGCCAACGACCCCATCGCTGCGGTCGCGTGATCCTCCTTCGAGGCAGCTGATTTCTCGCTCCCTCGAGCCCGCTTCCTCTCCCCTTGCGCACTGTCGTTGCCGCCGTTCCCATCGTCGCTGCTGTCCGCCAGATCCTCGTCCGTCTCGTCGTCGTCGTTCCCTCCTGCGCCGCCGCCGCCGCCGCCGTCTGCTTCGTCGTCGTCGCTGCCCATCAACACGTCCTCGCCGTCGTGCTGCTGCCTTTTGCTTTGTTGGTCACGCTGGGATCGACCCTGCTTCTCCTCCTCGCTCTTGGCCACCAGCTCGTTCACCCGCTCCGTCATGCGATCAAAATAGGCCAAAAGACTGAGGAAGACCTCAAACGTAGTGGGGCAGTACTTGTGGATGCGGCTCAGGTAGCTCAGGATGGTGATGGCCGGCACGTTCTTTCCATGGAAAGCCAAGACGCTGTTGGCGTATGGGCTCCCCGCGCCGCCACCAGCGGCCCCGCCCACACCACAGCTGCCACTACTGCTGCTCCCCTCCCCGCTGCCGGACTCGCTCTGCTGCTGGGCCTGCTGGGCCTGCTGGGCCTGGCGCTGGTGTGCTGCGTTGCGGTTCAACGCGTCGTGCTGCAGGTCGTTGGTGGTGGTGATCTTGGTGAGCAGCGCGGCCACCATCTCGATTATGTCGCCAATGGGCATCTCGCTAATGTCGTACTTCATCTGGGATAGTGGCGGGTCGTTTAGGAGACCCGGCCCGTTGCCCGTCACCAGGTCGGCGCGGGCGAGCGACTGGATGTGGGCCAGGTCGTGGACGCGGATCGTCGTCTGCTGAGTCGGCGCGTCGGCGTGGTCGAGCCTCGACACGGGCGAGTCCGGCGCGGCCCATTGTGGGAAGCTGTCGCTCGCGGGGGAGGGGATCGAGTTGGCGGCCGAGGAGTGTTCGGGGGCTGAGGTGGGCGATTTGCCGTGCACGACGGTTGACGCCGATGATGCTACAGCGGTGGAGGCGGATGAAGAGGGCGTGGCGACACCGGTGTGATGGTGCGAGGTGTCCATGTGCATCGATGAAGCGACAGCAACAGCATCCTGGGGTCCCGCGGCGGCCGAGTTGGAAACGCTCGGCGACGACGAGTCTGGCGGGGTGGGGAAGCGCGAGGCGCCGTGCTGATCGTGTGCGTGCTTTGTGTCTGCCCAGGCAGCGGCAGGCCTGGGCTGGTCCGTGGTCGGGGTAGCGCGTTGGAGGTGTGAGGGGCCGTGATGGCGCGATGACGTTGGTGCGGGTGGGTCGGAGGATGACGGGGACTGGTGGTGGCGGTATGACGAGGAAGGTGCGTCGCGGGGGCGGCTGGAGGAGCGCATCGATTGTGGGTGGTGCGATTGCTGTTGCGGGTGTTGGGGCTGGAACACCATGTTATGGCGGAACCGCGAGGGGTCCGACGCAAAATCCCCGATTACAGTGGCCATGATCCACGAGTTTGGGTGAGGGAGCGGTCAGGCGGGATGGATGAGTGGGTGATGCGGTTGTGGTTGCGGTTGCGGTTGCGGTTGCGGTCGCGGGCGCTGGGCAGGCTGGGCACGACGCGGAGAGGATTCTATCGAGACGGCGGGGATGGCGAGAATGGGCCGAAGGAGCTGAGACGGGTGAGAGGATGGGTCAGCGGTGCAGGCCACGGCAAAAATCAAATGATAACGGGCCGGCACTGGCTCAGGGTGACAGTCCAGAACGCCTAATGGGGTGGTTTTGGGCGTTGCAATCTATCCCGTGCCTTATCGGACGGGCGAGAGCGCATCACGATAAAACCCCGGAGCGGGCAGGAAAAATGCGCGAGGGGGAGCAGCGAGGTGGTTGCGGCGGCCAAGTGGGACACTTGGCTGAGCCAGGCGTGGGGTGGGCGAGGGAGGGGAAGGGAACCACCCACAGCAAGAGCCAAGTGGCGGCTGGTCGCTGATGATACTCGGCACGGTTCAGGATCAACGAACAAGCAACGATCTGAAAAAGAAAAAGAAAAAAATAGAAATTGACGCGAAAAATGAGGCTGACGCAAGCACCGAAATGTGAACCGCAGGGGCCGACCGATCAATAAACACACGTGCGAACGGCAGCAACAGTGACGCAGAGGATGGGGAAAAAAGGAGGGAAAAAACAAAAGAGGAGGAGGAACAGTAAGCCAAGAGCTGGAAGCAGATAGCTCAGGTATGTACGGCGCAGATCGACGCCTGCCGGGCCATCGAAGGGCTGCAAGGACTTCATGCATTCGCCAGGGGGCGAGGGAGAAAAAAACAATCGAGGCGGGGGGCGAAGTGACATGGGAGGGCCCGGCAGCCGTGCCCAAAACGCCCGCGGATGGCTTGGAGGGTAGCGGGGTGGGGAGGGGGGGGCTGAGATGGGAGGAGAGAGGCGCGCGTAGAGTAAAAGGTGCATCATGCTCCCTTGGGTCAAAGTGTCTGCAGCACCGGCTCCGGCCATGTCATGTCACTCAACGCCAGCCAGCTGGGCCTGACGCCCGCTGCCACCGGCTCTGACCAGATGATGCGTGCACCACTGCGTGAGGCGCCGCACAGGGCAGACCTTGACCCGCTTGCAGTAGCAGGGAACCAGGCGCCAACGAAGCGGAGCGGAGCAGCTCCAGGCAAGCGGACGGCATGAAGACGGAGGCGGCCTCATCAAGTGGCAGACGGGCCCGCTGAGGCTCCTCCCCATGCAAAGAATGGGCTTTTTCTTTGTTGTTTTGCTGATCCGGACGCAATGCCTGTCTTGCTCTTGCTCGGCCGCAGCCTTCTACCCCATCCAGATCTTGTCACCGGCCCGGCCTCTCCAAACGAGCTCCGAGTGACTTGGCTGGGCTCGGGTGCAGTGGAGGACGAGGAGGTGCAAGACGGAAGGTCGCGTCCGTTGACCCGGCGGGGGTGCAGCCTGTGATGCAGTCGAGCGACCGTCTTCATCCCGGTGGGTGCCTCCCTCGTCCGAGCACTGCTTCCCGCACGCGGGCCCAACTCCACGGCGGCATGCCTGGCGACGTCGCAGCGGCGCTTTGACTTTCGCGCCATGCAGTGGCGAAGCGCCGGCGCAAAAGAATAATGATGAAAAAAAATAAAGGTGGTGGGCGCACAGGGCCAGAGCTGCACTTGCTACTGGCAGTTCTTCCATGCAGCAAACAGCATGCGCACGCATGGGCATGTGTGAGGCAGGTGCAGGCGACACATGTTATCGGAGCAAGATGACACAAACGAAAAGGGGCTGAGAGAACACAGGCAAGTCGACATACCGGAGGAGGCGCAGCGTCTTGGTGTGTTCCTTGTTCGGTGTTACACGATGGCGCATATTACCGCTGACGTGCCTGGAGTTTCCTACTGCCGAGCTCGTTGATCGGGCTGCTGGTAGGCGACACTATTCATCCATCCGAATTGTCTTGTCTTGGGTAATGGGGTTTTCGTCGAGTCGCAGGGTCTGTGCGAATGTCGGGCCGCGACCAGTCTGGCTGGCAACGTGGTCTGATTCGTCGCGTGGCTCAAAGGAACTATTCGGGCATGCGCTGGGAATCAAATTTCAAAACGATCAAGAATATGAACAAGATATACGACCTGTCTAAAGGAATGCGACCAGGGGAAGGCGGACAAGAAAAGAGAAAAGGCCTGGAAGATAGGATATTCTTGGCGGTTGCGCGCGGTGGTGACAGTGCGTCTGTATAGCCAAGGTACCCCTGGGTACCTTCTCGGTAGATTTGGACTATCTGGCCAGACCTGGCATGAAATGTGGATAGGGGCAAATCGACGGCGATAAAAACCGGCCACAGTCCGCAGTGGTGGCAAGTTGGTAGCCCGGGAAAGTGGAAGAGTGGAAGAGAAGGAGAAGGAGGGATAAAGAAGACGGGATAAAACAATACAAAAGAGGGAGTGATTATGACACAAGACTTAAAACACCCGCCGCCAGTGACGCCTTTCTGGAAGAGATAACGAACCGCAAATGCGCACATAGGTTTGCAATGCTTTGTCCCATCCGATCCCATGCGACACGGGCAACCATCAACAATTACCTGCTTACGCCGACCTGCCTACCCGTCCGTTCTTGCTCCCCCATGCCTGCAGAAGAAGGCGGTCTGGAGCAGGGACGGATAGGGTACATACATTGGGTATCTATCCTGCTGCTGCCAATCGCAGACCTCGCTCCTCGTGCTTACCTGTCAGTTATAGTCTCTCCACCTTCCTTCTCGCCCAGCCGCCAGCAATAACGACCACCTGCGTTATTGGGACCAGGTGTGATATTACACTTGCCAACGACTCATGCCACAGGCGAACGAACAGGTGTCTACGTCAAGAGTCGGACAGCGGATGGTAGGTGGCACAAAGGGACAGACAGGCAGGCTGAGCGCCTACCAAAATGTTTGGGGCTGTTTGTTCTTCCTTTCCCCGTTTTTTATCTGGGGGCCGGCAGCGGACCCTCGCAGGGAAACCAAGGCGGCGCCGTGGTGCGAGCGATGCTGCTTGCAGCCTAACCATCGGACTGCATGGCGGAAAGAAAGAAAGAAAGAAAGAAGAAAGGAAACGAACTCGCCGTCGGCTACTCGAGGCTGCAAGCAAGATGATCTGCGAGAGGCTGAAAGAGGACGTGGGAAGCACAAGCGAATTACCTGGGTAGGACTCCAACTCGTCAAGCCCGCGCGCTGCTTTACAGCTAGTCTAGCCCCTGGCCTTCCCCAATGGCCAAACCCGCCCCATCATCTCGGCACCTGCGAGCACGCAGCGAGAACGGCACGTGTGTCCCTGACACAATCCGCCGGCACCGCCTGAAAATAAAAATGCTTGTCGGGAGCTCGAGCCACCAGCTCGAGCCACCAAACAGGTAGGCACAGGGCCAGGATCGTCGACCAGATCTATGCGTGGTAGCCCACTTAGACAGGGGCAATAGCCTTCTTTTGACTAAGACGGCCCCAACTCAATACGACCGAACCATCAATTTGTCTGGCTGCGCCGCCGAGGCAGCCAGGCCTTGCCTCGGCGGGGTCCCTTTTCTTTCGCATCTGGGAATCAAGCATGGCGACAGGTAGGCGGGCTTTTTGGTGCAGATCTGCGCCGTCGCCGGCCAGACCGCTTGGGTCCATCCACCTGCTCCACTCTTCAAGCCTCGCCGCAGCAGCAGCCACACAACCAGTTCTTATTTTCTCCTCTGCTATTTGTATTTCCCCTTGGCCTCCAGCTGAGGCCGCCACATCATACCATGGCCACCAATACTTGTAGCCTCCAGCCAGAATCCCACACCGCACAATCTCGGCGTGGCGCGGGGGAGATGCGGTGCGAGGTGAGATGCCCCTCCAACGCCCATGTCCGGGCTAGATGCGATCTTGTCGACCTACTAAGAGGTGGGTAAAAGGAACCGCCACACTAAGCAGGCAAGCATGCGTCACAGGGGGTGTTTAAGATAAAATCAGGTGCCGCTCCGCTAATTTGACGCCTGCACGGCCCTCCGGGGGCAACCGTCAAATTGCCCTAATTTTAATTTTAGTTATTTAAGGCAAAAGAATAGAGTAACATTGCTTTTTTTTTAAATGTTTTAACTCGTACTTCGAATAACACAAAAAAGCAATGAAGGCGTCAGCGAAGCCTGAAAGCGTAACTGTTCTTTTTATTTTTTATTAATTTTTATTGCTTAATTAGTAATTTTTATTTTTACTAATTTTTATTGCTTAACCGGTAATTTTCATTTTTATTAATTTTTACTGCTTAACCGGTGATTTTCATTTTTACTGATTTTACTGCTTAACCGGTGATTTCCAGGGGGAAACCCCCTGGGACCCCCCTTTTGCCTCCGGCGGCCCTCCGGGGGCTCCTGCGGAGCGCTTTTCTCCTG